>NW_027286793.1:0-355468 GCF_022747635.1 Hetaerina americana | reverse complement strand
AAATCTTACTCAACACAAATCAAACAAAAATGTATCCAAGGTGTTTATTGTTGTTCATTTTCATCAAATAAACAAAATAAAACCCAGAATTAATCCTGAAAGACAAGAAATGAGCATAAAAGATGCTTCAGCGCCAGTGTTAATGTCATTAAAAGAGCCCAAATTTCTAAAAATACTGCGAAAAACAACAATCTTCTGTTTAAGAGTGAATGTTTGAGGTGTTTAGAAGGCATTTATTTCATTTTTAGAAAATTTAATTTTTCACATTTTTCCATGAAAAGTGCCAATACCCCCCCCTTAGGGTTAAAGGTGAAAATCTCACTCGACACAAATCAAACAAAAATGTTTCCATGGTGTGTACTGTTGTTCATTTCATCAAATAAACAAAATAAAACCCAGAATAATTCCTGAAAGACAAGAAATGAGCATAAAAGATGCTTCAGCCCAGGTGTTAATGTTACTAAAAGAGCCCAAATTTCTAAAAATATTGCGAAAAACAACAATCTTCTGTTTTAGAGTGAATTTTTGAGGTGTTTAGAAGGCATTTATTTCATTTTTAGAAAATTTAATTTTTCACATTTTTCCATGAAAAGTGCCAATACCCCTCCATTTGGGTTCTAGGTGAAATTCTCACTCAACACAAATCAAACAAAAATGTTCCATGGTGTGTACTGTTGTTCATTTTCATCAAATAAACAAAATAAAACCCAGAATTAATCCTGAAAGACAAGAAATGAGCATAAAAGATGCTTCAGCGCAAGTGTTAATGTTACTAAAAGAGCCCAAATTTCTAATAATATTGCGAAAAACAATAATCTTCTGTTTTAGAGTGAATGTTTGAGGTGTATAGAAGTTAGAAATTTTAATTTTGTCATTTTTCCATGAAAAGTGCCAATACCCCCCCTTTGGGTTCTAGGTGAAAATCTTACTCAACACAAATCAAACAAAAATGTATCCAAGGTGTGTATTGTTGTTCATTTTCATCAAATAAACAAAATAAAACCCAGAATGTATCCTGAAAGACAATAAATGATCATAAAAGATGCTTCAGCCCTGGTGTTAATGTTACTAAAAGAGCCCAAATTTCTAAAAATATTGCGAAAAACAACAATCTTCTGTTTTAGAGTGAATGTTTGAGGTGTTTAGAAGGCATTTATTTCATTTTTAGAAAATTTAATTTTTCACATTTTTCCATGAAAAGTGCCAATACCCCCCCCCTTAGGGTTCTAGGTGAAAATCTCACTCGACACAAATCAAACAAAAATGTTTCCATGGTGTGTATTGTTGTTCATTTTCATCAAATAAACAAAATAAAACCCAGAATAAATCCTGAAAGGCAAGAAATGAGCATAAAAAATGCTTCAGCCCAGGTGTTAATGTTACTAAAAGAGCCCAAATTTCTAAAAATATTGCGAAAAACAACAATCTTCTGTTTTAAAGTGAATGTTTGAGGTGTATAGAAGGCATTTATTCCATTTTTAGAAAATTTAATTTTTCATATTTTTCCATGAAAAGTGCCCTTTGGGTTCTATGTGAAAATCTCACTCAACAAAAATCAAACAAAAATGTTTCCATGGTGTGTATTGTTGTTCATTTTTATCAAATAAATAAAATAAAACCCAGAATGAATCCTGAAAGACAAGAAATAAGCATAAAAGATGCTTCAGCGCAGGTGTTAATGTTACTAAAAGAGCCCAAATTTCTAAAAATATTGCGAAAAACAACAATCTTCTGTTTTAGAGTAAATGTTTGAGGTGTATAGAAGGCATTTATTCCATTTTTAGAAAATTTAATTTTTCATATTTTTCCATGAAAAGTGCCCTTTGGGTTCTATGTGAAAATCTCACTCAACACAAATCGAACAAAAATGTTTCCATGGTGTGTATTGTTGTTCATTTTCATCAAATAAACAAAATAAAACCCAGAATGAATCCTGAAAGACAAGAAATAAGCATAAAAAATGCTTCAGCGCAGGTGTTAATGTTACCAAAAGAGCCCAAATTTCTAAAAATATTGCAAAAAACAATAATCTTCTGTTTTAGAGTGAATGTTTGAGGTGTATAGAAGGCATTTATTTCATGTTTAGAAATTTTAATTTTGTCATTTTTCCATGAAAAGTGCCAATACCCCCCCCTTTGGGTTCTAGGTGAAAATCTCACTCGACACAAATCAAACAAAAATGTATCCAAGGTGTGTATTGTTGTTCATTTTCCTCAAATAAACAAAATAAAACCCAGAATTAATCCTGAAAGACAATAAAAGATCATAAAAGATTCTTCAGCCCAGGTGTTAATGTTACTAAAGAGCCCAAATTTCTAAGAATATTGCGAAAAACAATAATCTTCTGTTTTAGAGTGAATGTTTGAGGTGTATAGAAGGCATTTATTTCATGTTTAGAAATTTTAATTTTGTCATTTTTCCATGAAAAGTGGCAATACCCCCCCTCCGGGTTCTAGGTGAAAATCTTACTCAACACAAATCAAACAAAAATGTATCCAAGGTGTGTATTGTTGTTCATTTTCATCAAATTAACAAAATAAAACCCAGAATTAATCCTGAAAGGCAACATATCAGCATAAAAGATGCTTCAGCGCAAGTGTTAATGTTACTAAAAGAGCCGAAATTTCTAAAAATATTGCGAAAAAACACCAATCTTCTGTTTTAGAGTAAATGTTTGAGGTGTATAGAAGGCATTTATTCCATTTTTAGAAAATTTAATTTTTCATATTTTTCCATGAAAAGTGCCCTTTGGGTTCTAGGTGAAAATCTTACTCAACTCAAATCAAACAAAAATGTATCCCAGGTGTGTATTGTTGTTCATTTTCATCAAATAAACAAAATAAAACCCAGAATGAATCCTGAAAGACAAGAATAAAGCATAAAAGATGCTTCAGCGCAGGTGTTAATGTACTAAAAAAGCCCAAATTTCTAAAAATATTGCGAAAAACAACAATCTTCTGTTTTAGAGTGAATGTTTGAGGTGTTTAGAAGGCTTTTATTTCATTTTTAGAAAATTTAATTTTTTACATTTTTCCATGAAAAGTGCCAATACTTCCCCCTTTGGGTTCTAGGTGAAAATCTCACTCGACACAAATCAAACAAAAATGTATCCAAGGTGTGTATTGTTGTTCATTTTCATCAAATAAACAAAATAAAACCCTGAATTAATCCTGAAAGGCAAGAAATGAGCATAAAAGATGCTTCAGCGCAAGTGTTAATGTCATTAAAAGAGCCCAAATTTCTAAAAATACTGCGAAAAACAACAATCTTCTGTTTTAGAGTGAATGTTTGAGGTGTTTAGAAGGCATTTATTTCATTTTTAGAAAATTTAAATTTCATATTTTTCCATGAAAAGTGCCAATACCCCCCCCTTTGGGTTCTAGGTGAAAATCTCACTCGACACAAATCAAACAAAAATGTATCCAAGGTGTGTATTGTTGTTCATTTTCATCAAATAAACAAAATAAAACCCAGAATTAATCCTGAAAGACAATAAAATATCATAAAAGATGCTTCAGCCCAGGTGTAAATGTTACTAAAAGAGCCCAAGTTTCTAAAATATTGCGAAAAACAACAATCTTCTGTTTTAAAGTGAATGTTTGAAGTGTATAGAAGGCATTTATTTCATGTTTAGAAATTTTAATTTTGTCATTTTACCATGAAAAGTGCCAATACCCCCCCTTTGGGTTCTAGGTGAAAATCTTACTCAACACAAATCAAACAAAAATGTATCCAAGGTGTGTATTGTTGTTCATTTTCATCAAATTAACAAAATAAAACCCAGAATTAATCCTGAAAGACAACATATGAGCATAAAAGATGCTTCAGCGCAAGTGTTAATGTTACTAAAAGAGCCCAAATTTCTAATAATATTGCGAAAAACAATAATCTTCTGTTTTAGAGTGAATGTTTGAGGTGTATAGAAGGCATTTATTCCATTTTTAGAAAATTTAATTTTTCATATTTTTCCATGAAAAGTGCCCTTTGGGTTCAATGTGAAAATCTCACTCAACACAAATCAAACAAAAATGTTTCCATGGTGTGTATTGTTGTTCATTTTCATCAAATAAACAAAATAAAACCCAGAATGAATCCTGAAAGACAAGAATAAAGCATAAAAGATGCTTCAGCGCAGGTGTTAATGGTACTAAAAGAGCCCAAATTTCTAAAAATATTGCGAAAAACAATAATCTTCTGTTTTAGAGTGAATGTTTGAGGTGTATAGAAGGCATTTATTTCATGTTTAGAAAATTTAATTTTGTCATTTTTCCATGAAAAGTGCCAATACCCCCCCTTTGGGTTCTAGGTGAAAATCTTACTCAACACAAATCAAACAAAAATGTATCCAAGGTGTTTATTGTTGTTCATTTTCATCAAATAAACAAAATAAAACCCAGAATTAATCCTGAAAGACAAGAAATGAGCATAAAAGATGCTTCAGCGCCAGTGTTAATGTCATTAAAAGAGCCCAAATTTCTAAAAATACTGCGAAAAACAACAATCTTCTGTTTAAGAGTGAATGTTTGAGGTGTTTAGAAGGCATTTATTTCATTTTTAGAAAATTTAATTTTTCACATTTTTCCATGAAAAGTGCCAATACCCCCCCCTTAGGGTTAAAGGTGAAAATCTCACTCGACACAAATCAAACAAAAATGTTTCCATGGTGTGTACTGTTGTTCATTTTCATCAAATAAACAAAATAAAACCCAGAATAATTCCTGAAAGACAAGAAATGAGCATAAAAAGATGCTTCAGCCCAGGTGTTAATGTTACTAAAAGAGCCCAAATTTCTAAAAATATTGCGAAAAACAACAATCTTCTGTTTTAGAGTGAATTTTTGAGGTGTTTAGAAGGCATTTATTTCATTTTTAGAAAATTTAATTTTTCA
Organism: Hetaerina americana; assembly: GCF_022747635.1. Lineage (NCBI taxonomy): Eukaryota > Metazoa > Arthropoda > Insecta > Odonata > Calopterygidae > Hetaerina > Hetaerina americana. The sequence goes on along the minus strand of NW_027286793.1, from coordinate 350,580 downwards.
CATTTTTCCATGAAAAGTGCCAATACCCCTCCATTTGGGTTCTAGGTGAAATTCTCACTCAACACAAATCAAACAAAAATGTTTCCATGGTGTGTACTGTTGTTCATTTTCATCAAATAAACAAAATAAAACCCAGAATTAATCCTGAAAGACAAGAAATGAGCATAAAAGATGCTTCAGCGCAAGTGTTAATGTTACTAAAAGAGCCCAAATTTCTAATAATATTGCGAAAAACAATAATCTTCTGTTTTAGAGTGAATGTTTGAGGTGTATAGAAGGCATTTATTTCATGTTTAGAAATTTTAATTTTGTCATTTTTCCATGAAAAGTGCCAATACCCCCCCCTTTGGGTTCTAGGTGAAAATCTTACTCAACACAAATCAAACAAAAATGTATCCAAGGTGTGTATTGTTGTTCATTTTCATCAAATAAACAAAATAAAACCCAGAATGTATCCTGAAAGACAATAAATGATCATAAAAGATGCTTCAGCCCTGGTGTTAATGTTACTAAAAGAGCCCAAATTTCTAAAAATATTGCGAAAAACAACAATCTTCTGTTTTAGAGTGAATGTTTGAGGTGTTTAGAAGGCATTTATTTCATTTTTAGAAAATTTAATTTTTCACATTTTTCCATGAAAAGTGCCAATACCCCCCCCTTAGGGTTCTAGGTGAAAATCTCACTCGACACAAATCAAACAAAAATGTTTCCATGGTGTGTATTGTTGTTCATTTTCATCAAATAAACAAAATAAAACCCAGAATAAATCCTGAAAGGCAAGAAATGAGCATAAAAAATGCTTCAGCCCAGGTGTTAATGTTACTAAAAGAGCCCAAATTTCTAAAAATATTGCGAAAAACAACAATCTTCTGTTTTAAAGTGAATGTTTGAGGTGTATAGAAGGCATTTATTCCATTTTTAGAAAATTTAATTTTTCATATTTTTCCATGAAAAGTGCCCTTTGGGTTCTATGTGAAAATCTCACTCAACAAAAATCAAACAAAAATGTTTCCATGGTGTGTATTGTTGTTCATTTTTATCAAATAAATAAAATAAAACCCAGAATGAATCCTGAAAGACAAGAAATAAGCATAAAAGATGCTTCAGCGCAGGTGTTAATGTTACTAAAAGAGCCCAAATTTCTAAAAATATTGCGAAAAACAACAATCTTCTGTTTTAGAGTAAATGTTTGAGGTGTATAGAAGGCATTTATTCCATTTTTAGAAAATTTAATTTTTCATATTTTTCCATGAAAAGTGCCCTTTGGGTTCTATGTGAAAATCTCACTCAACACAAATCGAACAAAAATGTTTCCATGGTGTGTATTGTTGTTCATTTTCATCAAATAAACAAAATAAAACCCAGAATGAATCCTGAAAGACAAGAAATAAGCATAAAAAATGCTTCAGCGCAGGTGTTAATGTTACCAAAAGAGCCCAAATTTCTAAAAATATTGCAAAAAACAATAATCTTCTGTTTTAGAGTGAATGTTTGAGGTGTATAGAAGGCATTTATTTCATGTTTAGAAATTTTAATTTTGTCATTTTTCCATGAAAAGTGCCAATACCCCCCCTTTGGGTTCTAGGTGAAAATCTCACTCGACACAAATCAAACAAAAATGTATCCAAGGTGTGTATTGTTGTTCATTTTCCTCAATAAACAAAATAAAACCCAGAATTAATCCTGAAAGACAATAAAAGATCATAAAAGATTCTTCAGCCCAGGTGTTAATGTTACTAAAGAGCCCAAATTTCTAAGAATATTGCGAAAAACAATAATCTTCTGTTTTAGAGTGAATGTTTGAGGTGTATAGAAGGCATTTATTTCATGTTTAGAAATTTTAATTTTGTCATTTTTCCATGAAAAGTGGCAATACCCCCCCCCTCCGGGTTCTAGGTGAAAATCTTACTCAACACAAATCAAACAAAAATGTATCCAAGGTGTGTATTGTTGTTCATTTTCATCAAATTAACAAAATAAAACCCAGAATTAATCCTGAAAGGCAACATATCAGCATAAAAGATGCTTCAGCGCAAGTGTTAATGTTACTAAAAGAGCCGAAATTTCTAAAAATATTGCGAAAAAAACACCAATCTTCTGTTTTAGAGTAAATGTTTGAGGTGTATAGAAGGCATTTATTCCATTTTTAGAAAATTTAATTTTTCATATTTTTCCATGAAAAGTGCCCTTTGGGTTCTAGGTGAAAATCTTACTCAACTCAAATCAAACAAAAATGTATCCCAGGTGTGTATTGTTGTTCATTTTCATCAAATAAACAAAATAAAACCCAGAATGAATCCTGAAAGACAAGAATAAAGCATAAAAGATGCTTCAGCGCAGGTGTTAATGTTACTAAAAAAAGCCCAAATTTCTAAAAATATTGCGAAAAACAACAATCTTCTGTTTTAGAGTGAATGTTTGAGGTGTTTAGAAGGCTTTTATTTCATTTTTAGAAAATTTAATTTTTTACATTTTTCCATGAAAAGTGCCAATACTTCCCCCTTTGGGTTCTAGGTGAAAATCTCACTCGACACAAATCAAACAAAAATGTATCCAAGGTGTGTATTGTTGTTCATTTTCATCAAATAAACAAAATAAAACCCTGAATTAATCCTGAAAGGCAAGAAATGAGCATAAAAGATGCTTCAGCGCAAGTGTTAATGTCATTAAAAGAGCCCAAATTTCTAAAAATACTGCGAAAAACAACAATCTTCTGTTTTAGAGTGAATGTTTGAGGTGTTTAGAAGGCATTTATTTCATTTTTAGAAAATTTAAATTTCATATTTTTCCATGAAAAGTGCCAATACCCCCCCCTTTGGGTTCTAGGTGAAAATCTCACTCGACACAAATCAAACAAAAATGTATCCAAGGTGTGTATTGTTGTTCATTTTCATCAAATAAACAAAATAAAACCCAGAATTAATCCTGAAAGACAATAAAAGATCATAAAAGATGCTTCAGCCCAGGTGTAAATGTTACTAAAAGAGCCCAAATTTCTAAAAATATTGCGAAAAAACAACAATCTTCTGTTTTAAAGTGAATGTTTGAAGTGTATAGAAGGCATTTATTTCATGTTTAGAAATTTTAATTTTGTCATTTTACCATGAAAAGTGCCAATACCCCCCCTTTGGGTTCTAGGTGAAAATCTTACTCAACACAAATCAAACAAAAATGTATCCAAGGTGTGTATTGTTGTTCATTTTCATCAAATTAACAAAATAAAACCCAGAATTAATCCTGAAAGACAACATATGAGCATAAAAGATGCTTCAGCGCAAGTGTTAATGTTACTAAAAGAGCCCAAATTTCTAATAATATTGCGAAAAACAATAATCTTCTGTTTTAGAGTGAATGTTTGAGGTGTATAGAAGGCATTTATTCCATTTTTAGAAAATTTAATTTTTCATATTTTTCCATGAAAAGTGCCCTTTGGGTTCAATGTGAAAATCTCACTCAACACAAATCAAACAAAAATGTTTCCATGGTGTGTATTGTTGTTCATTTTCATCAAATAAACAAAATAAAACCCAGAATGAATCCTGAAAGACAAGAATAAAGCATAAAAGATGCTTCAGCGCAGGTGTTAATGGTACTAAAAGAGCCCAAATTTCTAAAAATATTGCGAAAAACAATAATCTTCTGTTTTAGAGTGAATGTTTGAGGTGTATAGAAGGCATTTATTTCATGTTTAGAAAATTTAATTTTGTCATTTTTCCATGAAAAGTGCCAATACCCCCCCTTTGGGTTCTAGGTGAAAATCTTACTCAACACAAATCAAACAAAAATGTATCCAAGGTGTTTATTGTTGTTCATTTTCATCAAATAAACAAAATAAAACCCAGAATTAATCCTGAAAGACAAGAAATGAGCATAAAAGATGCTTCAGCGCCAGTGTTAATGTCATTAAAAGAGCCCAAATTTCTAAAAATACTGCGAAAAACAACAATCTTCTGTTTAAGAGTGAATGTTTGATGAGTTTAGAAGGCATTTATTTCATTTTTAGAAAATTTAATTTTTCACATTTTTCCATGAAAAGTGCCAATACCCCCCCCTTAGGGTTAAAGGTGAAAATCTCACTCGACACAAATCAAACAAAAATGTTTCCATGGTGTGTACTGTTGTTCATTTTCATCAAATAAACAAAATAAAACCCAGAATAATTCCTGAAAGACAAGAAATGAGCATAAAAGATGCTTCAGCCCAGGTGTTAATGTTACTAAAAGAGCCCAAATTTCTAAAAATATTGCGAAAAACAACAATCTTCTGTTTTAGAGTGAATTTTTGAGGTGTTTAGAAGGCATTTATTTCATTTTTAGAAAATTTAATTTTTCACATTTTTCCATGAAAAGTGCCAATACCCCTCCATTTGGGTTCTAGGTGAAATTCTCACTCAACACAAATCAAACAAAAATGTTTCCATGGTGTGTACTGTTGTTCATTTTCATCAAATAAACAAAATAAAACCCAGAATTAATCCTGAAAGACAAGAAATGAGCATAAAAGATGCTTCAGCGCAAGTGTTAATGTTACTAAAAGAGCCCAAATTTCTAATAATATTGCGAAAAACAATAATCTTCTGTTTTAGAGTGAATGTTTGAGGTGTATAGAAGGCATTTATTTCATGTTTAGAAATTTTAATTTTGTCATTTTTCCATGAAAAGTGCCAATACCCCCCCTTTGGGTTCTAGGTGAAAATCTTACTCAACACAAATCAAACAAAAATGTATCCAAGGTGTGTATTGTTGTTCATTTTCATCAAATAAACAAAATAAAACCCAGAATGTATCCTGAAAGACAATAAATGATCATAAAAGATGCTTCAGCCCTGGTGTTAATGTTACTAAAAGAGCCCAAATTTCTAAAAATATTGCGAAAAACAACAATCTTCTGTTTTAGAGTGAATGTTTGAGGTGTTTAGAAGGCATTTATTTCATTTTTAGAAAATTTAATTTTTCACATTTTTCCATGAAAAGTGCCAATACCCCCCCCTTAGGGTTCTAGGTGAAAATCTCACTCGACACAAATCAAACAAAAATGTTTCCATGGTGTGTATTGTTGTTCATTTTCATCAAATAAACAAAATAAAACCCAGAATAAATCCTGAAAGGCAAGAAATGAGCATAAAAAATGCTTCAGCCCAGGTGTTAATGTTACTAAAAGAGCCCAAATTTCTAAAAATATTGCGAAAAACAACAATCTTCTGTTTTAAAGTGAATGTTTGAGGTGTATAGAAGGCATTTATTCCATTTTTAGAAAATTTAATTTTTCATATTTTTCCATGAAAAGTGCCCTTTGGGTTCTATGTGAAAATCTCACTCAACAAAAATCAAACAAAAATGTTTCCATGGTGTGTATTGTTGTTCATTTTTATCAAATAAATAAAATAAAACCCAGAATGAATCCTGAAAGACAAGAAATAAGCATAAAAGATGCTTCAGCGCAGGTGTTAATGTTACTAAAAGAGCCCAAATTTCTAAAAATATTGCGAAAAACAATAATCTTCTGTTTTAGAGTGAATGTTTCAGGTGTATAGAAGGCATTTATTTCATGTTTAGAAAATTTAATTTTTCACATTTCTCCATGAAAAGTGCCAATACCCCTCCATTTGGTTTCTAGGTGAAATTCTCACTCAACACAAATCAAACAAAAATGTTTCCATGGTGTGTACTGTTGTTCATTTTCATCAAATAAACAAAATAAAACCCAGAATTAATCCTGAAAGACAAGAAATGAGCATAAAAGATGCTTCAGCGCAAGTGTTAATGTTACTAAAAGAGCCCAAATTTCTAAAAATATTGCGAAAAACAATAATCTTCTGTTTTAGAGTGAATGTTTGAGGTGTATAGAAGGCATTTATTTCATGTTTAGAAATTTTAATTTTGTCATTTTTCCATGAAAAGTGCCAATACCCCCCTTTTGGGTTCTAGGTGAAAATCTTACTCAACACAAATCAAACAAAAATGTATCCAAGGTGTGTATTGTTGTTCATTTTCATCAAATATACAAAATAAAACCCAGAATAAATCCTGAAAGACAATAAAAGATCATAAAAGATGCTTCAGCCCAAGTCTTAATGTTACTAAAAGAGCCCAAATTTCTAAAAATATTGCGAAAAACAACAATCTTCTGTTTTAGAGTGAATGTTTGAGGTGTTTAGAAGGCTTTTATTTCATTTTTAGAAAATGTAATTTTTTACCTTTTTCCATGAAAAGTGCCAATACTTCCCCCTTTGGGTTCTAGGTGAAAATCTCACTCGACACAAATCAAACAAAAATGTATCCAAGGTGTATATTGTTGTTCATTTTCATCAAATTAACAAAATAAAACCCAGAATGAATCTTGAAAGACAATAAAAGATCATAAAAGATGCTTCAGCCCAGGTGTTAATGTTACTAAAAGAGCCAAAATTTCTAAAAATATTGCGAAAAACAACAATCTTCTGTTTTAGAGTGAATGTTTGAGGTGTTTAGAAGGCATTTATTTCATTTTTAGAAAATTTAATTTTTCACATTTTTCCATGAAAAGTGCCAATACCCCCCCCTTTGGGTTCTAGGTGAAAATCTCACTCGACACAAATCAAACAAAAATGTATCCAAGGTGTGTATTGTTGTTCATTTTCATCAAATAAACAAAATAAAACCCAGAATGAATCCTGAAAGACAATAAATGATCATAAAAGATGCTTCAGCCCAGGTGTTAATGTTACTAAAAGAGCCCAAATTTCTAAAAATATAGCGAAAAACAACAATCTTCTGTTTTAGAGTGAATGTTTGAGGTGTTTAGAAGGCATTTATTTCATTTTTAGAAAATTTAATTTTTCACATTTTTCCATGAAAAGTGCCAATACCCCCCTTTTGGGTTCTAGGTGAAAATCTTACTCAACACAAATCAAACAAAAATGTATCCAAGGTGTGTATTGTTGTTCATTTTCATCAAATAAACAAAATAAAACCCAGAATAAATCCTGAAAGACAATAAAAGATCATAAAAGATGCTTCAGCCTAAGTGTTAATGTTACTAAAAGAGCCCAAATTTCTAAAAATATTGCGAAAACAACAATCTTCTGTTTTAGAGTGAATGTTTGAGGTGTTTAGAAGGCTTTTATTTCATTTTAAAAAAAATTTAATTTTTTACATTTTTCCATGAAAAGTGCCAATACCCCCCCCTTTGGGTTCTAGGTGAAAATCTCACTCGACACAAATCAAACAAAAATGTATCCAAGGTGTGTATTGTTGTTCATTTTCATCAAATAAACAAAATAAAACCCAGAATGAATCCTGAAAGACAATAAATGATCATAAAAGATGCTTCAGCCCAGGTGTTAATGTTACTAAAAGAGCCCAAATTTCTAAAAATATTGCGAAAAACAACAATCTTCTGTTTTAGAGTGAATGTTTGAGGTGTTTAGAAGGCATTTATTTCATTTTTAGAAAATTTAATTTTTCACATTTTTCCATGAAAAGTGCCAATACCCCCCCCTTTGGGTTCTAGGTGAAAATCTCACTCGACACAAATCAAACAAAAATGTATCCAAGGTGTGTATTGTTATTCATTTTCATCAAATAAAAAAAATAAAACCCAGAATGAATCCTGAAAGACAATAAAAGATCATAAAAGATGCTTCAGCCCAGGTGTTAATGTTACTAAAAGAGCCCAAATTTCTAAAAATATTGCGAAAAACAACAATCTTCTGTTTTAGAGTAAATGTTTGAGGTGTATAGAAGGCATTTATTCCATTTTTAGAAAATTTAATTTTTCATATTTTTCCATGAAAAGTGCCCTTTGGGTTCTATGTGAAAATCTCACTCAACACAAATCGAACAAAAATGTTTCCATGGTGTGTATTGTTGTTCATTTTCATCAAATAAACAAAATAAAACCCAGAATGAATCCTGAAAGACAAGAAATAAGCATAAAAAATGCTTCAGCGCAGGTGTTAATGTTACTAAAAGAGCCCAAATTTCTAAAAATATTGCGAAAAACACTAATCTTCTGTTTTAGAGTAAATGTTTGAGGTGTATAGAAGGCATTTATTTCATGTTTAGAAAATTTAATTTTTCACATTTCTCCATGAAAAGTGCCAATACCCCTCCATTTGGGTTCTAGGTGAAATTCTCACTCAACACAAATCAAACAAAAATGTTTCCATGGTGTGTACTGTTGTTCATTTTCATCAAATAAACAAAATAAAACCCAGAATTAATCCTGAAAGACAAGAAATGAGCATAAAAGATGCTTCAGCGCAAGTGTTAATGTTACTAAAAGAGCCCAAATTTCTAAAAATATTGCGAAAAACAATAATCTTCTGTTTTAGAGTGAATGTTTGAGGTGTATAGAAGGCATTTATTTCATGTTTAGAAATTTTAATTTTGTCATTTTTCGATGAAAAGTGCCAATACCCCCGTTTTGGGTTCTAGGTGAAAATCTCACTCGACACAAATCAAACAAAAATGTATCCAAAGTGTGTATTGTTGTTCATTTTCCTCAAATAAACAAAATAAAACCCAGAATTAATCCTGAAAGACAATAAAAGATCATAAAAGATTCTTCAGCCCAGGTGTTTATGTTACTAAAGAGCCCAAATTTCTAAAAATATTGCGAAAAACAACAATCTTCTGTTTTAGAGTGAATGTTTAAGGTGTATAGAAGGCATTTATTTCATGTTTAGAAATTTTAATTTTGTCATTTTTCCATGAAAAGTAGCAATACCCCCCCTCCGGGTTCTAGGTGAAAATCTTACTCAACACAAATCAAACAAAAATGTATCCAAGGTGTGTATTGTTGTTCATTTTCATCAAATTAACAAAATAAAACCCAGAATTTATCCTGAAAGGCAACATATGAGCATAAAAGATGCTTCAGCGCAAGTGTTAATGTTACTAAAAGAGCCCAAATTTCTAAAAATATTGCGAAAAAACACCAATCTTCTGTTTTAGAGTAAATGTTTGAGGTGTATAGAAGGCATTTATTCCATTTTTAGAAAATTTAATTTTTCATATTTTTCCATGAAAAGTGCCCTTTGGGTTCTAGGTGAAAATCTTACTCAACACAAATCAAACAAAAATGTATCCAAGGTGTGTATTGTTGTTCATTTTCATCAAATAAAAAAAATAAAACCCAGAATAAATCCTGAAAGACAATAAAAGATAATAAAAGATGCTTCAGCCTAAGTGTTAATGTTACTAAAAAAGCCCAAATTTCTAAAAATATTGCGAAAAACAACAATCTTCTGTTTTAGAGTGAATGTTTGAGGTGTTTAGAAGGCTTTTATTTCATTTTTTGAAAATTTAATTTTTTACCTTTTTCCATGAAAAGTGCCAATACCCCTCCATTTGGGTTCTAGGTGAAATTCTCACTCAACACAAATCAAACAAAAATGTATCCAAGGTGTGTATTGTTGTTCATTTTCATCAAATAAACAAAATAAAACCCAGAATTAATCCTGAAAGACAAGAAATGAGCATAAAAGATGCTTCAGCGCAAGTGTTAATGTCATTAAAAGAGCCCAAATTTCTAAAAATACTGCGAAAAACAACAATCTTCTGTTTTAGAGTGAATGTTTGAGGTGTTTAGAAGGCATTTATTTCATGTTTAGAAATTTTAATTTTGTCATTTTTCCATGAAAAGTGCCAATACCCCCCCTTTGGGTTCTAGGTGAAAATCTTACTCAACACAAATCAAACAAAAATGTATCCAAGGTGTGTATTGCTGTTCATTTTCATCAAATAAACAAAATAAAACCCAGAATTAATCCTGAAAGATAACATATGAGCATAAAAGATGCTTCAGCGCAAGTGTTAATGTTACTAAAAGAGACCAAATTTCTAAAAATATTGCGAAAAACAATAATCTTCTGTTTTAGAGTAAATGTTTGAGGTGTATAGAAGGCATTTATTCCATTTTTAGAAAATTTAATTTTTCATATTTTTCCATGAAAAGTGCCCTTTGGGTTCTATGTGAAAATCTCACTCAACAAAAATCAAACAAAAATGTTTCCATGGTGTGTATTGTTGTTCATTTTTATCAAATAAATAAAATAAAACCCAGAATGAATCCTGAAAGACAAGAAATAAGCATAAAAGATGCTTCAGCGCAGGTGTTAATGTTACTAAAAGAGCCCAAATTTCTAAAAATATTGCGAAAAACAATAATCTTCTGTTTTAGAGTGAATGTTTCAGGTGTATAGAAGGCATTTATTTCATGTTTAGAAAATTTAATTTTTCACATTTCTCCATGAAAAGTGCCAATACCCCTCCATTTGGGTTCTAGGTGAAATTCTCACTCAACACAAATCAAACAAAAATGTTTCCATGGTGTGTACTGTTGTTCATTTTCATCAAATAAACAAAATAAAACCCAGAATTAATCCTGAAAAACAAGAAATGAGCATAAAAGATGCTTCAGCGCAAGTGTTAATGTTACCAAAAGAGCCCAAATTTCTAAAAATATTGCGAAAAACAATAATCTTCTGTTTTAGAGTGAATGTTTGAGGTGTATAGAAGGCATTTATTTCATGTTTAGAAATTTTAATTTTGTCATTTTTCCATGAAAAGTGCCAATACCCCCCTTTCGGGTTCTAGGTGAAAATCTTACTCAACATTAATCAAACAAAAATGTATCCAAGGTGTGTATTGTTGTTCATTTTCATCAAATAAACAAAATAAAACCCAGAATAAATCCTGAAAGACAATAAAAGATCATAAAAGATGCTTCAGCCCAAGTGTTAATGTTACTAAAAGAGCCCAAATTTCTAAAAATATTGCGAAAAACAATAATCTTCTGTTTTAGAGTAAATGTTTGAGGTGTATAGAAGGCATTTCTTCCATTTTTAGAAAATTTAATTTTTCATATTTTTCCATGAAAAGTGCCCTTTGGGTTCTATGTGAAAATCTCACTCAACACAAATCAAACAAAAATGTTTCCATGGTGTGTATTGTTGTTCATTTTTATCAAATAAATAAAATAAAACCCAGAATGAATCCTGAAAGACAAGAAATAATCATAAAAGATGCTTCAGCGCAGGTGTTAATGTTATTAAAAGAGCCCAAATTTCTAAAAATATTGCTAAAAACAATAATCTTCTGTTTTAGAGTGAATGTTTGAGGTGTATAGAAGGCATTTATTTCATGTTTAGAAATTTTAATTTTGTCATTTTTCCATGAAAAGTGCCAATACCCCCCTTTTGGGTTCTAGGTGAAAATCTTACTCAACACAAATCAAACAAAAATGTATCCAAGGTGTGTATTGTTGTTCATTTTCATCAAATATACAAAATAAAACCCAGAATAAATCCTGAAAGACAATAAAAGATCATAAAAGATGCTTCAGCCCAAGTGTTAATGTTACTAAAAGAGCCCAAATTTCTAAAAATATTGCGAAAAACAACAATCTTCTGTTTTAGAGTGAATGTTTGAGGTGTTTAGAAGGCTTTTATTTCATTTTTAGAAAATGTAATTTTTTACCTTTTTCCATGAAAAGTGCCAATACTTCCCCCTTTGGGTTCTAGGTGAAAATCTCACTCGACACAAATCAAACAAAAATGTATCCAAGGTGTATATTGTTGTTCATTTTCATCAAATTAACAAAATAAAACCCAGAATGAATCTTGAAAGACAATAAAAGATCATAAAAGATGCTTCAGCCCAGGTGTTAATGTTACTAAAAGAGCCAAAATTTCTAAAAATATTGCGAAAAACAACAATCTTCTGTTTTAGAGTGAATGTTTGAGGTGTTTAGAAGGCATTTATTTCATTTTTAGAAAATTTAATTTTTCACATTTTTCCATGAAAAGTGCCAATACCCCCCCCTTTGGGTTCTAGGTGAAAATCTCACTCGACACAAATCAAACAAAAATGTATCCAAGGTGTGTATTGTTGTTCATTTTCATCAAATAAACAAAATAAAACCCAGAATGAATCCTGAAAGACAATAAATGATCATAAAAGATGCTTCAGCCCAGGTGTTAATGTTACTAAAAGAGCCCAAATTTCTAAAAATATAGCGAAAAACAACAATCTTCTGTTTTAGAGTGAATGTTTGAGGTGTTTAGAAGGCATTTATTTCATTTTTAGAAAATTTAATTTTTCACATTTTTCCATGAAAAGTGCCAATACCCCCCTTTTGGGTTCTAGGTGAAAATCTTACTCAACACAAATCAAACAAAAATGTATCCAAGGTGTGTATTGTTGTTCATTTTCATCAAATAAACAAAATAAAACCCAGAATAAATCCTGAAAGACAATAAAAGATCATAAAAGATGCTTCAGCCTAAGTGTTAATGTTACTAAAAGAGCCCAAATTTCTAAAAATATTGCGAAAACAACAATCTTCTGTTTTAGAGTGAATGTTTGAGGTGTTTAGAAGGCTTTTATTTCATTTTAAAAAAAATTTAATTTTTTACATTTTTCCATGAAAAGTGCCAATACCCCCCCCTTTGGGTTCTAGGTGAAAATCTCACTCGACACAAATCAAACAAAAATGTATCCAAGGTGTGTATTGTTGTTCATTTTCATCAAATAAACAAAATAAAACCCAGAATGAATCCTGAAAGACAATAAATGATCATAAAAGATGCTTCAGCCCAGGTGTTAATGTTACTAAAAGAGCCCAAATTTCTAAAAATATTGCGAAAAACAACAATCTTCTGTTTTAGAGTGAATGTTTGAGGTGTTTAGAAGGCATTTATTTCATTTTTAGAAAATTTAATTTTTCACATTTTTCCATGAAAAGTGCCAATACCCCCCCCTTTGGGTTCTAGGTGAAAATCTCACTCGACACAAATCAAACAAAAATGTATCCAAGGTGTGTATTGTTATTCATTTTCATCAAATAAAAAAAATAAAACCCAGAATGAATCCTGAAAGACAATAAAAGATCATAAAAGATGCTTCAGCCCAGGTGTTAATGTTACTAAAAGAGCCCAAATTTCTAAAAATATTGCGAAAAACAACAATCTTCTGTTTTAGAGTAAATGTTTGAGGTGTATAGATGGCATTTATTCCATTTTTAGAAAATTTAATTTTTCATATTTTTCCATGAAAAGTGCCCTTTGGGTTCTATGTGAAAATCTCACTCAACACAAATCGAACAAAAATGTTTCCATGGTGTGTATTGTTGTTCATTTTCATCAAATAAACAAAATAAAACCCAGAATGAATCCTGAAAGACAAGAAATAAGCATAAAAAATGCTTCAGCGCAGGTGTTAATGTTACTAAAAGAGCCCAAATTTCTAAAAATATTGCGAAAAACACTAATCTTCTGTTTTAGAGTAAATGTTTGAGGTGTATAGAAGGCATTTATTTCATGTTTAGAAAATTTAATTTTTCACATTTCTCCATGAAAAGTGCCAATACCCCTCCATTTGGGTTCTAGGTGAAATTCTCACTCAACACAAATCAAACAAAAATGTTTCCATGGTGTGTACTGTTGTTCATTTTCATCAAATAAACAAAATAAAACCCAGAATTAATCCTGAAAGACAAGAAATGAGCATAAAAGATGCTTCAGCGCAAGTGTTAATGTTACTAAAAGAGCCCAAATTTCTAAAAATATTGCGAAAAACAATAATCTTCTGTTTTAGAGTGAATGTTTGAGGTGTATAGAAGGCATTTATTTCATGTTTAGAAATTTTAATTTTGTCATTTTTCCATGAAAAGTGCCAATACCCCCGTTTTGGGTTCTAGGTGAAAATCTCACTCGACACAAATCAAACAAAAATGTATCCAAAGTGTGTATTGTTGTTCATTTTCCTCAAATAAACAAAATAAAACCCAGAATTAATCCTGAAAGACAATAAAAGATCATAAAAGATTCTTCAGCCCAGGTGTTTATGTTACTAAAGAGCCCAAATTTCTAAAAATATTGCGAAAAACAACAATCTTCTGTTTTAGAGTGAATGTTTAAGGTGTATAGAAGGCATTTATTTCATGTTTAGAAATTTTAATTTTGTCATTTTTCCATGAAAAGTAGCAATACCCCCCCTTTGGGTTCTAGGTGAAAATCTTACTCAACACAAATCAAACAAAAATGTATCCAAGGTGTGTATTGCTGTTAATTTTCATCAAATAAACAAAATAAAACCCAGAATTAATCCTGAAAGATAACATATGAGCATAAAAGATGCTTCAGCGCAAGTGTTAATGTTACTAAAAGAGCCCAAATTTCTAAAAATATTGCGAAAAAACACCAATCTTCTGTTTTAGAGTAAATGTTTGAGGTGTATAGAAGGCATTTATTCCATTTTTAGAAAATTTAATTTTTCATATTTTTCCATGAAAAGTGCCCTTTGGGTTCTAGGTGAAAATCTTACTCAACACAAATCAAACAAAAATGTATCCAAGGTGTGTATTGTTGTTCATTTTCATCAAATAAAAAAAATAAAACCCAGAATAAATCCTGAAAGACAATAAAAGATAATAAAAGATGCTTCAGCCTAAGTGTTAATGTTACTAAAAAAGCCCAAATTTCTAAAAATATTGCGAAAAACAACAATCTTCTGTTTTAGAGTGAATGTTTGAGGTGTTTAGAAGGCTTTTATTTCATTTTTTGAAAATTTAATTTTTTACCTTTTTCCATGAAAAGTGCCAATACCCCTCCATTTGGGTTCTAGGTGAAATTCTCACTCAACACAAATCAAACAAAAATGTATCCAAGGTGTGTATTGTTGTTCATTTTCATCAAATAAACAAAATAAAACCCAGAATTAATCCTGAAAGACAAGAAATGAGCATAAAAGATGCTTCAGCGCAAGTGTTAATGTCATTAAAAGAGCCCAAATTTCTAAAAATACTGCGAAAAACAACAATCTTCTGTTTTAGAGTGAATGTTTGAGGTGTTTAGAAGGCATTTATTTCATGTTTAGAAATTTTAATTTTGTCATTTTTCCATGAAAAGTGCCAATACCCCCCCTTTGGGTTCTAGGTGAAAATCTTACTCAACACAAATCAAACAAAAATGTATCCAAGGTGTGTATTGCTGTTAATTTTCATCAAATAAACAAAATAAAACCCAGAATTAATCCTGAAAGATAACATATGAGCATAAAAGATGCTTCAGCGCAAGTGTTAATGTTACTAAAAGAGCCCAAATTTCTAAAAATATTGCGAAAAACAATAATCTTCTGTTTTAGAGTAAATGTTTGAGGTGTATAGAAGGCATTTATTCCATTTTTAGAAAATTTAATTTTTCATATTTTTCCATGAAAAGTGCCCTTTGGGTTCTATGTGAAAATCTCACTCAACAAAAATCAAACAAAAATGTTTCCATGGTGTGTATTGTTGTTCATTTTTATCAAATAAATAAAATAAAACCCAGAATGAATCCTGAAAGACAAGAAATAAGCATAAAAGATGCTTCAGCGCAGGTGTTAATGTTACTAAAAGAGCCCAAATTTCTAAAAATATTGCGAAAAACAATAATCTTCTGTTTTAGAGTGAATGTTTCAGGTGTATAGAAGGCATTTATTTCATGTTTAGAAAATTTAATTTTTCACATTTCTCCATGAAAAGTGCCAATACCCCTCCATTTGGGTTCTAGGTGAAATTCTCACTCAACACAAATCAAACAAAAATGTTTCCATGGTGTGTACTGTTGTTCATTTTCATCAAATAAACAAAATAAAACCCAGAATTAATCCTGAAAAACAAGAAATGAGCATAAAAGATGCTTCAGCGCAAGTGTTAATGTTACCAAAAGAGCCCAAATTTCTAAAAATATTGCGAAAAACAATAATCTTCTGTTTTAGAGTGAATGTTTGAGGTGTATAGAAGGCATTTATTTCATGTTTAGAAATTTTAATTTTGTCATTTTTCCATGAAAAGTGCCAATACCCCCCTTTCGGGTTCTAGGTGAAAATCTTACTCAACATTAATCAAACAAAAATGTATCCAAGGTGTGTATTGTTGTTCATTTTCATCAAATAAACAAAATAAAACCCAGAATAAATCCTGAAAGACAATAAAAGATCATAAAAGATGCTTCAGCCCAAGTGTTAATGTTACTAAAAGAGCCCAAATTTCTAAAAATATTGCGAAAAACAATAATCTTCTGTTTTAGAGTAAATGTTTGAGGTGTATAGAAGGCATTTATTCCATTTTTAGAAAATTTAATTTTTCATATTTTTCCATGAAAAGTGCCCTTTGGGTTCTATGTGAAAATCTCACTCAACACAAATCAAACAAAAATGTTTCCATGGTGTGTATTGTTGTTCATTTTTATCAAATAAATAAAATAAAACCCAGAATGAATCCTGAAAGACAAGAAATAATCATAAAAGATGCTTCAGCGCAGGTGTTAATGTTACTAAAAGAGCCCAAATTTCTAAAAATATTGCTAAAAACAATAATCTTCTGTTTTAGAGTAAATGTTTCAGGTGTATAGAAGGCATTTATTTCATGTTTAGAAAATTTAATTTTTCACATTTCTCCATGAAAAGTGCCTATACCCCTCCATTTGGGTTCTAGGTGAAATTCTCACTCATCACAAATCAAACAAAAATGTTTCCATGGTGTGTACTGTTGTTCATTTTCATCATATAAACAAAATAAAACCCAGAATTAATCCTGAAAGACAAGAAATGAGCATAAAAGATGCTTCAGCGCAAGTGTTAATGTTACTAAAAGAGCCCAAATTTCTAAAAATATAGCGAAAAACAATAATCTTCTGTTTTAGAGTGAATGTTTGAGGTGTATAGAAGGCATTTATTCCATTTTTAGAAAATTAAATTTTTCATATTTTTCCATGAAAAGTGCCCTTTGGGTTCTATGTGAAAATCTCACTCAACACAAATCAAACAAAAATGTTTCCATGGTGTGTATTGTTGTTCATTTTTATCAAATAAACAAAATAAAACCCAGAATGAATCCTGAAAGACAAGAAATAAGCATAAAAGATGCTTCAGCGCAGGTGTTAATGTTACTAAAAGAGCCCAAATTCCTAAAAATATTGCGAAAAACAATAATCTTCTGTTTTAGAGTGAATGTTTGAGGTGTATAGAAGGCATTTATTTCATGTTTAGAAAATTTAATTTTTCACATTTCTCCATGAAAAGTGCCAATACCCCTCCATTTGGGTTCTAGGTGAAATTCTCACTCAACACAAATCAAACAAAAATGTTTCCATGGTGTGTACTGTTGTTCATTTTCATCAAATAAACAAAATGAAACCCAGAATTAATCCTGAAAGACAAGAAATGAGCATAAAAGATGCTTCAGCGCAAGTGTTAATGTTACTAAAAGAGCCCAAATTTCTAAAAATATTGCAAAAAACAATAATCTTCTGTTTTAGAGTGAATGTTTGAGGTGTTTAGAAGGCTTTTATTTCATTTTTAGAAAATTTAATTTTTTACATTTTTCCATGAAAAGTGCCAATACCCCTCCATTTGGGTTCTAGGTGAAAATCTTACTCAACACAAATCAAACAAAAATGTATCCAAGGTGTGTATTGTTGTTCATTTTCATCAAATTAACAAAATAAAACCCAGAATTAATCCTGAAAGACAAGAAATGAGCATAAAAGATGCTTCAGCGCAAGTGTTAATGTCATTAAAAGAGCCCAAATTTCTAAAAATACTGCGAAAAACAACAATCTTCTGTTTTAGAGTGAATGTTTGAGGTGTTTAGAAGGCATTTATTTCATTTTTAGAAAATTTAAATTTCATATTTTTCCATGAAAAGTGCCAATACCCCCCCCTTTGGGTTCTAGGTGAAAATCTCACTTGACACAAATCAAACAAAAATGTATCCAAGGTGTGTATTGTTGTTCATTTTCATCAAATAAACAAAATAAAACCCAGAATGAATCCTGAAAGACAATAAAAGATCATAAAAGATGCTTCAGCCCAAGTGTTAATGTTACTAAAAGAGCCCAAATTTCTAAAAATATTGCGAAAAACAACAATCTTCTGTTTTAGAGTGAATGTTTGAGGTGTTTAGAAGGCTTTTATTTCATTTTTAGAAAATGTAATTTTTTACCTTTTTCCATGAAAAGTGCCAATACTTCCCCCTTTTGGTTCTAGGTTAAAATCTCACTCGACACAAATCAAACAAAAATGTATCCAAGGTGTGTATTGTTGTTCATTTTCATCAAATTAACAAAATAAAACCCAGAATGAATCTTGAAAGACAATAAAAGATCATAAAAGATGCTTCAGCCCAGGTGTTAATGTTACTAAAAGAGCCCAAATTTCTAAAAATATTGCGAAAAACAACAATCTTCTGTTTTAGAGTGAATGTTTGAGGTGTTTAGAAGGCATTTATTTCATTTTTAGAAAATTTAATTTTTCACATTTCTCCATGAAAAGTGCCAATACCCCTCCATTTGGGTTCTAGGTGAAAATCTCACTCGACACAAATCAAACAAAAATGTATCCAAGGTGTGTATTGTTGTTCATTTTCATCAAATAAACAAAATAAAACCCAGAATGAATCCTGAAAGACAATAAATAATCATAAAAGATGCTTCAGCCCAGGTGTTAATGCTACTAAAAGAGCCCAAATTTCTAAAAATATTGCGAAAAACAACAATCTTCTGTTTTAGAGTGAATGTTTGAGGTGTTAAGAAGGCATTTATTTCATTTTTAGAAAATTTAATTTTTCACATTTTTCCATGAAAAGTGCCAATACCCCCCTTTTGGGTTCTAGGTGAAAATCTTACTCAACACAAATCAAACAAAAATGTATCCAAGGTGTGTATTGTTGTTCATTTTCATCAAATAAACAAAATAAAACCCAGAATAAATCCTGAAAGACAATAAAAGATCATAAAAGATGCTTCAGCCCAAGTGTTAATGTTACTAAAAGAGCCCAAATTTCTAAAAATATTGCGAAAAACAACAATCTTCTGTTTTAGAGTGAATGTTTGAGGTGTTTAGAAGGCTTTTATTTCATTTTAAAAAAAAATTTAATTTTTTACATTTTTCCATGAAAAGTGCCAATACCCCCCCCTTTGGGTTCTGGGTGAAAATCTCACTCGACACAAATCAAACAAAAATGTATCCAAGGTGTGTATTGTTGTTCATTTTCATCAAATAAACAAAATAAAACCCAGAATGTATCCTGAAAGACAATAAATGATCAGAAAAGATGCTTCAGCTCAGGTGTTAATGTTACTAAAAGAGCCCAAATTTCTAAAAATATTGTGAAAAACAACAATCTTCTGTTTTAGAGTGAATGTTTGAGGTGTTTAGAAGGCATTTATTTCATTTTTAGAAAATTTAATTTTTCACATTTTTCCATGAAAAGTGCCAATACCCCCCCCTTTGGGTTCTAGGTGAAAATCTCACTCGACAGAAATCAAACAAAAATGTATCCAAGGTGTGTATTGTTGTTCATTTTCATCAAATAAACAAAATAAAACCCAGAATGAATCCTGAAAGACAATAAATGATCATAAAAGATGCTTCAGCCTAGGTGTTAATGTTACTAAAAGAGCCTAAATTTCTAAAAATATTGCGAAAAACAACAATCTTCTGTTTTAGAGTGAATGTTTGAGGTGTTTAGAAGGCATTTATTTCATTTTTAGAAAATTTAATTTTTCACATTTTTCCATGAAAAGTGCCAATACCCCCCCCTTTGGGTTCTAGGTGAAAATCTCACTAGACACAAATCAAACAAAAATGTATCCAAGGTGTGTATTGTTGTTCATTTTCATCAAATAAACAAAATAAAACCCAGAATGAATCCTGAAAGACAATAAAAGATCATAAAAGATGCTTCAGCCCAGGTGTTAATGTTACTAAAAGAGCCCAAATTTCTAAAAATATTGCGAAAAACAACAATCTTCTGTTTTAGAGTAAATGTTTGAGGTGTATAGAAGGCATTTATTCCATTTTTAGAAAATTTAATATTTCATATTTTTCCATGAAAAGTGCCAATACCCCTCCATTTGGGTTCTAGGTGAAATTCTCACTCAACACAAATCAAACAAAAATGTTTCCATGGTGTGTATTGTTGTTCATTTTCATCAAATAAACAAAATAAAACCCAGAATGAATCCTGAAAGACAAGAAATAAGCATAAAAAATGCTTCAGCGCAGGTGTTAATGTTACTAAAAGAGCCCAAATTTCTAAAAATATTGCAAAAAACAATAATCTTCTGTTTTAGAGTGAATGTTTGAGGTGTATAGAAGGCATTTATTTCATGTTTAGAAATTTTAATTTTGTCATTTTTCCATGAAAAGTGCCAATACCCCCCCTTTGGGTTCTAGGTGAAAATCTCACTCGACACAAATCAAACAAAAATGTATCCAAGGTGTGTATTGTTGTTCATTTTCCTCAAATAAACAAAATAAAACCCAGAATTAATCCTGAAAGACAATAAAAGATCATAAAAGATTCTTCAGCCCAGGTGTTAATGTTACTAAAGAGCCCAAATTTCTAAAAATATTGCGAAAAACAACAATCTTCTGTTTTAGAGTGAATGTTTGAGGTGTATAGAAGGCATTTATTTCATGTTTAGAAATTTTAATTTTGTCATTTTTCCATGAAAAGTGGCAATATTCCCCCTCCGGGTTCTAGGTGAAAATCTTACTCAACACAAATCAAACAAAAATGTATCCAAGGTGTGTATTGTTGTTCATTTTCATCAAATTAACAAAATAAAACCCAGAATTAATCCTGAAAGGCAACATATCAGCATAAAAGATGCTTCAGCGCAAGTGTTAATGTTACTAAAAGAGCCGAAATTTCTAAAAATATTGCGAAAAACAACAATCTTCTGTTTTAGAGTGAATGTTTGAGGTGTTTAGAAGGCATTTATTTCATTTTTAGAAAATTTAATTTTTCACATTTTTCCATGAAAAGTGCCAATACCCCCCCCTTTGGGTTCTAGGTGAAAATCTCACTCGACACAAATCAAACAAAAATGTATCCAAGGTGTGTATTGTTGTTCATTTTCATCAAATAAACAAAATAAAACCCAGAATGAATCCTGAAAGACAATAAATGATCATAAAAGATGCTTCAGCCCAGGTGTTAATGTTACTAAAAGAGCCCAAATTTCTAAAAATATAGCGAAAAACAACAATCTTCTGTTTTAGAGTGAATGTTTGAGGTGTTTAGAAGGCATTTATTTCATTTTTAGAAAATTTAATTTTTCACATTTTTCCATGAAAAGTGCCAATACCCCCCCCTTTGGGTTCTAGGTGAAAATCTCACTCGACACAAATCAAACAAAAATGTATCCAAGGTGTGTATTGTTGTTCATTTTCATCAAATAAACAAAATAAAACCCAGAATGAATCCTGAAAGACAATAAATGATCATAAAAGATGCTTCAGCCCAGGTGTTAATGTTACTAAAAGAGCCCAAATTTCTAAAAATATTGCGAAAAACAACAATCTTCTGTTTTAGAGTGAATGTTTGAGGTGTTTAGAAGGCATTTATTTCATTTTTAGAAAATTTAATTTTTCACATTTTTCCATGAAAAGTGCCAATACCCCCCCCTTTGGGTTCTAGGTGAAAATCTCACTCGACACAAATCAAACAAAAATGTATCCAAGGTGTGTATTGTTATTCATTTTCATCAAATAAAAAAAATAAAACCCAGAATGAATCCTGAAAGACAATAAAAGATCATAAAAGATGCTTCAGCCCAGGTGTTAATGTTACTAAAAGAGCCCAAATTTCTAAAAATATTGCGAAAAACAACAATCTTCTGTTTTAGAGTAAATGTTTGAGGTGTATAGAAGGCATTTATTCCATTTTTAGAAAATTTAATTTTTCATATTTTTCCATGAAAAGTGCCCTTTGGGTTCTATGTGAAAATCTCACTCAACACAAATCGAACAAAAATGTTTCCATGGTGTGTATTGTTGTTCATTTTCATCAAATAAACAAAATAAAACCCAGAATGAATCCTGAAAGACAAGAAATAAGCATAAAAAATGCTTCAGCGCAGGTGTTAATGTTACTAAAAGAGCCCAAATTTCTAAAAATATTGCGAAAAACACTAATCTTCTGTTTTAGAGTAAATGTTTGAGGTGTATAGAAGGCATTTATTTCATGTTTAGAAAATTTAATTTTCACATTTCTCCATGAAAAGTGCCAATACCCCTCCATTTGGGTTCTAGGTGAAATTCTCACTCAACACAAATCAAACAAAAATGTTTCCATGGTGTGTACTGTTGTTCATTTTCATCAAATAAACAAAATAAAACCCAGAATTAATCCTGAAAGACAAGAAATGAGCATAAAAGATGCTTCAGCGCAAGTGTTAATGTTACTAAAAGAGCCCAAATTTCTAAAAATATTGCGAAAAACAATAATCTTCTGTTTTAGAGTGAATGTTTGAGGTGTATAGAAGGCATTTATTTCATGTTTAGAAATTTTAATTTTGTCATTTTTCCATGAAAAGTGCCAATACCCCCGTTTTGGGTTCTAGGTGAAAATCTCACTCGACACAAATCAAACAAAAATGTATCCAAAGTGTGTATTGTTGTTCATTTTCCTCAAATAAACAAAATAAAACCCAGAATTAATCCTGAAAGACAATAAAAGATCATAAAAGATTCTTCAGCCCAGGTGTTTATGTTACTAAAGAGCCCAAATTTCTAAAAATATTGCGAAAAACAACAATCTTCTGTTTTAGAGTGAATGTTTAAGGTGTATAGAAGGCATTTATTTCATGTTTAGAAATTTTAATTTTGTCATTTTTCCATGAAAAGTAGCAATACCCCCCCTCCGGGTTCTAGGTGAAAATCTTACTCAACACAAATCAAACAAAAATGTATCCAAGGTGTGTATTGTTGTTCATTTTCATCAAATTAACAAAATAAAACCCAGAATTTATCCTGAAAGGCAACATATGAGCATAAAAGATGCTTCAGCGCAAGTGTTAATGTTACTAAAAGAGCCCAAATTTCTAAAAATATTGCGAAAAAACACCAATCTTCTGTTTTAGAGTAAATGTTTGAGGTGTATAGAAGGCATTTATTCCATTTTTAGAAAATTTAATTTTTCATATTTTTCCATGAAAAGTGCCCTTTGGGTTCTAGGTGAAAATCTTACTCAACACAAATCAAACAAAAATGTATCCAAGGTGTGTATTGTTGTTCATTTTCATCAAATAAAAAAAATAAAACCCAGAATAAATCCTGAAAGACAATAAAAGATAATAAAAGATGCTTCAGCCTAAGTGTTAATGTTACTAAAAAAGCCCAAATTTCTAAAAATATTGCGAAAAACAACAATCTTCTGTTTTAGAGTGAATGTTTGAGGTGTTTAGAAGGCTTTTATTTCATTTTTTGAAAATTTAATTTTTTACCTTTTTCCATGAAAAGTGCCAATACCCCTCCATTTGGGTTCTAGGTGAAATTCTCACTCAACACAAATCAAACAAAAATGTATCCAAGGTGTGTATTGTTGTTCATTTTCATCAAATAAACAAAATAAAACCCAGAATTAATCCTGAAAGACAAGAAATGAGCATAAAAGATGCTTCAGCGCAAGTGTTAATGTCATTAAAAGAGCCCAAATTTCTAAAAATACTGCGAAAAACAACAATCTTCTGTTTTAGAGTGAATGTTTGAGGTGTTTAGAAGGCATTTATTTCATGTTTAGAAATTTTAATTTTGTCATTTTTCCATGAAAAGTGCCAATACCCCCCTTTCGGGTTCTAGGTGAAAATCTTACTCAACACAAATCAAACAAAAATGTATCCAAGGTGTGTATTGCTGTTCATTTTCATCAAATAAACAAAATAAAACCCAGAATTAATCCTGAAAGATAACATATGAGCATAAAAGATGCTTCAGCGCAAGTGTTAATGTTACTAAAAGAGACCAAATTTCTAAAAATATTGCGAAAAACAATAATCTTCTGTTTTAGAGTAAATGTTTGAGGTGTATAGAAGGCATTTATTCCATTTTTAGAAAATTTAATTTTTCATATTTTTCCATGAAAAGTGCCCTTTGGGTTCTATGTGAAAATCTCACTCAACAAAAATCAAACAAAAATGTTTCCATGGTGTGTATTGTTGTTCATTTTTATCAAATAAATAAAATAAAACCCAGAATGAATCCTGAAAGACAAGAAATAAGCATAAAAGATGCTTCAGCGCAGGTGTTAATGTTACTAAAAGAGCCCAAATTTCTAAAAATATTGCGAAAAACAATAATCTTCTGTTTTAGAGTGAATGTTTCAGGTGTATAGAAGGCATTTATTTCATGTTTAGAAAATTTAATTTTTCACATTTCTCCATGAAAAGTGCCAATACCCCTCCATTTGGGTTCTAGGTGAAATTCTCACTCAACACAAATCAAACAAAAATGTTTCCATGGTGTGTACTGTTGTTCATTTTCATCAAATAAACAAAATAAAACCCAGAATTAATCCTGAAAAACAAGAAATGAGCATAAAAGATGCTTCAGCGCAAGTGTTAATGTTACCAAAAGAGCCCAAATTTCTAAAAATATTGCGAAAAACAATAATCTTCTGTTTTAAAGTGAATGTTTGAGGTGTATAGAAGGCATTTATTTCATGTTTAGAAATTTTAATTTTGTCATTTTTCCATGAAAAGTGCCAATACCCCCCTTTCGGGTTCTAGGTGAAAATCTTACTCAACATTAATCAAACAAAAATGTATCCAAGGTGTGTATTGTTGTTCATTTTCATCAAATAAACAAAATAAAACCCAGAATAAATCCTGAAAGACAATAAAAGATCATAAAAGATGCTTCAGCCCAAGTGTTAATGTTACTAAAAGAGCCCAAATTTCTAAAAATATTGCGAAAAACAATAATCTTCTGTTTTAGAGTAAATGTTTGAGGTGTATAGAAGGCATTTCTTCCATTTTTAGAAAATTTAATTTTTCATATTTTTCCATGAAAAGTGCCCTTTGGGTTCTATGTGAAAATCTCACTCAACACAAATCAAACAAAAATGTTTCCATGGTGTGTATTGTTGTTCATTTTTATCAAATAAATAAAATAAAACCCAGAATGAATCCTGAAAGACAAGAAATAATCATAAAAGATGCTTCAGCGCAGGTGTTAATGTTATTAAAAGAGCCCAAATTTCTAAAAATATTGCTAAAAACAATAATCTTCTGTTTTAGAGTGAATGTTTGAGGTGTATAGAAGGCATTTATTTCATGTTTAGAAATTTTAATTTTGTCATTTTTCCATGAAAAGTGCCAATACCCCCCTTTTGGGTTCTAGGTGAAAATCTTACTCAACACAAATCAAACAAAAATGTATCCAAGGTGTGTATTGTTGTTCATTTTCATCAAATATACAAAATAAAACCCAGAATAAATCCTGAAAGACAATAAAAGATCATAAAAGATGCTTCAGCCCAAGTGTTAATGTTACTAAAAGAGCCCAAATTTCTAAAAATATTGCGAAAAACAACAATCTTCTGTTTTAGAGTGAATGTTTGAGGTGTTTAGAAGGCTTTTATTTCATTTTTAGAAAATGTAATTTTTTACCTTTTTCCATGAAAAGTGCCAATACTTCCCCCTTTGGGTTCTAGGTGAAAATCTCACTCGACACAAATCAAACAAAAATGTATCCAAGGTGTATATTGTTGTTCATTTTCATCAAATTAACAAAATAAAACCCAGAATGAATCTTGAAAGACAATAAAAGATCATAAAAGATGCTTCAGCCCAGGTGTTAATGTTACTAAAAGAGCCAAAATTTCTAAAAATATTGCGAAAAACAACAATCTTCTGTTTTAGAGTGAATGTTTGAGGTGTTTAGAAGGCATTTATTTCATTTTTAGAAAATTTAATTTTTCACATTTTTCCATGAAAAGTGCCAATACCCCCCCCTTTGGGTTCTAGGTGAAAATCTCACTCGACACAAATCAAACAAAAATGTATCCAAGGTGTGTATTGTTGTTCATTTTCATCAAATAAACAAAATAAAACCCAGAATGAATCCTGAAAGACAATAAATGATCATAAAAGATGCTTCAGCCCAGGTGTTAATGTTACTAAAAGAGCCCAAATTTCTAAAAATATAGCGAAAAACAACAATCTTCTGTTTTAGAGTGAATGTTTGAGGTGTTTAGAAGGCATTTATTTCATTTTTAGAAAATTTAATTTTTCACATTTTTCCATGAAAAGTGCCAATACCCCCCTTTTGGGTTCTAGGTGAAAATCTTACTCAACACAAATCAAACAAAAATGTATCCAAGGTGTGTATTGTTGTTCATTTTCATCAAATAAACAAAATAAAACCCAGAATAAATCCTGAAAGACAATAAAAGATCATAAAAGATGCTTCAGCCTAAGTGTTAATGTTACTAAAAGAGCCCAAATTTCTAAAAATATTGCGAAAACAACAATCTTCTGTTTTAGAGTGAATGTTTGAGGTGTTTAGAAGGCTTTTATTTCATTTAAAAAAAAATTTAATTTTTTACATTTTTCCATGAAAAGTGCCAATACCCCCCCCTTTGGGTTCTAGGTGAAAATCTCACTCGACACAAATCAAACAAAAATGTATCCAAGGTGTGTATTGTTGTTCATTTTCATCAAATAAACAAAATAAAACCCAGAATGAATCCTGAAAGACAATAAATGATCATAAAAGATGCTTCAGCCCAGGTGTTAATGTTACTAAAAGAGCCCAAATTTCTAAAAATATTGCGAAAAACAACAATCTTCTGTTTTAGAGTGAATGTTTGAGGTGTTTAGAAGGCATTTATTTCATTTTTAGAAAATTTAATTTTTCACATTTTTCCATGAAAAGTGCCAATACCCCCCCCTTTGGGTTCTAGGTGAAAATCTCACTCGACACAAATCAAACAAAAATGTATCCAAGGTGTGTATTGTTATTCATTTTCATCAAATAAAAAAAATAAAACCCAGAATGAATCCTGAAAGACAATAAAAGATCATAAAAGATGCTTCAGCCCAGGTGTTAATGTTACTAAAAGAGCCCAAATTTCTAAAAATATTGCGAAAAACAACAATCTTCTGTTTTAGAGTAAATGTTTGAGGTGTATAGAAGGCATTTATTCCATTTTTAGAAAATTTAATTTTTCATATTTTTCCATGAAAAGTGCCCTTTGGGTTCTATGTGAAAATCTCACTCAACACAAATCGAACAAAAATGTTTCCATGGTGTGTATTGTTGTTCATTTTCATCAAATAAACAAAATAAAACCCAGAATGAATCCTGAAAGACAAGAAATAAGCATAAAAAATGCTTCAGCGCAGGTGTTAATGTTACTAAAAGAGCCCAAATTTCTAAAAATATTGCGAAAAACACTAATCTTCTGTTTTAGAGTAAATGTTTGAGGTGTATAGAAGGCATTTATTTCATGTTTAGAAAATTTAATTTTTCACATTTCTCCATGAAAAGTGCCAATACCCCTCCATTTGGGTTCTAGGTGAAATTCTCACTCAACACAAATCAAACAAAAATGTTTCCATGGTGTGTACTGTTGTTCATTTTCATCAAATAAACAAAATAAAACCCAGAATTAATCCTGAAAGACAAGAAATGAGCATAAAAGATGCTTCAGCGCAAGTGTTAATGTTACTAAAAGAGCCCAAATTTCTAAAAATATTGCGAAAAACAATAATCTTCTGTTTTAGAGTGAATGTTTGAGGTGTATAGAAGGCATTTATTTCATGTTTAGAAATTTTAATTTTGTCATTTTTCCATGAAAAGTGCCAATACCCCCGTTTTGGGTTCTAGGTGAAAATCTCACTCGACACAAATCAAACAAAAATGTATCCAAAGTGTGTATTGTTGTTCATTTTCCTCAAATAAACAAAATAAAACCCAGAATTAATCCTGAAAGACAATAAAAGATCATAAAAGATTCTTCAGCCCAGGTGTTTATGTTACTAAAGAGCCCAAATTTCTAAAAATATTGCGAAAAACAACAATCTTCTGTTTTAGAGTGAATGTTTAAGGTGTATAGAAGGCATTTATTTCATGTTTAGAAATTTTAATTTTGTCATTTTTCCATGAAAAGTAGCAATACCCCCCCTCCGGGTTCTAGGTGAAAATCTTACTCAACACAAATCAAACAAAAATGTATCCAAGGTGTGTATTGTTGTTCATTTTCATCAAATTAACAAAATAAAACCCAGAATTTATCCTGAAAGGCAACATATGAGCATAAAAGATGCTTCAGCGCAAGTGTTAATGTTACTAAAAGAGCCCAAATTTCTAAAAATATTGCGAAAAAACACCAATCTTCTGTTTTAGAGTAAATGTTTGAGGTGTATAGAAGGCATTTATTCCATTTTTAGAAAATTTAATTTTTCATATTTTTCCATGAAAAGTGCCCTTTGGGTTCTAGGTGAAAATCTTACTCAACACAAATCAAACAAAAATGTATCCAAGGTGTGTATTGTTGTTCATTTTCATCAAATAAAAAAAATAAAACCCAGAATAAATCCTGAAAGACAATAAAAGATAATAAAAGATGCTTCAGCCTAAGTGTTAATGTTACTAAAAAAGCCCAAATTTCTAAAAATATTGCGAAAAACAACAATCTTCTGTTTTAGAGTGAATGTTTGAGGTGTTTAGAAGGCTTTTATTTCATTTTTTGAAAATTTAATTTTTTACCTTTTTCCATGAAAAGTGCCAATACCCCTCCATTTGGGTTCTAGGTGAAATTCTCACTCAACACAAATCAAACAAAAATGTATCCAAGGTGTGTATTGTTGTTCATTTTCATCAAATAAACAAAATAAAACCCAGAATTAATCCTGAAAGACAAGAAATGAGCATAAAAGATGCTTCAGCGCAAGTGTTAATGTCATTAAAAGAGCCCAAATTTCTAAAAATACTGCGAAAAACAACAATCTTCTGTTTTAGAGTGAATGTTTGAGGTGTTTAGAAGGCATTTATTTCATGTTTAGAAATTTTAATTTTGTCATTTTTCCATGAAAAGTGCCAATACCCCCCCTTTGGGTTCTAGGTGAAAATCTTACTCAACACAAATCAAACAAAAATGTATCCAAGGTGTGTATTGCTGTTCATTTTCATCAAATAAACAAAATAAAACCCAGAATTAATCCTGAAAGATAACATATGAGCATAAAAGATGCTTCAGCGCAAGTGTTAATGTTACTAAAAGAGCCCAAATTTCTAAAAATATTGCGAAAAACAATAATCTTCTGTTTTAGAGTAAATGTTTGAGGTGTATAGAAGGCATTTATTCCATTTTTAGAAAATTTAATTTTTCATATTTTTCCATGAAAAGTGCCCTTTGGGTTCTATGTGAAAATCTCACTCAACAAAAATCAAACAAAAATGTTTCCATGGTGTGTATTGTTGTTCATTTTTATCAAATAAATAAAATAAAACCCAGAATGAATCCTGAAAGACAAGAAATAAGCATAAAAGATGCTTCAGCGCAGGTGTTAATGTTACTAAAAGAGCCCAAATTTCTAAAAATATTGCGAAAAACAATAATCTTCTGTTTTAGAGTGAATGTTTCAGTTGTATAGAAGGCATTTATTTCATGTTTAGAAAATTTAATTTTTCACATTTCTCCATGAAAAGTGCCAATACCCCTCCATTTGGGTTCTAGGTGAAATTCTCACTCAACACAAATCAAACAAAAATGTTTCCATGGTGTGTACTGTTGTTCATTTTCATCAAATAAACAAAATAAAACCCAGAATTAATCCTGAAAAACAAGAAATGAGCATAAAAGATGCTTCAGCGCAAGTGTTAATGTTACCAAAAGAGCCCAAATTTCTAAAAATATTGCGAAAAACAATAATCTTCTGTTTTAGAGTGAATGTTTGAGGTGTATAGAAGGCATTTATTTCATGTTTAGAAATTTTAATTTTGTCATTTTTCCATGAAAAGTGCCAATACCCCCCTTTCGGGTTCTAGGTGAAAATCTTACTCAACATTAATCAAACAAAAATGTATCCAAGGTGTGTATTGTTGTTCATTTTCATCAAATAAACAAAATAAAACCCAGAATAAATCCTGAAAGACAATAAAAGATCATAAAAGATGCTTCAGCCCAAGTGTTAATGTTACTAAAAGAGCCCAAATTTCTAAAAATATTGCGAAAAACAATAATCTTCTGTTTTAGAGTAAATGTTTGAGGTGTATAGAAGGCATTTATTCCATTTTTAGAAAATTTAATTTTTCATATTTTTCCATGAAAAGTGCCCTTTGGGTTCTATGTGAAAATCTCACTCAACACAAATCAAACAAAAATGTTTCCATGGTGTGTATTGTTGTTCATTTTTATCAAATAAATAAAATAAAACCCAGAATGAATCCTGAAAGACAAGAAATAATCATAAAAGATGCTTCAGCGCAGGTGTTAATGTTACTAAAAGAGCCCAAATTTCTAAAAATATTGCTAAAAACAATAATCTTCTGTTTTAGAGTAAATGTTTCAGGTGTATAGAAGGCATTTATTTCATGTTTAGAAAATTTAATTTTTCACATTTCTCCATGAAAAGTGCCTATACCCCTCCATTTGGGTTCTAGGTGAAATTCTCACTCAACACAAATCAAACAAAAATGTTTCCATGGTGTGTACTGTTGTTCATTTTCATCATATAAACAAAATAAAACCCAGAATTAATCCTGAAAGACAAGAAATGAGCATAAAAGATGCTTCAGCGCAAGTGTTAATGTTACTAAAAGAGCCCAAATTTCTAAAAATATAGCGAAAAACAATAATCTTCTGTTTTAGAGTGAATGTTTGAGGTGTATAGAAGGCATTTATTCCATTTTTAGAAAATTAAATTTTTCATATTTTTCCATGAAAAGTGCCCTTTGGGTTCTATGTGAAAATCTCACTCAACACAAATCAAACAAAAATGTTTCCATGGTGTGTATTGTTGTTCATTTTTATCAAATAAACAAAATAAAACCCAGAATGAATCCTGAAAGACAAGAAATAAGCATAAAAGATGCTTCAGCGCAGGTGTTAATGTTACTAAAAGAGCCCAAATTCCTAAAAATATTGCGAAAAACAATAATCTTCTGTTTTAGAGTGAATGTTTGAGGTGTATAGAAGGCATTTATTTCATGTTTAGAAAATTTAATTTTTCACATTTCTCCATGAAAAGTGCCAATACCCCTCCATTTGGGTTCTAGGTGAAATTCTCACTCAACACAAATCAAACAAAAATGTTTCCATGGTGTGTACTGTTGTTCATTTTCATCAAATAAACAAAATGAAACCCAGAATTAATCCTGAAAGACAAGAAATGAGCATAAAAGATGCTTCAGCGCAAGTGTTAATGTTACTAAAAGAGCCCAAATTTCTAAAAATATTGCAAAAAACAATAATCTTCTGTTTTAGAGTGAATGTTTGAGGTGTTTAGAAGGCTTTTATTTCATTTTTAGAAAATTTAATTTTTTACATTTTTCCATGAAAAGTGCCAATACCCCTCCATTTGGGTTCTAGGTGAAAATCTTACTCAACACAAATCAAACAAAAATGTATCCAAGGTGTGTATTGTTGTTCATTTTCATCAAATTGACAAAATAAAACCCAGAATTAATCCTGAAAGACAAGAAATGAGCATAAAAGATGCTTCAGCGCAAGTGTTAATGTCATTAAAAGAGCCCAAATTTCTAAAAATACTGCGAAAAACAACAATCTTCTGTTTTAGAGTGAATGTTTGAGGTGTTTAGAAGGCATTTATTTCATTTTTAGAAAATTTAAATTTCATATTTTTCCATGAAAAGTGCCAATACCCCCCCCTTTGGGTTCTAGGTGAAAATCTCACTTGACACAAATCAAACAAAAATGTATCCAAGGTGTGTATTGTTGTTCATTTTCATCAAATAAAAAAAATAAAACCCAGAATGAATCCTGAAAGACAATAAAAGATCATAAAAGATGCTTCAGCCCAAGTGTTAATGTTACTAAAAGAGCCCAAATTTCTAAAAATATTGCGAAAAACAACAATCTTCTGTTTTAGAGTGAATGTTTGAGGTGTTTAGAAGGCTTTTATTTCATTTTTAGAAAATGTAATTTTTTACCTTTTTCCATGAAAAGTGCCAATACTTCCCCCTTTTGGTTCTAGGTTAAAATCTCACTCGACACAAATCAAACAAAAATGTATCCAAGGTGTGTATTGTTGTTCATTTTCATCAAATTAACAAAATAAAACCCAGAATGAATCTTGAAAGACAATAAAAGATCATAAAAGATGCTTCAGCCCAGGTGTTAATGTTACTAAAAGAGCCCAAATTTCTAAAAATATTGCGAAAAACAACAATCTTCTGTTTTAGAGTGAATGTTTGAGGTGTTTAGAAGGCATTTATTTCATTTTTAGAAAATTTAATTTTTCACATTTCTCCATGAAAAGTGCCAATACCCCTCCATTTGGGTTCTAGGTGAAAATCTCACTCGACACAAATCAAACAAAAATGTATCCAAGGTGTGTATTGTTGTTCATTTTCATCAAATAAACAAAATAAAACCCAGAATGAATCCTGAAAGACAATAAATGATCATAAAAGATGCTTCAGCCCAGGTGTTAATGCTACTAAAAGAGCCCAAATTTCTAAAAATATTGCGAAAAACAACAATCTTCTGTTTTAGAGTGAATGTTTGAGGTGTTAAGAAGGCATTTATTTCATTTTTAGAAAATTTAATTTTTCACATTTTTCCATGAAAAGTGCCAATACCCCCCTTTTGGGTTCTAGGTGAAAATCTTACTCAACACAAATCAAACAAAAATGTATCCAAGGTGTGTATTGTTGTTCATTTTCATCAAATAAACAAAATAAAACCCAGAATAAATCCTGAAAGACAATAAAAGATCATAAAAGATGCTTCAGCCCAAGTGTTAATGTTACTAAAAGAGCCCAAATTTCTAAAAATATTGCGAAAAACAACAATCTTCTGTTTTAGAGTGAATGTTTGAGGTGTTTAGAAGGCTTTTATTTCATTTTAAAAAAAAATTTAATTTTTTACATTTTTCCATGAAAAGTGCCAATACCCCCCCCTTTGGGTTCTAGGTGAAAATCTCACTCGACACAAATCAAACAAAAATGTATCCAAGGTGTGTATTGTTGTTCATTTTCATCAAATAAACAAAATAAAACCCAGAATGTATCCTGAAAGACAATAAATGATCAGAAAAGATGCTTCAGCTCAGGTGTTAATGTTACTAAAAGAGCCCAAATTTCTAAAAATATTGTGAAAAACAACAATCTTCTGTTTTAGAGTGAATGTTTGAGGTGTTTAGAAGGCATTTATTTCATTTTTAGAAAATTTAATTTTTCACATTTTTCCATGAAAAGTGCCAATACCCCCCCCTTTGGGTTCTAGGTGAAAATCTCACTCGACAGAAATCAAACAAAAATGTATCCAAGGTGTGTATTGTTGTTCATTTTCATCAAATAAACAAAATAAAACCCAGAATGAATCCTGAAAGACAATAAATGATCATAAAAGATGCTTCAGCCTAGGTGTTAATGTTACTAAAAGAGCCTAAATTTCTAAAAATATTGCGAAAAACAACAATCTTCTGTTTTAGAGTGAATGTTTGAGGTGTTTAGAAGGCATTTATTTCATTTTTAGAAAATTTAATTTTTCACATTTTTCCATGAAAAGTGCCAATACCCCCCCCTTTGGGTTCTAGGTGAAAATCTCACTAGACACAAATCAAACAAAAATGTATCCAAGGTGTGTATTGTTGTTCATTTTCATCAAATAAACAAAATAAAACCCAGAATGAATCCTGAAAGACAATAAAAGATCATAAAAGATGCTTCAGCCCAGGTGTTAATGTTACTAAAAGAGCCCAAATTTCTAAAAATATTGCGAAAAACAACAATCTTCTGTTTTAGAGTAAATGTTTGAGGTGTATAGAAGGCATTTATTCCATTTTTAGAAAATTTAATATTTCATATTTTTCCATGAAAAGTGCCAATACCCCTCCATTTGGGTTCTAGGTGAAATTCTCACTCAACACAAATCAAACAAAAATGTTTCCATGGTGTGTATTGTTGTTCATTTTCATCAAATAAACAAAATAAAACCCAGAATGAATCCTGAAAGACAAGAAATAAGCATAAAAAATGCTTCAGCGCAGGTGTTAATGTTACTAAAAGAGCCCAAATTTCTAAAAATATTGCAAAAAACAATAATCTTCTGTTTTAGAGTGAATGTTTGAGGTGTATAGAAGGCATTTATTTCATGTTTAGAAATTTTAATTTTGTCATTTTTCCATGAAAAGTGCCAATACCCCCCCTTTGGGTTCTAGGTGAAAATCTCACTCGACACAAATCAAACAAAAATGTATCCAAGGTGTGTATTGTTGTTCATTTTCCTCAAATAAACAAAATAAAACCCAGAATTAATCCTGAAAGACAATAAAAGATCATAAAAGATTCTTCAGCCCAGGTGTTAATGTTACTAAAGAGCCCAAATTTCTAAAAATATTGCGAAAAACAACAATCTTCTGTTTTAGAGTGAATGTTTGAGGTGTATAGAAGGCATTTATTTCATGTTTAGAAATTTTAATTTTGTCATTTTTCCATGAAAAGTGGCAATATTCCCCCTCCGGGTTCTAGGTGAAAATCTTACTCAACACAAATCAAACAAAAATGTATCCAAGGTGTGTATTGTTGTTCATTTTCATCAAATTAACAAAATAAAACCCAGAATTAATCCTGAAAGGCAACATATCAGCATAAAAGATGCTTCAGCGCAAGTGTTAATGTTACTAAAAGAGCCGAAATTTCTAAAAATATTGCGAAAAAACACCAATCTTCTGTTTTAGAGTAAATGTTTGAGGTGTATAGAAGGCATTTATTCCATTTTTAGAAAATTTAATTTTTCATATTTTTCCATGAAAAGTGCCCTTTGGGTTCTAGGTGAAAATCTTACTCAACTCAAATCAAACAAAAATGTATCCCAGGTGTGTATTGTTGTTCATTTTCATCAAATAAACAAAATAAAACCCAGAATAAATCCTGAAAGACAATAAAAGATAATAAAAGATGCTTCAGCCCAAGTGTTAATGTTACTAAAAAAGCCCAAATTTCTAAAAATATTGCGAAAAACAACAATCTTCTGTTTTAGAGTGAATGTTTGAGGTGTTTAGAAGGCTTTTATTTCATTTTTAGAAAATTTAATTTTTTACATTTTTCCATGAAAAGTGCCAATACTTCCCCCTTTGGGTTCTAGGTGAAAATCTCACTCGACACAAATCAAACAAAAATGTATCCAAGGTGTGTATTGTTGTTCATTTTCATCAAATAAACAAAATAAAACCCTGAATTAATCCTGAAAGGCAAGAAATGAGCATAAAAGATGCTTCAGCGCAAGTGTTAATGTCATTAAAAGAGCCCAAATTTCTAAAAATACTGCGAAAAACAACAATCTTCTGTTTTAGAGTGAATGTTTGAGGTGTTTAGAAGGCATTTATTTCATTTTTAGAAAATTTAAATTTCATATTTTTCCATGAAAAGTGCCAATACCCCCCCCTTTGGGTTCTAGGTGAAAATCTCACTCGACACAAATCAAACAAAAATGTATCCAAGGTGTGTATTGTTGTTCATTTTCATCAAATAAACAAAATAAAACCCAGAATTAATCCTGAAAGACAATAAAAGATCATAAAAGATGCTTCAGCCCAGGTGTAAATGTTACTAAAAGAGCCCAAATTTCTAAAAATATTGCGAAAAACAACAATCTTCTGTTTTAAAGTGAATGTTTGAAGTGTATAGAAGGCATTTATTTCATGTTTAGAAATTTTAATTTTGTCATTTTACCATGAAAAGTGCCAATACCCCCCCTTTGGGTTCTAGGTGAAAATCTTACTCAACACAAATCAAACAAAAATGTATCCAAGGTGTGTATTGTTGTTCATTTTCATCAAATTAACAAAATAAAACCCAGAATTAATCCTGAAAGACAACATATGAGCATAAAAGATGCTTCAGCGCAAGTGTTAATGTTACTAAAAGAGCCCAAATTTCTAATAATATTGCGAAAAA
The DNA here is from genome assembly GCF_022747635.1 of Hetaerina americana. Lineage (NCBI taxonomy): Eukaryota > Metazoa > Arthropoda > Insecta > Odonata > Calopterygidae > Hetaerina > Hetaerina americana. The sequence continues at coordinate 314,677 of NW_027286793.1, read as the reverse complement.
CAATAATCTTCTGTTTTAGAGTGAATGTTTGAGGTGTATAGAAGGCATTTATTCCATTTTTAGAAAATTTAATTTTTCATATTTTTCCATGAAAAGTGCCCTTTGGGTTCAATGTGAAAATCTCACTCAACACAAATCAAACAAAAATGTTTCCATGGTGTGTATTGTTGTTCATTTTCATCAAATAAACAAAATAAAACCCAGAATGAATCCTGAAAGACAAGAATAAAGCATAAAAGATGCTTCAGCGCAGGTGTTAATGTTACTAAAAGAGCCCAAATTTCTAAAAATATTGCGAAAAACAATAATCTTCTGTTTTAGAGTGAATGTTTGAGGTGTATAGAAGGCATTTATTTCATGTTTAGAAAATTTAATTTTTCACCTTTCTCCATGAAAAGTGCCAATACCCCTCCATTTGGGTTCTAGGTGAAATTCTCACTCAACACATCAAACAAAAATGTTTCCATGGTGTGTATTGTTGTTCATTTTCATCAAATAAACAAAATAAAACCCAGAATTAATCCTGAAAGACAAGAAATGAGCATAAAAGATGCTTCAGCGCAAGTGTTAATGTTACTAAAAGAGCCCAAATTTCTAATAATATTGCTAAAAACAATAATCTTCTGTTTTAGAGTGAATGTTTGAGGTGTATAGAAGGCATTTATTTCATGTTTAGAAATTTTAATTTTGTCATTTTTCCATGAAAAGTGCCAATACCCCCCCTTTGGGTTCTAGGTGAAAATCTTACTCAACACAAATCAAACAAAAATGTATCCAAGGTGTTTATTGTTGTTCATTTTCATCAAATAAACAAAATAAAACCCAGAATTAATCCTGAAAGACAAGAAATGAGCATAAAAGATGCTTCAGCGCCAGTGTTAATGTCATTAAAAGAGCCCAAATTTCTAAAAATACTGCGAAAAACAACAATCTTCTGTTTAAGAGTGAATGTTTGAGGTGTTTAGAAGGCATTTATTTCATTTTTAGAAAATTTAATTTTTCACATTTTTCCATGAAAAGTGCCAATACCCCCCCCTTAGGGTTAAAGGTGAAAATCTCACTCGACACAAATCAAACAAAAATGTTTCCATGGTGTGTACTGTTGTTCATTTTCATCAAATAAACAAAATAAAACCCAGAATAAATCCTGAAAGACAAGAAATGAGCATAAAAGATGCTTCAGCCCAGGTGTTAATGTTACTAAAAGAGCCCAAATTTCTAAAAATATTGCGAAAAACAACAATCTTCTGTTTTAGAGTGAATGTTTGAGGTGTTTAGAAGGCATTTATTTCATTTTTAGAAAATTTAATTTTTCACATTTTTCCATGAAAAGTGCCAATACCCCTCCATTTGGGTTCTAGGTGAAATTCTCACTCAACACAAATCAAACAAAAATGTTTCCATGGTGTGTACTGTTGTTCATTTTCATCAAATAAACAAAATAAAACCCAGAATTAATCCTGAAAGACAAGAAATGAGCATAAAAGATGCTTCAGCGCAAGTGTTAATGTTACTAAAAGAGCCCAAATTTCTAAAAATATTGCGAAAAACAACAATCTTCTCTTTGAGAGTGAATGTTTGACGTGTATAGAAGGCATATATTTCATGTTTAGAAATTTTAACAATCATATTTTTCCATGAAAAGAGCCCTTTGGGTTCTAGGTGAAAATCTCACTCGACACATGAAACAAAAATGTTTCCATGGTGTGTATTGTTGTTCATTTTCATCAAATTAACAAAATAAAACCCAGAATTAATCCTGAAAGACAACATATGAGCATAAAAGATGCTTCAGCGCAAGTGTTAATGTTACTAAAAGAGCCAAAATTTCTAAAAATATTGCGAAAAACACCAATCTTCTGTTTTAGAGTAAATGTTTGAGGTGTATAGAAGGCATTTATTCCATTTTTAGAAAATTTAATTTTTCATATTTTTCCATGAAAAGTGCCCTTTCGGTTCTATGTGAAAATCTCACTCAACACAAATCAAACAAAAATGTTTCCATGGTGTGTATTGTTGTTCATTTTTATCAAATAAACAAAATAAAACCCAGAATGAATCCTGAAAGACAAGAAATAAGCATAAAAGATGCTTCAGCGCAGGTGTTAATGTTACTAAAAGAGCCCAAATTTCTAAAAATATTGCGAAAAAAAATAATCTTCTGTTTTAGAGTGAATGTTTGAGGTGTATAGAAGGCATTTTTTTCATGTTTAGAAAATTTAATTTTTCACATTTCTCCATGAAAAGTGCCAATACCCCTCCATTTGGGTTCTAGGTGAAATTCTCACTCAACACAAATCAAACAAAAATGTTTCCATGGTGTGTACTATTGTTCATTTTCATCAAATAAACAAAATAAAACCCAGAATTAATCCTGAAAGACAAGAAATGAGCATAAAAGATGCTTCAGCGCAAGTGTTAATGTTACTAAAAGAGCCCAAATTTCTAAAAATATTGCGAAAAACAATAATCTTCTGTTTTAGAGTGAATGTTTGAGGTGTATAGAAGGCATTTATTTCATGTTTAGAAATTTTAATATTGTCATTTTTCCATGAAAAGTGCCAATACCCCCCTTTCGGGTTCTAGGTGAAAATCTTACTCAACATTAATCAAACAAAAATGTATCCAAGGTGTGTATTGTTGTTCATTTTCATCAAATAAACAAAATAAAACCCAGAATAAATCCTGAAAGACAATAAAAGATCATAAAAGATGCTTCAGCCCAAGTGTTAATGTTACTAAAAGAGCCCAAATTTCTAAAAATATTGCGAAAAACAGCAATCTTCTGTTTTAGAGTGAATGTTTGAGGTGTTTAGAAGGATTTTATTTCATTTTAAAAAAAAATTTAATTTTTTACATTTTTCCATGAAAAGTGCCAATACCCCCCCCTTTGGGTTCTAGGTGAAAATCTCACTCGACTCAAATCAAACAAAAATGTATCCAAGGTGTGTATTGTTGTTCATTTTCATCAAATAAACAAAATAAAACCCAGAATGTATCCTGAAAGACAATAAATGATCAGAAAAGATGCTTCAGCCCAGGTGTTAATGTTACTAAAAGAGCCCAAATTTCTAAAAATATTGTGAAAAACAACAATCTTCTGTTTTAGAGTGAATGTTTGAGGTGTTTAGAAGGCATTTATTTCATTTTTAGAAAATTTAATTTTTCACATTTTTCCATGAAAAGTGCCAATACCCCCCCCTTTGGGTTCTAGGTGAAAATCTCACTCGACACAAATCAAACAAAAATGTATCCAAGGTGTGTATTGTTGTTCATTTTCATCAAATAAACAAAATAAAACCCAGAATGTATCCTGAAAGACAATAAATGATCAGAAAAGATGCTTTAGCCAAGGTGTTAATGTTACTAAAAGAGCCCAAATTTCTAAAAATATTGCGAAAAACAACAATCTTCTGTTTTAGAGTGAATGTTTGAGGTGTATAGAAGGCATTTATTTCATGTTTAGAAATTTTAATTTTGTCATTTTTCCATGAAAAGTGGCAATACCCCCCCTCCGGGTTCTAGGTGAAAATCTTACTCAACACAAATCAAACAAAAATGTATCCAAGGTGTGTATTGTTGTTCATTTTCATCAAATAAACAAAATAAAACCTAGAATAAATCCTGAAAGACAATAAAAGATAATAAAAGATGCTTCAGCCCAAGTGTTAATGTTACTAAAAGAGCCCAAATTTCTAAAAATATTGCGAAAAACACTAATCTTCTGTTTTAGAGTGAATATTTGAGGTGTATAGAAGGCATTTATTTCATGTTTAGAAAATTTAATTTTTCACATTTCTCCATGAAAAGTGCCAATACCCCTCCATTTGGGTTCTAGGTGAAATTCTCACTCAACACAAATCAAACAAAAATGTATCCAAGGTGTGTATTGTTGTTCATTTTCATCAAATAAACAAAATAAAACCCAGAATGAATCCTGAAAGACAATAAATGATCATAAAAGATGCTTCAGCCCAGGTGTTAATGTTACTAAAAGAGCCCAAATTTCTAAAAATATTGCGAAAAACAACAATCTTCTGTTTTTGAGTGAATGTTTGAGGTGTATAGAAGGCATTTATTTCATGTTTAGAAATTTTAATTTTGTCATTTTTCCATGAAAAGTGCCAATACCCCCCCTTTGGGTTCTAGGTGAAAATCTTACTCAACACAAATCAAACAAAAATGTATCCAAGGTGTGTATTGTTGTTCATTTTCATCAAATTAACAAAATAAAACCCAGAATTAATCCTGAAAGACAACATATGAGCATAAAAGATGCTTCAGCGAAAGTGTTAATGTTACTAAAAGAGCCCAAATTTCTAAAAATATTGCGAAAAACAACAATCTTCTGTTTTAGAGTAAATGTTTGAGGTGTATAGAAGGCATTTATTCCATTTTTAGAAAATTTAATTTTTCATATTTTTCCATGAAAAGTGCCCTTTGGGTTCTATGTGAAAATCTCACTCAACACAAATCAAACAAAAATGTTTCCATGGTGTGTATTGTTGTTCATTTTCATCAAATAAACAAAATAAAACCCAGAATGAATCCTGAAAGACAAGAAATAAGCATAAAAGATGCTTCAGCGCAGGTGTTAATGTTACTAAAAGAGCCCAAATTTCTAAAAATATTGCGAAAAACAATAATCTTCTGTTTTAGAGTGAATGTTTGAGGTGTATAGAAGGCATTTATTTCATGTTTAGAAAATTTAATTTTTCACATTTCTCCATGAAAAGTGCCAATACCCCTCCATTTGGGTTCTAGGTGAAATTCTCACTCAACACAAATCAAACAAAAATGTTTCCATGGTGTGTACTGTTGTTCATTTTCATCAAATAAACAAAATAAAACCCAGAATTAATCCTGAAAGACAAGAAATGAGCATAAAAGATGCTTCAGCGCAAGTGTTAATGTTACTAAAAGAGCCCAAATTTCTAATAATATTGCGAAAAACAATAATCTTCTGTTTTAGAGTGAATGTTTGAGGTGTATAGAAGGCATTTATTTCATGTTTAGAAATTTTAATTTTGTCATTTTTCCATGAAAAGTGCCAATACCCCCCCTTTGGGTTATAGGTGAAAATCTTACTCAACACAAATCAAACAAAAATGTATCCAAGGTGTGTATTGTTGTTCATTTTCATCAAATAAACAAAATAAAACCCAGAGATAATCCTGAAAGACAAGAAATGAGCATAAAAGATGCTTCAGCGCCAGTGTTAATGTCATTAAAAGAGCCCAAATTTCTAAAAATACTGCGAAAAACAACAATCTTCTGTTTTAGAGTGAATGTTTGAGGTGTTTAGAAGGCATTTATTTCATGTTTAGAAATTTTAATTTTTCATATTTTTCCATGAAAAGTGCCTTTTGGGTTCTATGTGAAAATCTCACTCAACACAAATCAAACAAAAATGTTTCCATGGTGTGTATTGTTGTTCATTTTCATCAAATAAACAAAATAAAACCCAGAATGAATCCTGAAAGACAAGAAATAAGCATAAAAGATGCTTCAGCGCAGGTGTTAATGTTACTAAAAGAGCCCAAATTTCTAAAAATATTGCGAAAAACAATAATCTTCTGTTTTAGAGTGAATGTTTGAGGTGTATAGAAGGCATTTATTTCATGTTTAGAAAATTTAATTTTTCACATTTCTCCATGAAAAGTGCCAATACCCCTCCATTTGGGTTCTAGGTGAAATTCTCACTCAACACAAATCAAACAAAAATGTTTCCATGGTGTGTACTGTTGTTCATTTTCATCAAATAAACAAAATAAAACCCAGAATTAATCCTGAAAGACAAGAAATGAGCATAAAAGATGCTTCAGCGCAAGTGTTAATGTTACTAAAAGAGCCCAAATTTCTAATAATATTGCGAAAAACAATAATCTTCTGTTTTAGAGTGAATGTTTGAGGTGTATAGAAGGCATTTATTTCATGTTTAGAAATTTTAATTTTGTCATTTTTCCATGAAAAGTGCCAATACCCCCCCTTTGGGTTCTAGGTGAAAATCTTACTCAACACAAATCAAACAAAAATGTATCCAAGGTGTGTATTGTTGTTCATTTTCATCAAATAAACAAAATAAAACCCAGAATTAATCCTGAAAGACAAGAAATGAGCATAAAAGATGCTTCAGCGCCAGTGTTAATGTCATTAAAAGAGCCCAAATTTCTAAAAATACTGCGAAAAACAACAATCTTCTGTTTTATGGTGAATGTTTAAGGTGTATAGAAGGCATTTATTCCATTTTTAGAAAATTTAATTTTTCATATTTTTCCATGAAAAGTGCCCTTTGGGTTCTAGGTGAAAATCTCACTCGACACAAATCAAACAAAAATGTTTCCATGGTGTGTACTGTTGTTCATTTTCATCAAATAAACAAAATAAAACCCAGAATGAATCCTGAAAGACAATAAATGATCATAAAAGATGCTTCAGCCCAGGTGTTAATGTTACTAAAAGAGCCCAAATTTCTAAAAATATTGCGAAAAAACAACAATCTTCTGTTTTTGAGTGAATGTTTGAGGTGTATAGAAGGCATTTATTTCATGTTTAGAAATTTTAATTTTGTCATTTTTCCATGAAAAGTGCCAATACCCCCCCTTTGGGTTCTAGGTGAAAATCTTACTCAACACAAATCAAACAAAAATGTATCCAAGGTGTGTATTGTTGTTCATTTTCATCAAATTAACAAAATAAAACCCAGAATTAATCCTGAAAGACAACATATGAGCATAAAAGATGCTTCAGCGCAAGTGTTAATGTTACTAAAAGAGCCCAAATTTCTAAAAATATTGCGAAAAACAACAATCTTCTGTTTTAGAGTAAATGTTTGAGGTGTATAGAAGGCATTTATTCCATTTTTAGAAAATTTAATTTTTCATATTTTTCCATGAAAAGTGTCCTTTGGGTTCTATGTGAAAATCTCACTCAACACAAATCAAACAAAAATGTTTCCATGGTGTGTATTGTTGTTCATTTTCATCAAATAAACAAAATAAAACCCAGAATGAATCCTGAAAGACAAGAAATAAGCATAAAAGATGCTTCTGCGCAGGTGTTAATGTTACTAAAAGAGCCCAAATTTCTAAAAATATTGCGAAAAACAATAATCTTCTGTTTTAGAGTGAATGTTTGAGGTGTATAGAAGGCATTTATTTCATGTTTAGAAAATTTAATTTTTCACATTTCTCCATGAAAAGTGCCAATACCCCTCCATTTGGGTTCTAGGTGAAATTCTCACTCAACACAAATCAAACAAAAATGTTTCCATGGTGTGTACTGTTGTTCATTTTCATCAAATAAACAAAATAAAACCCAGAATTAATCCTGAAAGACAAGAAATGAGCATAAAAGATGCTTCAGCGCAAGTGTTAATGTTACTAAAAGAGCCCAAATTTCTAATAATATTGCGAAAAACAATAATCTTCTGTTTTAGAGTGAATGTTTGAGGTGTATAGAAGGCATTTATTTCATGTTTAGAAATTTTAATTTTGTCATTTTTCCATGAAAAGTGCCAATACCCCCCCTTTGGGTTCTAGGTGAAAATCTTACTCAACACAAATCAAACAAAAATGTATCCAAGGTGTGTATTGTTGTTCATTTTCATCAAATAAACAAAATAAAACCCAGAATTAATCCTGAAAGACAAGAAATGAGCATAAAAGATGCTTCAGCGCCAGTGTTAATGTCATTAAAAGAGCCCAAATTTCTAAAAATACTGCGAAAAACAACAATCTTCTGTTTTATGGTGAATGTTTGAGGTGTTTAGAAGGCATTTATTTCATTTTTAGAAAATTTAATTTTTCACATTTTTCCATGAAAAGTGCCAACAAAAAGTGCCCACCCCTTAGGGTTCTAGGTGAAAATCTCACTCGACACAAATCAAACAAAAATGTTTCCATGGTGTGTACTGTTGTTCAGTTTCATCAAATAAACAAAATAAAACCCAGAATAAATCCTGAAAGACAAGAAATGAGCATAAAAGATGCTTCAGCCCAGGTGTTAATGTTACTAAAAGAGCCCAAATTTCTAAAAATATTGCGAAAAACAACAATCTTCTGTTTTAGAGTGAATGTTTGAGGTGTTTAGAAGGCATTTATCTCATTTTTAGAAAATTTAATTTTTCACATTTTTCCATGAAAAGTGCCAATACCCCTCCATTTGGGTTCTCGGTGAAATTCTCACTCAACACAAATCAAACAAAAATGTTTCCATGGTGTGTACTGTTGTTCATTTTCATCAAATAAACAAAATAAAACCCAGAATTAATCCTGAAAGACAAGAAATGAGCATAAAAGATGCTTCAGCGCAAGTGTTAATGTTACTAAAAGAGCCCAAATTTCGAATAATATTGCGAAAAACAATAATCTTCTGTTTTAGAGTGAATGTTTGAAGTGTATAGAAGGCATTTATTTCATGTTTAGAAATTTTAATTTTGTCATTTTTCCATGAAAAGTGCCAATACCCCCCCTTTGGGTTCTAGGTGAAAATCTTACTCAACACAAATCAAACAAAAATGTATCCAAGGTGTGTATTGTTGTTCATTTTCATCAAATAAACAAAATAAAACCCAGAATTAATCCTGAAAGACAAGAAATGAGCATAAAAGATGCTTCAGCGCCAGTGTTAATGTCATTAAAAGAGCCCAAATTTCTAAAAATACTGCGAAAAACAACAATCTTCTGTTTTAGAGTGAATGTTTGAGGTGTTTAGAAGGCATTTATTTCATTTTTAGAAAATTTAATTTTTCACATTTTTCCATGAAAAGTGCCAATACCCCCCCCCTTTGGGTTCTAGGTAAAAATCTCACTCGACACAAATCAAACAAAAATGTATCCAAGGTGTGTATTGTTGTTCATTTTCATCAAATAAACAAAATAAAACCCAGAATTAATCCTGAAAGACAAGAAATGAGCATAAAAGATGCTTCAGCACAAGTGTTAATGTTACTAAAAGAGCCCAAATTTCTAAAAATATTGCGAAAAACAATAATCTTCTGTTTTAGAGTGAATGTTTGAGGTGTATAGAAGGCATTTATTTCATGTTTAGAAATTTAAATTTAGTCATTTTTCCATGAAAAGTGCCAATACCCCCCTTTTGGGTTCTAGGTGAAAATCTTACTCAACACAAATCAAACAAAAATGTATCCAAGGTGTGTATTGTTGTTCATTTTCATCAAATAAACAAAATAAAACCCAGAATAAATCCTGAAAGACAATAAAAGATCATAAAAGATGCTTCAGCCCAAGTGTTAATGTTACTAAAAGAGCCTTAATTTCTAAAAATATTGCGAAAAACAACAATCTTCTGTTTTAGAGTGAATGTTTGAGGTGTTTAGAAGGCTTTTATTTCATTTTAAAAAAAAATTTAATTTTTTACCTTTTTCCATGAAAAGTGCCAATACTTCCCCCTTTGGGTTCTAGGTGAAAATCTCACTCAACACAATTCAAACAAAAATGTATCCAAGGTGTGTATTGTTGTTCATTTTCATCAAATAAACAAAATAAAACCCAGAATTAATCCTGAAAGACAATAAAAGATCATAAAAGATGCTTCAGCCCAGGTGTTAATGTTACTAAAAGAGCCCAAATTTCTAAAAATATTGCGAAAAACAACAATCTTCTGTTTTAAAGTGAATGTTTGAGGTGTATAGAAGGCATTTATTTCATGTTTAGAAATTTTAATTTTGTCATTTTTCCATGAAAAGTGCCAATACCCGCCCTTTGGGTTCTAGGTGAAAATCTTACTCAACACAAATCAAACAAAAATGTATCAAGGTGTGTATTGTTGTTCATTTTCATCAAATTAACAAAATAAAACCCAGAATTAATCCTGAAAGACAACATATGAGCATAAAAGATGCTTCAGCGCAAGTGTTAATGTTACTAAAAGAGCCCAAATTTCTAAAAATATTGCGAAAAAACACCAATCTTCTGTTTTAGAGTAAATGTTTGAGGTGTATAGAAGGCATTTATTCCATTTTTAGAAAATTTAATTTTTCATATTTTTCCATGAAAAGTGCCCTTTAGGTTCTAGGTGAAAATCTTACTCAACACAAATCAAACAAAAATGTATCCCAGGTGTGTATTGTTGTTCATTTTCATCAAATAAACAAAATAAAACCCAGAATAAATCCTGAAAGACAAAAAAAGATAATAAAAGATGCTTCAGCCCAAGTGTTAATGTTACTAAAAAAGCCCAAATTTCTAAAAATATTGCGAAAAACAACAATCTTCTGTTTTAGAGTGAATGTTTGAGATGTTTAGAAGGCTTTTATTTCATTTTTAGAAAATTTAATTTTTTACATTTTTCCATGAAAAGTGCCAATACCCCTCCATTTGGGTTCTAGGTGAAATTCTCACTCAACACAAATCAAACAAAAATGTATCCAAGGTGTGTACTGTTGTTCATTTTCATCAAATAAAAAAAATAAAACCCAGAATTAATCCAGAAAGACAAGAAATGAGCATAAAAGATGCTTCAGCGCAGGTGTTAATGTTACTAAAAGAGCCCAAATTTCTAAAATTACTGCGAAAAACAACAATCTTCTGTTTTAGAGTGAATGTTTGAGGTGTTTAGAAGGCATTTATTTCATTTTTAGAAAATTTAAATTTCATATTTTTCCATGAAAAGTGCCAATACCCCCCCCCTTTGGGTTCTAGGTGAAAATCTCACTCGACACAAATCAAACAAAAATTTATCCAAGGTGTGTATTGTTGTTCATTTTCATCAAATAAACACAATAAAACCCAGAATTAATCCTGAAAGACAATAAAAGACCATAAAAGATGCTTCAGCCCAGGTGTTAATGTTACTAAAAGAGCCCAAATTTCTAAAAATATTGCAAAAAACAACAATCTTCTGTTTTTGAGTGAATGTTTGAGGTGTATAGAAGGCATTTATTTCATGTTTAGAAATTTTAATTTTGTCATTTTTCCATGAAAAGTGCCAATACCCCCCCTTTGGGTTCTAGGTGAAAATCTTACTCAACACAAATCAAACAAAAATGTATCCAAGGTGTGTATTGTTGTTCATTTTCATCAAATAAACAAAATAAAACCCAGAATGAATCCTGAAAGACAAGAAATAAGCATAAAAGATGCTTCAGCGCAGGTGTTAATGTTACTAAAAGAGCCCAAATTTCTAAAAATATTGCGAAAAACAATAATCTTCTGTTTTAGAGTGAATGTTTGAGGTGTATAGAAGGCATTTATTTCATGTTTAGAAAATTTAATTTTTCACATTTCTCCATGAAAAGTGCCAATACCCCTCCATTTGGGTTCTAGGTGAAATTCTCACTCAACACAAATCAAACAAAAATGTTTCCATGGTGTGTACTGTTGTTCATTTTCATCAAATAAACAAAATAAAACCCAGAATTAATCCTGAAAGACAAGAAATGAGCATAAAAGATGCTTCAGCGCAAGTGTTAATGTTACTAAAAGAGCCCAAATTTCTAAAAATATTGCGAAAAACAACAATCTTCTGTTTTAGAGTGAATGTTTGAGGTGTATAGAAGGCATTTATTTCAATTTTAGAAAATTTAATTTTTCACATTTTTCCATGAAAAGTACCCTTTGGGTTCTATGTGAAAATCTCACTCAACACAAATCAAACAAAAATGTTTCCATGGTGTGTATTGTTGTTCATTTTCATCAAATTAAAAAAATAAAACCCAGAATGAATCCTGAAAGACAAGAAATAAGCATAAAAGAAGCTTCAGCGCAGGTGTTAATGTTACTAAAAGAGCCCTAATTTCTAAAAATATTGCGAAAAACAATAATCTTCTGTTTTAGAGTGAATGTTTGAGGTGTATAGAAGGCATTTATTTCATTTTTAGAAAATTTAATTTTTCACATATTTCCATGAAAAGTGCCAATACCCCCCCCTTTGGGTTCTAGGTGAAAATCTCACTCGACACAAATCAAACAAAAATGTATCCAAGGTGTGTATTGTTGTTCATTTTCATCAAATAAACAAAATAAAACCCAGAATGAATCCTGAAACACAATTAAAGATCATAAAAGATGCTTCAGCCCAGGTGTTTATGTTACTAAAAGAGCCCAAATTTCTAAAAATATTGCGAAAAACAACAATCTTCTGTTTTTGAGTGAATGTTTGAGGTGTACAGAAGGCATTTATTTCATGTTTTGAAATTTTAATTTTGTCATTTTTCCATGAAAAGTGCCAATACCCCCCCTTTGGGTTCTAGGTGAAAATCTTACTCAACACAAATCAAACAAAAATGTATCCAAGGTGTGTATTGTTGTTCATTTTCATCAAATAAACAAAATAAAACCCAGAATTAATCCTGAAAGACAAGAAATGAGCATAAAAGATGCTTCAGCGCCAGTGTTAATGTCATTAAAAGAGCCCAAATTTCTAAAAATATTGCGAAAAAAAACAATCTTCTGTTTTAGAGTGAATGTTTGAGGTGTTTAGAAGGCATTTATTTCATTTTTAGAAAATTTAATTTTTCACATTTTTCCATGAAAAGTGCCAATACCCCCCCCCTTTGGGTTCTAGGTGAAAATCTCACTCGACACAAATCAAACAAAAATGTATCCAAGGTGTGTATTGTTGTTCATTTTCATCAAATAAACAAAATAAAACCCAGAATAAATCCTGAAAGACAAGAAATGAGCATAAAAGATGCTTCAGCGCAAGTGTTAATGTTACTAAAAGAGCCCAAATTTCTAAAAATATTGCGAAAAACAATAATCTTCTGTTTTAGAGTGAATGTTTGAGTTGTATAGAAGGCATTTATTTCATGTTTAGAAATTTAAATTTTGTCATTTTTCCATGAAAAGTGCCAATACCCCCCTTTTGGGTTCAAGGTGAAAATCTTACTCAACACAAATCAAACAAAAATGTATCCAAGGTGTGTATTGTTGTTCATTTTCATCAAATAAACAAATTAAAACCCAGAATAAATCCTGAAAGACAATAAAAGATCATAAAAGATGCTTCAGCCCAAGTGTTAATGTTACTAAAAGAGCCCAAATTTCTAAAAATATTGCGAAAAACAACAATCTTCTGTTTTAGAGTGAATGTTTGAGTTGTATAGAAGGCATTTATTTCATGTTTAGAAATTTAAATTTTGTCATTTTTCCATGAAAAGTGCCAATACCCCCCTTTTGGGTTCTAGGTGAAAATCTTACTCAACACAAATCAAACAAAAATGTATCCAAGGTGTGTATTGTTGTTCATTTTCATCAAATAAACAAAATATAACCCAGAATAAATCCTGAAAGACAATAAAAGATCATAAAAGATGCTTCAGCCCAAGTGTTAATGTTACTAAAAGATCCCAAATTTCTAATAATATTGCGAAAAACAATAATCTTCTGTTTTAGAGTGAATGTTTGAGGTGTATAGAAGGCATTTATTTCATGTTTAGAAATTTTAATGTTGTCATTTTTCCATGAAAAGTGCCAATACCCCCCCTTTGGGTTCTAGGTGAAAATCTTACTCAACACAAATCAAACAAAAATGTATCCAAGGTGTGTATTGTTGTTCATTTTCATCAAATAAACAAAATAAAACCCAGAATTAATCCTGAAAGACAAGAAATGAGCATAAAAGATGCTTCAGCGCCAGTGTAAATGTCATTAAAAGAGCCCAAATTTCTAAAAATACTGCGAAAAACCACAATCTTCTGTTTTAGAGTGAATGTTTGAGTTGTTTAGAAGGCATTTATTTCATTTTTAGAAAATTTAATTTTTCACATTTTTCCATGAAAAGTGCCAATACCCCCCCCTTAGGGTTCTAGGTGAAAATCTCACTCGACACAAATCAAACAAAAATGTTTCCATGGTGTGTACTGTTGTTCATTTTCATCAAATAAACAAAATAAAACCCAGAATAAATCCTGAAAGACAAGAAATGAGCATAAAAGATGCTTCAGCCCAGGTGTTAATGTTACTAAAAGAGCCCAAATTTCTAAAAATATTGCGAAAAACAACAATCTTCTCTTTGAGAGTGAATGTTTGACGTGTATAGAAGGCATATATTTCATGTTTAGAAATTTTAATTATCATATTTTTCCATGAAAAGAGCCCTTTGGGTTCTAGGTGAAAATCTCACTCGACACATCAAACAAAAATGTTTCCATGGTGTGTATTTTTGTTCATTTTCATCAAATTAACAAAATAAAACCCAGAATTAATCCTGAAAGACAACATATGAGCATAAAAGTTGCTTCAGCGCAAGTGTTAATGTTACTAAAAGAGCCCAAATTTCTAAAAATATTGCGAAAAACAACAATCTTCTGTTTTAGAGAAAATGTTTGAGGTGTGTAGAAGGCATTTATTCCATTTTTAGAAAATATAATTTTTCATATTTTTCCATGAAAAGTGCCCTTTCGGTTCTATGTGAAAATCTCACTCAACACAAATCAAACAAAAATGTTTCCATGGTGTCTATTGTTGTTCATTTTTATCAAATAAACAAAATAAAACCCAGAATGAATCCTGAAAGACAAGAAATAAGCATAAAAGATGCTTCAGCGCAGGTGTTAATGTTACTAAAAGAGCCCAAATTTCTAAAAATATTGCGAAAAACAATAATCTTCTGTTTTAGAGTGAATTTTTGAGGTGTATAGAAGGCATTTATTTCATGTTTAGAAAATTTAATTTTTCACATTTCTCCATGAAAAGTGCCAATACCCCTCCATTTGGGTTCTAGGTGAAATTCTCACTCAACACAAATCAAACAAAAATGTTTCCATGGTGTGTACTATTGTTCATTTTCATCAAATAAACAAAATAAAACCCAGAATTAATCCTGAAAGACAAGAAATGAGCATAAAAGATGCTTCAGCGCAAGTGTTAATGTTACTAAAAGAGCCCAAATTTCTAAAAATATTGCGAAAAACAATAATCTTCTGTTTTAGAGTGAATGTTTGAGGTGTATAGAAGGCATTTATTTCATGTTTAGAAATTTTAATTTTGTCATTTTTCCATGAAAAGTGCCAATACCCCCCTTTCGGGTTCTAGGTGAAAATCTTACTTGACACAAATCAAACAAAAATGTATCCAAGGTGTGTATTGTTGTTCATTTTCATCAAATATACAAAATAAAACCCAGAATGAATCCTGGAAGACAATAAATGATCATAAAAGATGCTTCAGCCCAGGTGTTAATGCTACTAAAAGAGCCCAAATTTCTAAAAATATTGCGAAAAACAACAATCTTCTGTTTTAGAGTGAATGTTTGAGGTGTTTAGAAGGCATTTATTTCATTTTTAGAAAATTTAATTTTTCACATTTTTCCATGAAAAGTGCCAATACCCCCCCCCTTTGGGTTCTAGGTGAAAATCTCACTCGACACAAATCAAACAAAAATGTATCCAAGGTGTGTATTGTTGTTCATTTTCATCAAATAAACAAAATAAAACCCAGAATAAATCCTGAAAGACAAGAAATGAGCATAAAAGATGCTTCAGCGCAAGTGTTAATGTTACTAAAAGAGCCCAAATTTCTAAAAATATTGCGAAAAACAATAATCTTCTGTTTTAGAGTGAATGTTTGAGTTGTATAGAAGGCATTTATTTCATGTTTAGAAATTTAAATTTTGTCATTTTTCCATGAAAAGTGCCAATACCCCCCTTTTGGGTTCAAGGTGAAAATCTTACTCAACACAAATCAAACAAAAATGTATCCAAGGTGTGTATTGTTGTTCATTTTCATCAAATAAACAAATTAAAACCCAGAATAAATCCTGAAAGACAATAAAAGATCATAAAAGATGCTTCAGCCCAAGTGTTAATGTTACTAAAAGAGCCCAAATTTCTAAAAATATTGCGAAAAACAACAATCTTCTGTTTTAGAGTGAATGTTTGAGTTGTATAGAAGGCATTTATTTCATGTTTAGAAATTTAAATTTTGTCATTTTTCCATGAAAAGTGCCAATACCCCCCTTTTGGGTTCTAGGTGAAAATCTTACTCAACACAAATCAAACAAAAATGTATCCAAGGTGTGTATTGTTGTTCATTTTCATCAAATAAACAAAATATAACCCAGAATAAATCCTGAAAGACAATAAAAGATCATAAAAGATGCTTCAGCCCAAGTGTTAATGTTACTAAAAGATCCCAAATTTCTAATAATATTGCGAAAAACAATAATCTTCTGTTTTAGAGTGAATGTTTGAGGTGTATAGAAGGCATTTATTTCATGTTTAGAAATTTTAATGTTGTCATTTTTCCATGAAAAGTGCCAATACCCCCCCTTTGGGTTCTAGGTGAAAATCTTACTCAACACAAATCAAACAAAAATGTATCCAAGGTGTGTATTGTTGTTCATTTTCATCAAATAAACAAAATAAAACCCAGAATTAATCCTGAAAGACAAGAAATGAGCATAAAAGATGCTTCAGCGCCAGTGTAAATGTCATTAAAAGAGCCCAAATTTCTAAAAATACTGCGAAAAACCACAATCTTCTGTTTTAGAGTGAATGTTTGAGTTGTTTAGAAGGCATTTATTTCATTTTTAGAAAATTTAATTTTTCACATTTTTCCATGAAAAGTGCCAATACCCCCCCCTTAGGGTTCTAGGTGAAAATCTCACTCGACACAAATCAAACAAAAATGTTTCCATGGTGTGTACTGTTGTTCATTTTCATCAAATAAACAAAATAAAACCCAGAATAAATCCTGAAAGACAAGAAATGAGCATAAAAGATGCTTCAGCCCAGGTGTTAATGTTACTAAAAGAGCCCAAATTTCTAAAAATATTGCGAAAAACAACAATCTTCTCTTTGAGAGTGAATGTTTGACGTGTATAGAAGGCATATATTTCATGTTTAGAAATTTTAATTATCATATTTTTCCATGAAAAGAGCCCTTTGGGTTCTAGGTGAAAATCTCACTCGACACATCAAACAAAAATGTTTCCATGGTGTGTATTTTTGTTCATTTTCATCAAATTAACAAAATAAAACCCAGAATTAATCCTGAAAGACAACATATGAGCATAAAAGTTGCTTCAGCGCAAGTGTTAATGTTACTAAAAGAGCCCAAATTTCTAAAAATATTGCGAAAAACAACAATCTTCTGTTTTAGAGAAAATGTTTGAGGTGTGTAGAAGGCATTTATTCCATTTTTAGAAAATATAATTTTTCATATTTTTCCATGAAAAGTGCCCTTTCGGTTCTATGTGAAAATCTCACTCAACACAAATCAAACAAAAATGTTTCCATGGTGTCTATTGTTGTTCATTTTTATCAAATAAACAAAATAAAACCCAGAATGAATCCTGAAAGACAAGAAATAAGCATAAAAGATGCTTCAGCGCAGGTGTTAATGTTACTAAAAGAGCCCAAATTTCTAAAAATATTGCGAAAAACAATAATCTTCTGTTTTAGAGTGAATTTTTGAGGTGTATAGAAGGCATTTATTTCATGTTTAGAAAATTTAATTTTTCACATTTCTCCATGAAAAGTGCCAATACCCCTCCATTTGGGTTCTAGGTGAAATTCTCACTCAACACAAATCAAACAAAAATGTTTCCATGGTGTGTACTATTGTTCATTTTCATCAAATAAACAAAATAAAACCCATAATTAATCCTGAAAGACAAGAAATGAGCATAAAAGATGCTTCAGCGCAAGTGTTAATGTTACTAAAAGAGCCCAAATTTCTAAAAATATTGCGAAAAACAATAATCTTCTGTTTTAGAGTGAATGTTTGAGGTGTATAGAAGGCATTTATTTCATGTTTAGAAATTTTAATTTTGTCATTTTTCCATGAAAAGTGCCAATACCCCCCTTTCGGGTTCTAGGTGAAAATCTTACTTGACACAAATCAAACAAAAATGTATCCAAGGTGTGTATTGTTGTTCATTTTCATCAAATATACAAAATAAAACCCAGAATGAATCCTGGAAGACAATAAATGATCATAAAAGATGCTTCAGCCCAGGTGTTAATGCTACTAAAAGAGCCCAAATTTCTAAAAATATTGCGAAAAACAACAATCTTCTGTTTTAGAGTGAATGTTTGAGGTGTTTAGAAGGCATTTATTTCATTTTTAGAAAATTTAATTTTTCACATTTTTCCATGAAAAGTGCCAATACCCCCCTTTTGGGTTCTAGGTGAAAATCTTACTCAACACAAATCAAACAAAAATGTATCCAAGGTGTGTATTGTTGTTCATTTTCATCAAATAAACAAAATAAAACCCAGAATAAATCCTGAAAGACAATAAAAGATCATAAAAGATGCTTCAGCCCAAGTGTTAATGTTACTAAAAGAGCCCAAATTTCTAAAAATATTGCGAAAAACAACAATCTTCTGTTTTAGAGTGAATGTTTGAGGTGTTTAGAAGGCTTTTATTTCATTTTAAAAAAAAATTTAATTTTTTACATTTTTCCATGAAAAGTGCCAATACCCCCCCCTTTGGGTTCTAGGTGAAAATCTCACTCGACACAAATCAAACAAAAATGTATCCAAGGTGTGTATTGTTGTTTATTATCATCAAATAAACAAAATAAAACCCAGAATGTATCCTGAAAGACAATAAATGATCATAAAAGATGCTTCAGCCCAGGTGTTAATGTTACTAAAAGAGCCCAAATTTCTAAAAATATTGTGAAAAACAACAATCTTCTGTTTTAGAGTGAATGTTTGAGGTGTTTAGAAGGCATTTATTTCATTTTTAGAAAATTTAATTTTTCACTATTTTCCATGAAAAGTGCCAATACCCCCCCCTTTGGGTTCTAGGTGAAAATCTCACTCGACACAAATCAAACAAAAATGTATCCAAGGTGTGTATTGTTGTTCATTTTCATCAAATAAACAAAATAAAACCCAGAATGAATCCTGACAGACAATAAATGATCATAAAAGATGCTTCAGCCCAGGTGTTAATGTTACTAAAAGAGCCCAAATTTCTAAAAATATTGCGAAAAACAACAATCTTCTGTTTTAGAGTGAATGTTTGAGGTGTTTAGAAGGCATTTATTTCATTTTTAGAAAATTTAATTTTTCACATTTTTCCATGAAAAGTGCCAATACCCCCCCCTTTGGGTTCTAGGTGAAAATCTCACTAGACACAAATCAAACAAAAATGTATCCAAGGTGTGTATTGTTTTTCATTTTCATCAAATAAACAAAATAAAACCCAGAATGAATCCTGAAAGACAATAAAAGATCATAAAAGATGCTTCAGCGCAGGTGTTAATGTTACTAAAAGAGCCCAAATTTCTAAAAATATTGCGAAAAACACTAATCTTCTGTTTTAGAGTGAATGTTTGAGGTGTATAGAAGGCATTTATTTCATGTTTAGAAAATTTAATTTTTCACATTTCTCCATGAAAAGTGCCAATACCCCTCCATTTGGGTTCTAGGTGAAATTCTCACTCAACACAAATCAAACAAAAATGTTTCCATGGTGTGTACTGTTGTTCATTTTCATCAAATAAACAAAATAAAACCCAGAATTAATCCTGAAAGACAAGAAATGAGCATAAAAGATGCTTCAGCGCAAGTGTTAATGTTACTAAAAGAGCCCAAATTTCTAAAAATATTGCGAAAAACAATAATCTTCTGTTTTAGAGTGAATGTTTGAGGTGTATAGAAGGCATTTATTTCATGTTTAGAAATTTTAATTTTGTCATTTTTCCATGAAAAGTGCCAATACCCCCCCTTTGGGTTCTAGGTGAAAATCTCACTCGACACAAATCAAACAAAAATGTATCCAAGGTGTGTATTGTTGTTCATTTTCCTCAAATAAACAAAATAAAACCCAGAATTAATCCTGAAAGACAATAAAAGATCATAAAAGATTCTTCAGCCCAGGTGTTAATGTTACTAAAGAGCCCAAATTTCTAAAAATATTGCGAAAAACAACAATCTTCTGTTTTAGAGTGAATGTTTGAGGTGTATAGAAGGCATTTATTCCATTTTTAGAAAATTTAATTTTTCATATTTTTCCATGAAAAGTGCCCTTTGGGTTCTATGTGAAAATCTCACTCAACACAAATCAAACAAAAATGTTTCCATTGTGTGTATTGTTGTTCATTTTCATCAAATAAACAAAATAAAACCCAGAATTAATCCTGAAAGACAAGAAATGAGCATAAAGGATGATTCAGCGCAAGTGTTAATGTTACTAAAAGAGCCCAAATTTCTAAAAATATTGCGAAAAACAATAATCTTCTGTTTTAGAGTGAATGTTTAAGGTGTATAGAAGGCATTTATTTCATGTTTAGAAATTTTAATTTTGTCATTTTTCCATGAAAAGTGCCAATACCCCCCCTTTGGGTTCTAGGTGAAAATCTTACTCAACACAAATTAAACAAAAATGTATCCAAGGTGTGTATTGTTGTTCATTTTCATCAAATAAACAAAATAAAACCCAGAATTAATCCTGAAAGACAACATATGAGCATAAAAGATGCTTCAGCACAAGTGTTAATGTTACTAAAAGAGCCCAAATTTCTAAAAATATTGCGAAAAACAACAATCTTCTGTTTTAGAGTGAATGTTTGAGGTGTATAGAAGGCATTTATTCCATTTTTAGAAAACTTAATTTTTTACATTTTTCCATGAAAAGTGCCCTTTGGGTTCTATGTGAAAATCTCACTCAACACAAATCAAACAAAAATGTTTCCAAGGTGTGTATTGTTGTTCATTTTCATCAAATAAACCAAATAAAACCCAGAATGTATCCTGAAAGACAACATATGAGCATAAAAGATGCTTCAGCCCAGGTGTTAATGTTACTAAAAGAGCCCAAATTTCTAAAAATATTGCGAAAAACAATAATCTTCTGTTTTAGAGTGAATTTTTGAGGTGTATAGAAGGCATTTATTTCATGTTTAGAAAATTTAATTTTTCACATTTCTCCATGAAAAGTGCCAATACCCCTCCATTTGGGTTCTAGGTGAAATTCTCACTCAACACAAATCAAACAAAAATGTTTCCATGGTGTGTACTATTGTTCATTTTCATCAAATAAACAAAATAAAACCCAGAATTAATCCTGAAAGACAAGAAATGAGCATAAAAGATGCTTCAGCGCAAGTGTTAATGTTACTAAAAGAGCCCAAATTTCTAAAAATATTGCGAAAAACAATAATCTTCTGTTTTAGAGTGAATGTTTGAGGTGTATAGAAGGCATTTATTTCATGTTTAGAAATTTTAATTTTGTCATTTTTCCATGAAAAGTGCCAATACCCCCCTTTCGGGTTCTAGGTGAAAATCTTACTTGACACAAATCAAACAAAAATGTATCCAAGGTGTGTATTGTTGTTCATTTTCATCAAATATACAAAATAAAACCCAGAATAAATCCTGAAAGACAATAAAAGATCATAAAGATGCTT
Organism: Hetaerina americana; assembly: GCF_022747635.1. Classification (NCBI taxonomy): domain Eukaryota; kingdom Metazoa; phylum Arthropoda; class Insecta; order Odonata; family Calopterygidae; genus Hetaerina; species Hetaerina americana. Next base: position 293,347 of record NW_027286793.1, on the reverse strand, counting down.
TTGCCCAAGTGTTAATGTTACTAAAAGAGCCCAAATTTCTAAAAATATTGCGAAAAACAACAATCTTCTGTTTTAGAGTGAATGTTTGAGGTGTTTAGAAGGCTTTTATTTCATTTTTAGAAAATGTAATTTTTTACCTTTTTCCATGAAAAGTGCCAATACTTCCCCCTTTGGGTTCTAGGTGAAAATCTCACTCGACACAAATCAAACAAAAATGTATCCAAGGTGTGTATTGTTGTTCATTTTCATCAAATAAACAAAATAAAACCCAGAATGAATCCTGGAAGACAATAAATGATCATAAAAGATGCTTCAGCCCAGGTGTTAATGCTACTAAAAGAGCCCAAATTTCTAAAAATATTGCGAAAAACAACAATCTTCTGTTTTAGAGTGAATGTTTGAGGTGTTTAGAAGGCATTTATTTCATTTTTAGAAAATTTAATTTTTCACATTTTTCCATGAAAAGTGCCAATACCCCCCTTTTGGGTTCTAGGTGAAAATCTTACTCAACACAAATCAAACAAAAATGTATCCAAGGTGTGTATTGTTGTTCATTTTCATCAAATAAACAAAATAAAACCCAGAATAAATCCTGAAAGACAATAAAAGATCATAAAAGATGCTTCAGCCCAAGTGTTAATGTTACTAAAAGAGCCCAAATTTCTAAAAATATTGCGAAAAACAACAATCTTCTGTTTTAGAGTGAATGTTTGAGGTGTTTAGAAGGCTTTTATTTCATTTTAAAAAAAAATTTAATTTTTTACATTTTTCCATGAAAAGTGCCAATACCCCCCCCTTTGGGTTCTAGGTGAAAATCTCACTCGACACAAATCAAACAAAAATGTATCCAAGGTGTGTATTGTTGTTTATTATCATCAAATAAACAAAATAAAACCCAGAATGTATCCTGAAAGACAATAAATGATCATAAAAGATGCTTCAGCCCAGGTGTTAATGTTACTAAAAGAGCCCAAATTTCTAAAAATATTGTGAAAAACAACAATCTTCTGTTTTAGAGTGAATGTTTGAGGTGTTTAGAAGGCATTTATTTCATTTTTAGAAAATTTAATTTTTCACTATTTTCCATGAAAAGTGCCAATACCCCCCCCTTTGGGTTCTAGGTGAAAATCTCACTCGACACAAATCAAACAAAAATGTATCCAAGGTGTGTATTGTTGTTCATTTTCATCAAATAAACAAAATAAAACCCAGAATGAATCCTGACAGACAATAAATGATCATAAAAGATGCTTCAGCCCAGGTGTTAATGTTACTAAAAGAGCCCAAATTTCTAAAAATATTGCGAAAAACAACAATCTTCTGTTTTAGAGTGAATGTTTGAGGTGTTTAGAAGGCATTTATTTCATTTTTAGAAAATTTAATTTTTCACATTTTTCCATGAAAAGTGCCAATACCCCCCCCTTTGGGTTCTAGGTGAAAATCTCACTAGACACAAATCAAACAAAAATGTATCCAAGGTGTGTATTGTTTTTCATTTTCATCAAATAAACAAAATAAAACCCAGAATGAATCCTGAAAGACAATAAAAGATCATAAAAGATGCTTCAGCGCAGGTGTTAATGTTACTAAAAGAGCCCAAATTTCTAAAAATATTGCGAAAAACACTAATCTTCTGTTTTAGAGTGAATGTTTGAGGTGTATAGAAGGCATTTATTTCATGTTTAGAAAATTTAATTTTTCACATTTCTCCATGAAAAGTGCCAATACCCCTCCATTTGGGTTCTAGGTGAAATTCTCACTCAACACAAATCAAACAAAAATGTTTCCATGGTGTGTACTGTTGTTCATTTTCATCAAATAAACAAAATAAAACCCAGAATTAATCCTGAAAGACAAGAAATGAGCATAAAAGATGCTTCAGCGCAAGTGTTAATGTTACTAAAAGAGCCCAAATTTCTAAAAATATTGCGAAAAACAATAATCTTCTGTTTTAGAGTGAATGTTTGAGGTGTATAGAAGGCATTTATTTCATGTTTAGAAATTTTAATTTTGTCATTTTTCCATGAAAAGTGCCAATACCCCCCCTTTGGGTTCTAGGTGAAAATCTCACTCGACACAAATCAAACAAAAATGTATCCAAGGTGTGTATTGTTGTTCATTTTCCTCAAATAAACAAAATAAAACCCAGAATTAATCCTGAAAGACAATAAAAGATCATAAAAGATTCTTCAGCCCAGGTGTTAATGTTACTAAAGAGCCCAAATTTCTAAAAATATTGCGAAAAACAACAATCTTCTGTTTTAGAGTGAATGTTTGAGGTGTATAGAAGGCATTTATTCCATTTTTAGAAAATTTAATTTTTCATATTTTTCCATGAAAAGTGCCCTTTGGGTTCTATGTGAAAATCTCACTCAACACAAATCAAACAAAAATGTTTCCAAGGTGTGTATTGTTGTTCATTTTCATCAAATAAACCAAATAAAACCCAGAATGTATCCTGAAAGACAACATATGAGCATAAAAGATGCTTCAGCCCAGGTGTTAATGTTACTAAAAGAGCCCAAATTTCTAAAAATATTGCGAAAAACAACAATCTTCTGTTTTAGAGTGAATGTTTGAGGTGTATAGAAGGCATTTATTTCATTTTTAGAAAATTTAATTTTTCACATTTTTCCATGAAAAGTACCCTTTGGGTTCTATGTGAAAATCTCACTCAACACAAATCAAACAAAAATGTTTCCATGGTGTGTATTGTTGTTCATTTTCATCAAATTAACAAAATAAAACCCAGAATGAATCCTGAAAGACAAGAAATAAGCATAAAAGATGCTTCTGCGCAGGTGTTAATGTTACTAAAAGAGCCCAAATTTCTAAAAATATTGCGAAAAACAATAATCTTCTGTTTTAGAGTGAATGTTTGAGGTGTATAGAAGGCATTTATTTCATGTATAAAAAATTTAATTTTTCACATTTCTCCATGAAAAGTGCCAATACCCCTCCATTTGGGTTCTAGGTGAAATTCTCACTCAACACAAATCAAACAAAAATGTTTCCATGGTGTGTACTGTTGTTCATTTTCATCAAATAAAAAAAATAAAACCCAGAATTAATCCTGAAAGACAAGAAATGAGCATAAAAGATGCTTCAGCGCAAGTGTTAATGTTACTAAAAGAGCCCAAATTTCTAAAAATATTGCGAAAAACAATAATCTTCTGTTTTAGAGTGAATGTTTAAGGTGTATAGAAGGCATTTATTTCAAGTTTAGAAATTTTAATTTTGTCATTTTTCCATGAAAAGTGCCAATACCCCCCCTTTGGGTTCTAGGTGAAAATCTTACTCAACACAAATCAAACAAAAATGTATCCAAGGTGTGTATTGTTGTTCATTTTCATCAAATAAACAAAATAAAACCCAGAATAAATCCTGAAAGACAATAAAAGATCATAAAAGATGCTTCAGCCCAGGTGTTAATGTTACTAAAAGAGCCCAAATTTCTAAAAATATTGCGAAAAACAACAATCTTCTGTTTTAGAGTGAATGTTTGAAGCGTATAGAAGGCATTTATTTCATGTTTAGAAAATTTAATTTTTCACATTTCTCCATGAAAAGTGCCAATACCCCTCCATTTGGGTTCTAGGTGAAATTCTCACTCAACACAAATCAAACAAAAATGTTTCCATGGTGTGTACTGTTGTTCATTTTCATCGAATAAACAAAATAAAACCCAGAATTAATCCTGAAAGACAAGAAATGAGCATAAAAGATGCTTCAGTGCAAGTGTTAATGTTACTAAAAGAGCCCAAATTTCTAAAAATATTGCGAAAAACAACAATCTTCTGTTTTAGAGTGAATGTTTGAGGTGTTTAGAAGGCTTTTATTTCATTTTTAGAAAATGTAATTTTTTACCTTTTTCCATGAAAAGTGCCAATACCCCCCCTTTGGGTTCTAGGTGAAAATCTCACTCGACACAAATCAAACAAAAATGTATCCAAGGTGTGTATTGTTGTTCATTTTCATCAAATAAACAAAATAAAACCCAGAATGAATCCTGAAAGACAACATATGAGCATAAAAGATGCTTCAGCGCATGTGTTAATGTTACTAAAAGAGCCCAAATTTCTAAAAATATTGCGAAAAACAACAATCTTCTGTTTTAGAGTGAATGTTTGAGGTGTATAGAAGGCATTTATTCCATTTTTAGAAAATTTAATTTTTCATATTTTTCCATGAAGAGTACCCTTTGGGTTCTATGTGAAAATCTCACTGAACACAAATCAAACAAAAATGTTTCCATGGTGTGTATTGTTGTTCATTTTTATCAAATAAACAAAATAAAACCCAGAATGAATCCTGAAAGACAAGAAATAAGCATAAAAGATGCTTCAGCGCAGGTGTTAATGTTACTAAAAGAGCCCAAATTTCTAAAAATATTGCGAAAAACAACAATCTTCTGTTTTAGAGTGAATGTTTGAGGTGTTTTGAAGGCTTTTATTTCATTTTTAGAAAATTTAATTTTTTACCTTTTTCCATGAAAAGTGCCAATACCCCTCCATTTGGGTTCTAGGTGAAATTCTCACTCAACACAAATCAAACAAAAATGTATCCAAGGTGTGTATTCTTGTTCATTTTCATCAAATAAACAAAATAAAACCCAGAATGAATCCTGAAAGACAATAAAAGATCATAAAAGATGCTTCAGCCCAGGTGTTAATGTTACTAAAAGAGCCCAAATTTCTAAAAATATTGCGAAAAACAACAATCTTCTGTTTTAGAGTAAATTTTTGAGGTGTATAGAAGGCATTTATTCCATTTTTAGAAAATTTAATTTTTCATATTTTTCCATGAAAAGTGCCCTTTGGGTTCTATGTGAAAATCTCACTCAACACAAATCAAACAAAAATGTTTCCATGGTGTGTATTGTTGTTCATTTTCATCAAATAAACAAAATAAAACCCAGAATGAATCCTGAAAGACAAGAAATAAGCATAAAAAATGCTTCAGCGCAGGTGTTAATGTTACTAAAAGAGCCCAAATTTCTAAAAATATTGCGAAAAACACTAATCTTCTGTTTTAGAGTGAATGTTTGAGGTGTATAGAAGGCATTTATTTCATGTTTAGAAAATTTAATTTTTCACATTTCTCCATGAAAAGTGCCAATACCCCTCCATTTGGGTTCTAGGTGAAATTCTCACTCAACACAAATCAAACAAAAATGTTTCCATGGTGTGTACTGTTGTTCATTTTCATCAAATAAACAAAATAAAACCCAGAATTAATCCTGAAAGACAAGAAATGAGCATAAAAGATGCTTCAGCGCAAGTGTTAATGTCATTAAAAGAGCCCAAATTTCTAAAAATACTGCGAAAAACAACAATCTTCTGTTTTAGAGTGAATGTTTGAGGTGTTTAGAAGGCATTTATTTCATTTTTAGAAAATTTAAATTTCATATTTTTCCATGAAAAGTGCCAATACCCCCCCCTTGGGGTTCTAGGTGAAAATCTCACTCGACACAAATCAAACAAAAATGTATCCAAGGTGTGTATTGTTGTTCATTTTCATCAAATAAACACAATAAAACCCAGAATTAATCCTGAAAGACAATAAAAGATCATAAAAGATGCTTCAGCCCAGGTGTTAATGTTACTAAAAGAGCCCAAATTTCTAAAAATATTGCGAAAAACAAGAATCTTCTGTTTTTGAGTGAATGTTTGAGGTGTATAGAAGGCATTTATTTCATGTTTAGAAATTTTAATTTTGTCATTTTTCCATGAAAAGTGCCAATACCCCCCCTTTGGGTTCTAGGTGAAAATCTTACTCAACACAAATCAAACAAAAATGTATCCAAGATTTGTATTGTTGTTCATTTTCATCAAATTAACAAAATAAAACCCAGAATTAATCCTGAAAGACAACATATGAGCATAAAAGATGCTTCAGCGCAAGTGTTAATGTTACTAAAAGAGCCCAAATTTCTAAAAATATTGCGAAAAACAACAATCTTCTGTTTTAGAGTAAATGTTTGAGGTGTATAGAAGGCATTTATTCCATTTTTTGAAAATTTAATTTTTCATATTTTTCCATGAAAAGTGCCCTTTGGGTTCTATGTGAAAATCTCACTCAACACAAATCAAACAAAAATGTTTCCATGGTGTGTATTGTTGTTCATTTTCATCAAATAAACAAAATAAAACCCAGAATGAATCCTGAAAGACAAGAAATAAGCATAAAAAATGCTTCAGCGCAGGTGTTAATGTTACTAAAAGAGCCCAAATTTCTAAAAATATTGCGAAAAACAACAATCTTCTGTTTTAGAGTGAATGTTTGAGGTGTTTAGAAGGCATTTATTTCATTTTTAGAAAATTTAATTTTTCACTATTTTCCATGAAAAGTGCCAATACCCCCCCCTTTGGGTTCTAGGTGAAAATCTCACTCGACACAAATCAAACAAAAATGTATCCAAGGTGTGTATTGTTGTTCATTTTCATCAAATAAACAAAATAAAACCCAGAATGAATCCTGACAGACAATAAATGATCATAAAAGATGCTTCAGCCCAGGTGTTAATGTTACTAAAAGAGCCCAAATTTCTAAAAATATTGCGAAAAACAACAATCTTCTGTTTTAGAGTGAATGTTTGAGGTGTTTAGAAGGCATTTATTTCCTTTTTAGAAAATTTAATTTTTCACATTTTTCCATGAAAAGTGCCAATACCCCCCCCTTTGGGTTCTAGGTGAAAATCTCACTAGACACAAATCAAACAAAAATGTATCCAAGGTGTGTATTGTTTTTCATTTTCATCAAATAAACAAAATAAAACCCAGAATGAATCCTGAAAGACAATAAAAGATCATAAAAGATGCTTCAGCGCAGGTGTTAATGTTACTAAAAGAGCCCAAATTTCTAAAAATATTGCGAAAAACACTAATCTTCTGTTTTAGAGTGAATGTTTGAGGTGTATAGAAGGCATTTATTTCATGTTTAGAAAATTTAATTTTTCACATTTCTCCATGAAAAGTGCCAATACCCCTCCATTTGGGTTCTAGGTGAAATTCTCACTCAACACAAATCAAACAAAAATGTTTCCATGGTGTGTACTGTTGTTCATTTTCATCAAATAAACAAAATAAAACCCAGAATTAATCCTGAAAGACAAGAAATGAGCATAAAAGATGCTTCAGCGCAAGTGTTAATGTTACTAAAAGAGCCCAAATTTCTAAAAATATTGCGAAAAACAATAATCTTCTGTTTTAGAGTGAATGTTTGAGGTGTATAGAAGGCATTTATTTCATGTTTAGAAATTTTAATTTTGTCATTTTTCCATGAAAAGTGCCAATACCCCCCCTTTGGGTTCTAGGTGAAAATCTCACTCGACACAAATCAAACAAAAATGTATCCAAGGTGTGTATTGTTGTTTATTATCATCAAATAAACAAAATAAAACCCAGAATGTATCCTGAAAGACAATAAATGATCATAAAAGATGCTTCAGTCAAGGTGTTAATGTTACTAAAAGAGCCCAAATTTCTAAAAATATTGCGAAAAACAACAATCTTCTGTTTTAGAGTGAATGTTTGAGGTGTTTAGAAGGCATTTATTTCATTTTTAGAAAATTTAATTTTTCACATTTTTCCATGAAAAGTGCCAATACCCCCCCCTTTGGGTTCTAGGTGAAAATCTCACTCGACACAAATCAAACAAAAATGTATCCAAGGTGTGTATTGTTGTTCATTTTCATCAAATAAACAAAATAAAACCCAGAATGAATCCTGACAGACAATAAATGATCATAAAAGATGCTTCAGCCCAGGTGTTAATGTTACTAAAAGAGCCCAAATTTCTAAAAATATTGCGAAAAACAACAATCTTCTGTTTTAGAGTGAATGTTTGAGGTGTTTAGAAGGCATTTATTTCATTTTTAGAAAATTTAATTTTTCACATTTTTCCATGAAAAGTGCCAATACCCCCCCCTTTGGGTTCTAGGTGAAAATCTCACTAGACACAAATCAAACAAAAATGTATCCAAGGTGTGTATTGTTTTTCATTTTCATCAAATAAACAAAATAAAACCCAGAATGAATCCTGAAAGACAATAAAAGATCATAAAAGATGCTTCAGCGCAGGTGTTAATGTTACTAAAAGAGCCCAAATTTCTAAAAATATTGCGAAAAACACTAATCTTCTGTTTTAGAGTGAATGTTTGAGGTGTATAGAAGGCATTTATTTCATGTTTAGAAAATTTAATTTTTCACATTTCTCCATGAAAAGTGCCAATACCCCTCCATTTGGGTTCTAGGTGAAATTCTCACTCAACACAAATCAAACAAAAATGTTTCCATGGTGTGTACTGTTGTTCATTTTCATCAAATAAACAAAATAAAACCCAGAATTAATCCTGAAAGACAAGAAATGAGCATAAAAGATGCTTCAACGCAAGTGTTAATGTTACTAAAAGAGCCCAAATTTCTAAAAATATTGCGAAAAACAATAATCTTCTGTTTTAGAGTGAATGTTTGAGGTGTATAGAAGGCATTTATTTCATGTTTAGAAATTTTAATTTTGTCATTTTTCCATGAAAAGTGCCAATACCCCCCCTTTGGGTTCTAGGTGAAAATCTCACTCGACACAAATCAAACAAAAATGTATCCAAGGTGTGTATTGTTGTTCATTTTCCTCAAATAAACAAAATAAAACCCAGAATTAATCCTGAAAGACAATAAAAGATCATAAAAGATTCTTCAGCCCAGGTGTTAATGTTACTAAAGAGCCCAAATTTCTAAAAATATTGCGAAAAACAACAATCTTCTGTTTTAGAGTGAATGTTTGAGGTGTATAGAAGGCATTTATTCCATTTTTAGAAAATTTAATTTTTCATATTTTTCCATGAAAAGTGCCCTTTGGGTTCTATGTGAAAATCTCACTCAACACAAATCAAACAAAAATGTTTCCATTGTGTGTATTGTTGTTCATTTTCATCAAATAAACAAAATAAAACCCAGAATTAATCCTGAAAGACAAGAAATGAGCATAAAAGATGATTCAGCGCAAGTGTTAATGTTACTAAAAGAGCCCAAATTTCTAAAAATATTGCGAAAAACACTAATCTTCTGTTTTAGAGTGAATGTTTAAGGTGTATAGAAGGCATTTATTTCATGTTTAGAAATTTTAATTTTGTCATTTTTCCATGAAAAGTGCCAATACCCCCCCTTTGGGTTCTAGGTGAAAATCTTACTCAACACAAATTAAACAAAAATGTATCCAAGGTGTGTATTGTTGTTCATTTTCATCAAATAAACAAAATAAAACCCAGAATTAATCCTGAAAGACAACATATGAGCATAAAAGATGCTTCAGCACAAGTGTTAATGTTACTAAAAGAGCCCAAATTTCTAAAAATATTGCGAAAAACAACAATCTTCTGTTTTAGAGTGAATGTTTGAAGCGTATAGAAGGCATTTATTTCATGTTTAGAAAATTTAATTTTTCACATTTCTCCATGAAAAGTGCCAATACCCCTCCATTTGGGTTCTAGGTGAAATTCTCACTCAACACAAATCAAACAAAAATGTTTCCATGGTGTGTACTGTTGTTCATTTTCATCGAATAAACAAAATAAAACCCAGAATTAATCCTGAAAGACAAGAAATGAGCATAAAAGATGCTTCAGTGCAAGTGTTAATGTTACTAAAAGAGCCCAAATTTCTAAAAATATTGCGAAAAACAACAATCTTCTGTTTTAGAGTGAATGTTTGAGGTGTTTAGAAGGCTTTTATTTCATTTTTAGAAAATGTAATTTTTTACCTTTTTCCATGAAAAGTGCCAATACCCCCCCTTTGGGTTCTAGGTGAAAATCTCACTCGACACAAATCAAACAAAAATGTATCCAAGGTGTGTATTGTTGTTCATTTTCATCAAATAAACAAAATAAAACCCAGAATGAATCCTGAAAGACAACATATGAGCATAAAAGATGCTTCAGCGCAAGTGTTAATGTTACTAAAAGAGCCCAAATTTCTAAAAATATTGCGAAAAACAACAATCTTCTGTTTTAGAGTGAATGTTTGAAGCGTATAGAAGGCATTTATTCCATTTTTAGAAAATTTAATTTTTCATATTTTTCCATGAAAAGTACCCTTAGGGTTCTATGTGAAAATCTCACTCAACACAAATCAAACAAAAATGTTTCCATGGTGTGTATTGTTGTTCATTTTTATCAAATAAACAAAATAAAACCCAGAATGAATCCTGAAAGACAAGAAATAAGCATAAAAGATGCTTCAGCGCAGGTGTTAATGTTACTAAAAGAGCCCAAATTTCTAAAAATATTGCGAAAAACAACAATCTTCTGTTTTAGAGTGAATGTTTGAGGTGTTTTGAAGGCTTTTATTTCATTTTTAGAAAATTTAATTTTTCACATTTTTCCATGAAAAGTGCCAATACCCCTCCATTTGGGTTCTAGGTGAAATTCTCCCTCAACACAAATCAAACAAAAATGTATCCAAGGTGTGTATTGTTGTTCATTTTCATCAAATAAACAAAATAAAACCCAGAATGAATCCTGAAAGACAATAAAAGATCATAAAAGATGCTTCAGCCCAGGTGTTAATGTTACTAAAAGGGCCCAAATTTCTAAAAATATTGCGAAAAACAACAATCTTCTGTTTTAGAGTAAATTTTTGAGGTGTATAGAAGGCATTTATTCCATTTTTAGAAAATTTAATTTTTCATATTTTTCCATGAAAAGTGCCCTTTGGGTTCTATGTGAAAATCTCACTCAACACAAATCAAACAAAAATGTTTCCATGGTATGTATTGTTGTTCATTTTCATCAAATAAACAAAATAAAACCCAGAATGAATCCTGAAAGACAAGAAATAAGCATAAAAAATGCTTCAGCGCAGGTGTTAATGTTACTAAAAGAGCCCAAATTTCTAAAAATATTGCGAAAAACACTAATCTTCTGTTTTAGAGTGAATGTTTGAGGTGTATAGAAGGCATTTATTTCATGTTTAGAAAATTTAATTTTTCACATTTCTCCATGAAAAGTGCCAATACCCCTCCATTTGGGTTCTAGGTGAAATTCTCACTCAACACAAATCAAACAAAAATGTTTCCATGGTGTGTACTGTTGTTCATTTTCATCAAATAAACAAAATAAAACCCAGAATTAATCCTGAAAGACAAGAAATGAGCATAAAAGATGCTTCAGCGCAAGTGTTAATGTCATTAAAAGAGCCCAAATTTCTAAAAATACTGCGAAAAACAACAATCTTCTGTTTTAGAGTGAATGTTTGAGGTGTTTAGAAGGCATTTATTTCATTTTTAGAAAATTTAAATTTCATATTTTTCCATGAAAAGTGCCAATACCCCCCCCTTTGGGTTCTAGGTGAAAATCTCACTCGACACAAATCAAACAAAAATGTATCCAAGGTGTGTATTGTTGTTCATTTTCATCAAATAAACACAATAAAACCCAGAATTAATCCTGAAAGACAATAAAAGATCATAAAAGATGCTTCAGCCCAGGTGTTAATGTTACTAAAAGAGCCCAAATTTCTAAAAATATTGCGAAAAACAAGAATCTTCTGTTTTTGAGTGAATGTTTGAGGTGTATAGAAGGCATTTATTTCATGTTTAGAAATTTTAATTTTGTCATTTTTCCATGAAAAGTGCCAATACCCCCCCTTTGGGTTCTAGGTGAAAATCTTACTCAACACAAATCAAACAAAAATGTATCCAAGATTTGTATTGTTGTTCATTTTCATCAAATTAACAAAATAAAACCCAGAATTAATCCTGAAAGACAACATATGAGCATAAAAGATGCTTCAGCGCAAGTGTTAATGTTACTAAAAGAGCCCAAATTTCTAAAAATATTGCGAAAAACAACAATCTTCTGTTTTAGAGTAAATGTTTGAGGTGTATAGAAGGCATTTATTCCATTTTTGAAAATTTAATTTTTCATATTTTTCCATGAAAAGTGCCCTTTGGGTTCTATGTGAAAATCTCACTCAACACAAATCAAACAAAAATGTTTCCATGGTGTGTATTGTTGTTCATTTTCATCAAATAAACAAAATAAAACCCAGAATGAATCCTGAAAGACAAGAAATAAGCATAAAAAATGCTTCAGCGCAGGTGTTAATGTTACTAAAAGAGCCCAAATTTCTAAAAATATTGCGAAAAACACTAATCTTCTGTTTTAGAGTGAATGTTTGAGGTGTATAGAAGGCATTTATTTCATGTTTAGAAAATTTAATTTTTCACATTTCTCCATGAAAAGTGCCAATACCCCTCCATTTGGGTTCTAGGTGAAATTCTCACTCAACACAAATCAAACAAAAATGTTTCCATGGTGTGTACTGTTGTTCATTTTCATCAAATAAACAAAATAAAACCCAGAATTAATCCTGAAAGACAAGAAATGAGCATAAAAGATGCTTCAGCGCAAGTGTTAATGTCATTAAAAGAGCCCAAATTTCTAAAAATACTGCGAAAAACAACAATCTTCTGTTTTAGAGTGAATGTTTGAGGTGTATAGAAGGCATTTATTTCATGTTTAGAAAATTTCATTTTTCACATTTCTCCATGAAAAGTGCCAATACCCCTCCATTTGGGTTCTAGGTGAAATTCTCACTCAACACAAATCAAACAAAAATGTTTCCATGGTTTGTACTGTTGTTCATTTTCATCAAATAAACAAAATAAAACCCAGAATTAATCCTGAAAGACAAGAAATGAGCATAAAAGATGCTTCAGCGCAAGTGTTAATGTTACTAAAAGAGCCCAAATTTCTAATAATATTGCGAAAAACAATAATCTTCTGTTTTAGAGTGAATGTTTGAGGTGTATAGAAGGCATTTATTTCATGTTTAGAAATTTTAATTTTGTCATTTTTCCATGAAAAGTGCCAATACCCCCCCTTTGGGTTCTAGGTGAAAATCTTACTCAACACAAATCAAACAAAAATGTATCCAAGGTGTGTATTGTTGTTAATTTTCATCAAATAAACAAAATAAAACCCAGAATTAATCCTGAAAGACAAGAAATGAGCATAAAAGATGCTTCAGCGCAAGTGTTAATGTTACTAAAAGAGCCCAAATTTCTAAAAATATTGCGAAAAACAATAATCTTCTGTTTTAGAGTGAATGTTTGAGGTGTATAGAAGGCATTTATTTCATGTTTAGAAATTTAAATTTTGTCATTTTTCCATGAAAAGTGCCAATACCCCCCTTTTGGGTTCTAGGTGAAAATCTTACTCAACACAAATCAAACAAAAATGTATCCAAGGTGTGTATAGTTGTTCATTTTCATCAAATAAACAAAATAAAACCCAGAATAAATCCTGAAAGACAATAAAAGATCATAAAAGATGCTTCAGCCCAAGTGTTAATGTTACTAAAAGAGCCCAAATTTCTAAAAATATTGCGAAAAACAACAATCTTCTGTTTTAGAGTGAATGTTTGAGGTGTTTAGAAGGCTTTTATTTCATTTTAAAAAAAAATTTAATTTTTTACCTTTTTCCATGAAAAGTGCCAATACTTCCCCCTTTGGGTTCTAGGTGAAAATCTCACTCGACACAAATCAAACAAAAATGTATCCAAGGTGTGTATTGTTGTTCATTTTCATCAAATAAACAAAATAAAACCCAGAATTAATCCTGAAAGACAAGAAATGAGCATAAAAGATGCTTCAGCGCAAGTGTTAATGTTACTAAAAGAGCCCAAATTTCTAAAAATATTGCGAAAAACAATAATCTTCTGTTTTAGAGTGAATGTTTGAGGTGTATAGAAGGCATTTATTTCATGTTTAGAAATTTAAATTTTGTCATTTTTCCATGAAAAGTGCCAATACCCCCCTTTTGGGTTCTAGGTGAAAATCTTACTCAACACAAATCAAACAAAAATGTATCTAAGGTGTGTATTGTTGTTCATTTTCATCAAATAAACAAAATAAAACCCAGAATAAATCCTGAAAGACAATAAAAGATCATAAGAGATGCTTCAGCCCAAGTGTTAATGTTACTAAAAGAGCCCAAATTTCTAAAAATATTGCGAAAAACAACAATCTTCTGTTTTAGAGTGAATGTTTGAGGTGTTTAGAAGGCTTTTATTTCATTTTAAAAAAAAATTTAATTTTTTACCTTTTTCCATGAAAAGTGCCAATACTTCCCCCTTTGGGTTCTAGGTGAAAATCTCACTCGACACAAATCAAACAAAAATGTATCCAAGGTGTGTATTGTTGTTCATTTTCATCAAATAAACAAAATAAAACCCAGAATTAATCCTGAAAGACAATAAAAGATCATAAAAGATGCTTCAGCCCAGGTGTTAATGTTACTAAAAGAGCCCAAATTTCTAAAAATATTGCGAAAAACAACAATCTTCTGTTTTAGAGTGAATGTTTGAGGTGTATAGAAGGCATTTATTTCATGTTTAGAAATTTTAATTTTGTCATTTTTCCATGAAAAGTGCCAATACCCGCCCTTTGGGTTCTAGGTGAAAATCTTACTCAACACAAATCAAACAAAAATGTATCCAAGGTGTGTATTGTTGTTCATTTTCATCAAATTAACAAAATAAAACCCAGAATTAATCCTGAAAGACAAGAAATGAGCATAAAAGATGCTTCAGCGCAAGTGTTAAAGTTACTAAAAGAGCCCAAATTTCTAAAAATACTGCGAAAAACAACAATCTTCTGTTTTAGAGTGAATGTTTGAGGTGTTTAGAAGGCATTTATTTCATTTTTAGAAAATTTAATTTTTCACATTTTTCCATGAAAAGTGCCAATACCCCCCCCTTAGGGTTCTAGGTGAAAATCTCACTCGACACAAATCAAACAAAAATGTTTCCATGGTGTGTACTGTTGTTCATTTTCATCAAATAAACAAAATAAAACCCAGAATAAATCCTGAAAGACAAGAAATGAGCATAAAAGATGCTTCAGCCCAGGTGTTAATGTTACTAAAAGAGCCCAAATTTCTAAAAATATTGCAAAAAACAACAATCTTCTCTTTGAGAGTGAATGTTTGACGTGTATAGAAGGCATATATTTCATGTTTAGAAATTTTAATTATCATATTTTTCCATGAAAAGAGCCCTTTGGGTTCTAGGTGAAAATCTCACTCGACACATCAAACAAAAATGTTTCCATGGCGTGTATTGTTGTTCATTTTCATCAAATTAACAAAATAAAACCCAGAATTAATCCTGAAAGACAACATATGAGCATAAAAGATGCTTCAGCGCAAGTGTTAATGTTACTAAAAGAGCCCAAATTTCTAAAAATATTGCGAAAAACAACAATCTTCTGTTTTAGAGTAAATGTTTGAGGTGTATAGAAGGCATTTATTCCATTTTTAGAAAATTTAATTTTTCATATTTTTCCATGAAAAGTGCCCTTTTGGTTCTAAATGAAAATCTCACTCAACACAAATCAAACAAAAATGTTTCCATGGTGTCTATTGTTGTTCATTTTTATCAAATAAACAAAATAAAACCCAGAATGAATCCTGAAAGACAAGAAATAAGCATAAAAGATGCTTCAGCGCAGGTGTTAATGTTACTAAAAGAGCCCAAATTTCTAAAAATATTGCGAAAAACAATAATCTTCTGTTTTAGAGTGAAAGTTTGAGGTGTATAGAAGGCATTTATTTCATGTTTAGAAAATTTAATTTTTCACATTTCTCCATGAAAAGTGCCAATACCCCTCCATTTGGGTTCTAGGTGAAATTCTCACTCAACACAAATCAAACAAAAATGTTTCCATGGGGTGAACTATTGTTCATTTTCATCAAATAAACAAAATAAAACCCAGAATTAATCCTGAAAGACAAGAAATGAGCATAAAAGATGCTTCAGCGCAAGTGTTAATGTTACTAAAAGAGCCCAAATTTCTAAAAATATTGCGAAAAACAATAATCTTCTGTTTTAGAGTGAATGTTTGAGGTGTATAGAAGGCATTTATTTCATGTTTTGAAATTTTAATTTTGTCATTTTTCCATGAAAAGTGCCAATACCCCCCTTTCGGGTTCTAGGTGAAAATCTTACATGACACAAATCAAACAAAAATGTATCCAAGGTGTGTATTGTTGTTCATTTTCATCAAATATACAAAATAAAACCCAGAATAAATCCTGAAAGACAATAAAAGATCATAAAAGATGCTTCAGCCCAAGTGTTAATGTTACTAAAAGAGCCCAAATTTCTAAAAATATTGCGAAAAACAACAATCTTCTGTTTTAGAGTGAATGTTTGAGGTGTTTAGAAGGCATTTATTTCATTTTTAGAAAATTTAATTTTTCACATTTTTCCATGAAAAGTGCCAATACCCCCCCCTTAGGGTTCTAGGTGAAAATCTCACTCGACACAAATCAAACAAAAATGTATCCAAGGTGTGTATTGTTGTTCATTTTCATCAAATAAACAAATTAAAACCCAGAATGAATCCTGAAAGACAATAAATGATCATAAAAGATGCTTCAGCCCAGGTGTTAATGCTACTAAAAGAGCCCAAATTTCTAAAAATATTGCGAAAAACAACAATCTTCTGTTTTAGAGTGAATGTTTGAGGTGTTTAGAAGGCATTTATTTCATTTTTAGAAAATTTAATTTTTCACATTTTTCCATGAAAAGTGCCAATAACCCCCTTTTGGGTTCTAGGTGAAAATCTTACTCAACACAAATCAAACAAAAATGTATCCAAGGTGTGTATTGTTGTTCATTTTCATCAAATTAACAAAATAAAACCCAGAATAAATCCTGAAAGACAATAAAAGATCATAAAAGATGCTTCAGCCCAAGTGTTAATGTTACTAAAAGAGCCCAAATTTCTAAAAATATTGCGAAAAACAGCAATCTTCTGTTTTAGAGTGAATGTTTGAGGTGTTTAGAAGGCTTTTATTTCATTTAAAAAAAAAATTTAATTTTTTACATTTTTCCATGAAAAGTGCCAATACCCCCCCCTTTGGGTTCTAGGTGAAAATCTCACTCGACACAAATCAAACAAAAATGTATCCATGGTGTGTATTGTTGTTCATTTTCATCAAATAAACAAAATAAAACCCAGAATGTATCCTGAAAGACAATAAATGATCAGAAAAGATGCTTCAGCCCAGGTGTTAATGATACTAAAAGAGCCCAAATTTCTAAAAATATTGTGAAAAACAACAATCTTCTGTTTTAGAGTGAATGTTTGAGGTGTTTAGAAGGCATTTATTTCATTTTTAGAAAATTTAATTTTTCACTATTTTCCATGAAAAGTGCCAATACCCCCCCCTTTGGGTTCTAGGTGAAAATCTCACTCCACACAAATCAAACAAAAATGTATCCAAGGTGTGTATTGTTGTTCATTTTCATCAAATAAACAAAATAAAACCCAGAATGAATCCTGAAAGACAATAAATGATCATAAAAGATGCTTCAGCCCAGGTGTTAATGTTACTAAAAGAGCCCGAATTTCTAAAAATATTGCGAAAAACAACAATCTTCTGTTTTAGAGTGAATGTTTGAGGTGTTTAGAAGGCATTTATTTCATTTTTAGAAAATTTAATTTTTCACATTTTTCCATGAAAAGTGCCAATACCCCCCCCTTTGGGTTCTAGGTGAAAATCTCACTAGACACAAATCAAACAAAAATGTATCCAAGGTGTGTATTGTTGTTCATTTTCATCAAATAAACAAAATAAAACCCAGAATGAATCCTGAAAGACAATAAAAGTTCATAAAAGATGCTTCAGCGCAGGTGTTAATGTTACTAAAAGAGCCCAAATTTCTAAAAATATTGCGAAAAACAATAATCTTCTGTTTTAGAGTGAATGTTTGAGGTGTATAGAAGGCATTTATTTCATGTTTAGAAAATTTAATTTTTCACATTTCTCCATGAAAAGTGCCAATACCCCTCCATTTGGGTTCTAGGTGAAATTCTCACTCAACACAAATCAAACAAAAATGTTTCCATGGTGTGTACTGTTGTTCATTTTCATCAAATAAACAAAATAAAACCCAGAATTAATCCTGAAAGACAAGAAATGAGCATAAAAGATGCTTCAGTGCAAGTGTTAATGTTACTTAAAGAGCCCAAATTTCTAAAAATATTGCGAAAAACAATAATCTTCTGTTTTAGAGTGAATGTTTGAGGTGTATAGAAGGCATTTATTCCATTTTTAGAAAATTTAATTTTTCATATTTTTCCATGAAAAGTGCCCTTTGGGTTCTATGTGAAAATCTCACTCAACACAAATCAAACAAAAATGTTTCCATGGTATGTATTGTTGTTCATTTTAATCAAATAAACAAAATAAAACCCAGAATTAATCCTGAAAGACAAGAAATGAGCATAAAAGATGATTCAGCGCAAGTGTTAATGTTACTAAAAGAGCCCAAATTTCTAAAAATATTGCGAAAAACAATAATCTTCTGTTTTAGAGTGAATGTTTAAGGTGTATAGAAGGCATTTATTTCATGTTTAGAAATTTTAATTTTGTCATTTTTCCATGAAAAGTGCCAATACCCCCCCTTTGGGTTCTAGGTGAAAATCTTACTCAACACAAATCAAACAAAAATGTATCCAAGGTGTGTATTGTTGTTCATTTTCATCAAATAAACAAAATAAAACCCAGAATTAATCCTGAAAGACAATAAAAGATCATAAAAGATGCTTCAGCCCAAGTGTTAATGTTACTAAAAGAGCCAAAATTTTTAAAAATATTGCGAAAAACAACAATCTTCTGTTTTAGAGTGAATGTTTGAGGTGTTTAGAAGGCTTTTATTTCATTTTTAGAAAATTTAATTTTTTACATTTTTCCATGAAAAGTGCCAATACTTCCCCCTTTGGGTTCTAGGTGAAAATCTCACTCGACACAAATCAAACAAAAATGTATCCAAGGTGTGTATTGTTGTTCATTTTCATCAAATAAACAAAATAAAACCCAGAATGTATCCTGAAAGACAAGAAATGAGCATAAAAGATGCTTCAGCCCAGGTGTTAATGTTACTAAAAGAGCCCAAATTTCTAAAAATATTGCGAAAAACAACAATCTTCTGTTTTAGAGTGAATGTTTGAGGTGTATAGAAGGCATTTATTTCATTTTTAGAAAATTTAATTTTTCACATTTTTCCATGAAAAGTACCCTTTGGGTTCTATGTGAAAATCTCACTCAACACAAATAAACAAAAATGTTTCCATGGTGTGTATTGTTGTTCATTTTCATCAAATTAACAAAATAAAACCCAGAATGAATCCTGAAAGACAAGAAATAAGCATAAAAGATGCTTCAGCGCAGGTGTTAATGTTACTAAAAGAGCCCAAATTTCTAAAAATATTGCGAAAAACAATAATCTTCTGTTTTAGAGTGAATGTTTGAGGTGTATAGAAGGCATTTATTTCATTTTTAGAAAATTTAATTTTTCGCATATTTCCATGAAAAGTGCCAATACCCCCCCCTTTGGGTTCTAGGTGAAAATCTCACTCGACACAAATCAAACAAAAATGTATCCAAGGTGTGTATTGTTGTTCATTTTCATCAAATAAACAAAATAAAACCCAGAATGAATCCTGAAAGACAATAAAAGATCATAAAAGATGCTTCAGCCCAGGTGTTAATGTTACTAAAAGAGCCCAAATTTCTAAAAATATTGCGAAAAACAACAATCTTCTGTTTTTGAGTGAATGTTTGAGGTGTACAGAAGGCATTTATTTCATGTTTTGAAATTTTAATTTTGTCATTTTTCCATGATAAGTGCCAATACCCCCCCTTTGGGTTCTAGGTGAAAATCTTACTCAACACAAATCAAACAAAAATGTATCCAAGGTGTGTATTGTTGTTCATTTTCATCAAATTAACAAAATAAAACCCAGAATGAATCCTGAAAGACAACATATCAGCATAAAAGATGCTTCAGCACAAGTGTTAATGTTACTAAAAGAGCCCAAATTTCTAAAAATATTGCGAAAAACAACAATCTTCTGTTTTAGAGTAAATGTTTGAAGTGTATAGAAGGCATTTATTCCATTTTTAGAAAATTTAATTTTTCATATTTTTCCATGAAAAGTGCCCTTTGGGTTCTATGTGACAATCTCACTCAACACAAATCAAACAAAAATGTTTCCAAGGTGTGTATTGTTGTTCATTTTCATCAAATAAACAAAATAAAACCCAGAATGTATCCTGAAAGACAACATATGAGCATAAAATATGCTTCAGCCCAGGTGTTAATGTTACTAAAAGAGCCCAAATTTCTAAAAATATTGCGAAAAACAACAATCTTCTGTTTTAGAGTGAATGTTTGAGGTGTATAGAAGGCATTTATTTCATTTTTAGAAAATTTAATTTTTCACATTTTTCCATGAAAAGTACCCTTTGGGTTCTATGTGAAAATCTCACTCAACACAAATCAAACAAAAATGTTTCCATGGTGTGTATTGTTGTTCATTTTCATCAAATTAACAAAATAAAACCCAGAATGAATCCTGAAAGACAAGAAATAAGCATAAAAGATGCTTCAGCGCAGGTGTTAATGTTACTAAAAGAGCCCAAATTTCTAAAAATATTGCGAAAAACAATAATCTTCTGTTTTAGAGTGAATGTTTGAGGTGTATAGAAGGCATTTATTTCATGTTTAGAAAATTTAATTTTTCACATTTCTCCATGAAAAGTGCCAATACCCCTCCATTTGGGTTCTAGGTGAAATTCTCACTCAACACAAATCAAACAAAAATGTTTCTATGGTGTGTACTGTTGTTCATTTTCATCAAATAAACTAAATTAAACCCAGAATGTATCCTGAAAGACAATAAATGATCATAAAAGATGTTTCAGCCCAGGTGTTAATGTTACTAAAAGAGCCCAAATTTCTAAAAATATTGCGAAAAACAACAATCTTCTGTTTAAGAGTGAATGTTTGAGGTGTTTATAAGGCATTTATTTCATTTTTAGAAAATTTAATTTTTCACATTTTTCCATGAAAAGTGCCAATAACCCCCTTTTGGGTTCTAGGTGAAAATCTTACTCAACACAAATCAAACAAAAATGTATCCAAGGTGTGTATTGTTGTTCATTGTCATCAAATAAACAAAATAAAACCCAGAATAAATCCTGAAAGACAATAAAAGATCATAAAAGATGCTTCAGCCCAAGTGTTAATGTTACTAAAAGAGCCCAAATTTCTAAAAATATTGCGAAAAACAACAATCTTCTGTTTTAGAGTGAATGTTTGAGGTGTTTAGAAGGCTTTTATTTCATTTAAAAAAAAATTTAATTTTTTACATTTTTCCATGAAAAGTGCCAATACCCCCCCCTTTGGGTTCTAGGTGAAAATCTCACTCGACACAAATCAAACAAAAATGTATCCAAGGTGTGTATTGTTGTTCATTTTCATCAAATAAACAAAATAAAACCCAGAATGTATCCTGAAAGACAATAAATGATCAGAAAAGATGCTTCAGCCCAGGTGTTAATGTTACTAAAAGAGCCCAAATTTCTAAAAATATTGTGAAAAACAACAATCTTCTGTTTTAGAGTGAATGTTTGAGGTGTTTAGAAGGCCTTTATTTCATTTTTAGAAAATTTAATTTTTCACTATTTTCCATGAAAAGTGCCAATACCCCCCCCTTTGGGTTCTAGGTGAAAATCTCACTCGACACAAATCAAACAAAAATGTATCCAAGGTGTGTATTGTTGTTCATTTTCATCAAATAAACAAAATAAAACCCAGAATGAATCCTGAAAGACAATAAATGATCATAAAAGATGCTTCAGCCCAGGTGTTAATGTTACTAAAAGAGCCCAAATTTCTAAAAATATTGCGAAAAACAAAAATCTTCTGTTTTAGAGTGAATGTTTGAGGTGTTTAGAAGGCATTTATTTCATTTTTAGAAAATTTAATTTTTCACATTTTTCCATGAAAAGTGCCAATACCCCCCCCTTTGGGTTCTAGGTGAAAATCTCACTAGACACAAATCAAACAAAAATGTATCCAAGGTGTGTATTGTTGTTCATTTTCATCAAATAAACAAAATAAAACCCAGAATGAATCCTGAAAGACAATAAAAGATCATAAAAGATGCTTCAGCGCAGGTGTTAATGTTACTTAAAGAGCCCAAATTTCTAAAAACATGCGAAAAACAATAATCTTCTGTTTTAGAGTGAATGTTTGAGGTGTATAGAAGGCATTTATTTCATGTTTAGAAAATTTAATTTTTCACATTTCTCCATGAAAAGTGCCAATACCCCTCCATTTGGGTTCTAGGTGAAATTATCACTCAACACAAATCAAACAAAAATGTTTCCATGGTGTGTACTGTTGTTCATTTTCATCAAATAAACAAAATAAAACCCAGAATTAATCCTGAAAGACAAGAAATGAGCATAAAAGATGCTTCAGCGCAAGTGTTAATGTTACTAAAAGAGCCCAAATTTCTAAAAATATTGCGAAAAACAATAATCTTCTGTTTTAGAGTGAATGTTTGTGGTGTATAGAAGGCATTTATTCCATTTTTAGAAAATTTAATTTTTCATATTTTTCCATGAAAAGTGCCCTTTGGGTTCTATGTGAAAATCTCACTCAACACAAATCAAAGAAAAATGTTTCCATGGTATGTATTGTTGTTCATTTTCATCAAATAAACAAAATAAAACCCAGAATTAATCCTGAAAGACAAGAAATGAGCATAAAAGATGATTCAGCGCAAGTGTTAATGTTACTAAAAGAGCCCAAATTTCTAAAAATATTGCGAAAAACAATAATCTTCTGTTTTGAAGTGAATGTTTAAGGTGTATAGAAGGCATTTATTTCATGTTTAGAAATTTTAATTTTGTCATTTTTCCATGAAAAGTGCCAATACCCCCCCTTTGGGTTCTAGGTGAAAATCTTACTCAACACAAATCAAACAAAAATGTATCCAAGGTGTGTATTGTTGTTCATTTTCATCAAATAAACAAAATAAAACCCAGAATTAATCCTGAAAGACAATAAAAGATCATAAAAGATGCTTCAGCCCAAGTGTTAATGTTACTAAAAGAGCCCAAATTTCTAAAAATATTGCGAAAAACAACAATCTTCTGTTTTAGAGTGAATGTTTGAGGTGTTTAGAAGGCTTTTATTTCATTTAAAAAAAAAATTTAATTTTTTACATTTTTCCATGAAAAGTGCCAATACCCCCCCCTTTGGGTTCTAGGTGAAAATCTCACTCAACACAAATCAAACAAAAATGTATCCAAGGTGTGTATTGTTGTTCATTTTCATCAAATAAACAAAATAAAACCCAGAATGTATCCTGAAAGACAATAAATGATCAGAAAAGATGCTTCAGCCCAGGTGTTAATGTTACTAAAAGAGCCCAAATTTCTAAAAATATTGTGAAAAACAACAATCTTCTCTTTTAGAGTGAATGTTTGAGGTGTTTAGAAGGCCTTTATTTCATTTTTAGAAAATTTAATTTTTCACTATTTTCCATGAAAAGTGCCAATACCCCCCCCTTTGGGTTCTAGGTGAAAATCTCACTCGACACAAATCAAACAAAAATGTATCCAAGGTGTGTATTGTTGTTCATTTTCATCAAATAAACAAAATAAAACCCAGAATGAATCCTGAAAGACAATAAATGATCATAAAAGATGCTTCAGCCCAGGTGTTAATGTTACTAAAAGAGCCCAAATTTCTAAAAATATTGCGAAAAACAACAATCTTCTGTTTTAGAGTGAATGTTTGAGGTGTTTAGAAGGCATTTATTTCATTTTTAGAAAATTTAATTTTTCACATTTTTCCATGAAAAGTGCCAATACCCCCCCCTTTGGGTTCTAGGTGAAAATCTCACTAGACACAAATCAAACAAAAATGTATCCAAGGTGTGTATTGTTGTTCATTTTCATCAAATAAACAAAATAAAACCCAGAATGAATCCTGAAAGACAATAAAAGATCATAAAAGATGCTTCAGCGCAGGTGTTAATGTTACTAAAAGAGCCCAAATTTCTAAAAATATTGCGAAAAACAATAATCTTCTGTTTTAGAGTGAATGTTTGAGGTGTATAGAAGGCATTTATTTCATTTTTAGAAAATTTAATTTTTCACATATTTCCATGAAAAGTGCCAATACCCCTCCATTTGGGTTCTAGGTGAAATTCTCACTCAACACAAATCAAACAAAAATGTTTCCATGGTGTGTACTGTTGTTCATTTTCATCAAATAAACAAAATAAAACCCAGAATTAATCCTGAAAGACAAGAAATGAGCATAAAAGATGCTTCAGCGCAAGTGTTAATGTTACTAAAAGAGCCAAAATTTCTAAAAATATTGCGAAAAACAATAATCTTCTGTTTTAGAGTGAATGTTTGAGGTGTATAGAAGGCATTTATTCCATTTTTAGAAAATTTAATTTTTCATATTTTTCCATGAAAAGTGCCCTTTGGGTTCTATGTGAAAATCTCACTCAACACAAATCAAACAAAAATGTATCCAAGGTGTGTATTGTTGTTCATTTTCATCAAATATACAAAATAAAACCCAGAATTAATCCTGAAAGACAATAAAAGATCATAAAAGATGCTTCAGCCCAAGTGTTAATGTTACTAAAAGAGCCAAAATTTCTAAAAATATTGCGAAAAACAACAATCTTCTGTTTTAGAGTGAATGTTTGAGGTGTTTAGAAGGCTTTTATTTCATTTTTAGAAAATTTAATTTTTTACATTTTTCCATGAAAAGTGCCAATACTTCCCCCTTTGGGTTCTAGGTGAAAATCTCACTCGACACAAATCAAACAAAAATGTATCCAAGGTGTGTATTGTTGTTCATTTTCATCAAATAAACAAAATAAAACCCAGAATGTATCCTGAAAGACAACATATGAGCATAAAAGATGCTTCAGCCCAGGTGTTAATGTTACTAAAAGAGCCCAAATTTCTAAAAATATTGCGAAAAACAACAATCTTCTGTTTTAGAGTGAATGTTTGAGGTGTATAGAAGGCATTTATTTCATTTTTAGAAAATTTAATTTTTCACATTTTTCCATGAAAAGTACCCTTTGGGTTCTATGTGAAAATCTCACTCAACACAAATCAAACAAAAATGTTTCCATGGTGTGTATTGTTGTTCATTTTCATCAAATTAAAAAAATAAAACCCAGAATGAATCCTGAAAGACAAGAAATAAGCATAAAAGATGCTTCAGCGCAGGTGTTAATGTTACTAAAAGAGCCCAAATTTCTAAAAATATTGCGAAAAACAATAATCTTCTGTTTTAGAGTGAATGTTTGAGGTGTATAGAAGGCATTTATTTCATTTTTAGAAAATTTAATTTTTCACATATTTCCATGAAAAGTGCCAATACCCCCCCCTTTGGGTTCTTGGTGAAAATCTCACTCGACACAAATCAAACAAAAATGTATCCAAGGTGTGTATTGTTGTTCATATTCATCAAATTAACAAAATAAAACCCAGAATGAATCCTGAAAGACAACATATGAGCATAAAAGATGCTTCAGCACAACTGTTAATGTTACTAAAAGAGCCCAAATTTCTAAAAATATTGCGAAAAACAACAATCTTCTGTTTTAGAGTAAATGTTTGAGGTGTATAGAAGGCATTTATTCCATTTTTAGAAAATTTAATTTTTCATATTTTTCCATGAAAAGTGCCCTTTGGGTTCTATGTGAAAATCTCACTCAACACAAATCAAACAAAAATGTTTCCAAGGTGTGTATTGTTGTTCATTTTCATCAAATAAACAAAATAAAACCCAGAATGTATCCTGAAAGACAACATATGAGCATAAAAGATGCTTCAGCCCAGGTGTTAATGTTACTAAAAGAGCCCAAATTTCTAAAAATATTGCGAAAAACAACAATCTTCTGTTTTAGAGTGAATGTTTGAGGTGTATAGAAGGCATTTATTTCATTTTTAGAAAATTTAATTTTTCACATTTTTCCATGAAAAGTACCCTTTGGGTTCTATGTGAAAATCTCACTCAACACAAATCAAACAAAAATGTTTCCATGGTGTGTATTGTTGTTCATTTTCATCAAATTAACAAAATAAAACCCAGAATGAATCCTGAAAGACAAGAAATAAGCATAAAAGATGCTTCAGCGCAGGTGTTAATGTTACTAAAAGAGCCCAAATTTCTAAAAATATTGCGAAAAACAATAATCTTCTGTTTTAGAGTGAATGTTTGAGGTGTATAGAAGGCATTTATTTCATGTTTAGAAAATTTAATTTTTCACATTTCTCCATGAAAAGTGCCAATACCCCTCCATTTGGGTTCTAGGTGAAATTCTCACTCAACACAAATCAAACAAAAATGTTTCCATGGTGTGTACTGTTGTTCATTTTCATCAAATAAAAAAAATTAAACCCAGAATTAATCCTGAAAGACAAGAAATGAGCATAAAAGATGCTTCAGCGCAAGTGTTAATGTTACTAAAAGAGCCCAAATTTCTAAAAATATTGCGAAAAACAATAATCTTCTGTTTTAGAGTGAATGTTTGAGGTGTATAGAAGGCATTTATTTCATGTTTAGAAATTTTAATTTTGTCATTTTTCCATGAAAAGTGCCAATACCCCCCCTTTGGGTTCTAGGTGAAAATCTTACTCAACACAAATCAAACAAAAATGTATCCAAGGTGTGTATTGTTGTTCATTTTCATCAAATAAACAAAATAAAACCCAGAATAAATCCTGAAAGACAATAAAAGATCATAAAAGATGCTTCAGCCCAGGTGTTAATGTTACTAAAAGAGCCCAAATTTCTAAAAATATTGCGAAAAACAACAATCTTCTGTTTTAGAGTGAATGTTTGAGGCGTATAGAAGGCATTTATTTCATGTTTAGAAAATTTAATTTTTCACATTTCTCCATGAAAAGTGCCAATACCCCTCCATTTGGGTTCTAGGTGAAATTCTCACTCAACACAAATCAAACAAAAATGTTTCCATGGTGTGTACTGTTGTTCATTTTCATCAAATAAACAAAATAAAACCCAGAATTAATCCTGAAAGACAAGAAATGAGCATAAAAGATGCTTCAGCGCAAGTGTTAATGTTACTAAAAGAGCCCAAATTTCTAAAAATATTGCGAAAAACAATAATCTTCTGTTTTAGAGTGAATGTTTAGGTGTATAGAAGGCATTTATTTCATGTTTAGAAATTTTAATTTTGTCATTTTTCCATGAAAAGTGCCAATACCCCCCTTTGGGTTCTAGGTGAAAATCTTACTCAACACAAATCAAACAAAAATGTATCCAAGGTGTGTATTGTTGTTCATTTTCATCAAATAAACAAAATAAAACCCAGAATAAATCCTGAAAGACAATAAAAGATCATAAAAGATGCTTCAGCCCAGGTGTTAATGTTACTAAAAGAGCCCAAATTTCTAAAAATATTGCGAAAAACAACAATCTTCTGTTTTAGAGTGAATGTTTGAGGCGTATAGAAGGCATTTATTTCATGTTTAGAAAATTTAATTTTTCACATTTCTCCATGAAAAGTGCCAATACCCCTCCATTTGGGTTCTAGGTGAAATTATCACTCAACACAAATCAAACAAAAATGTTTCCATGGTGTGTACTGTTGTTCATTTTCATCAAATAAACAAAATAAAACCCAGAATTAATCCTGAAAGACAAGAAATGAGCATAAAAGATGCTTCAGCGCAAGTGTTAATGTTACTAAAAGAGCCCAAATTTCTAAAAATATTGCGAAAAACAATAATCTTCTGTTTTAGAGTGAATGTTTGTGGTGTATAGAAGGCATTTATTCCATTTTTAGAAAATTTAATTTTTCATATTTTTCCATGAAAAGTGCCCTTTGGGTTCTATGTGAAAATCTCACTCAACACAAATCAAAGAAAAATGTTTCCATGGTATGTATTGTTGTTCATTTTCATCAAATAAACAAAATAAAACCCAGAATTAATCCTGAAAGACAAGAAATGAGCATAAAAGATGATTCAGCGCAAGTGTTAATGTTACTAAAAGAGCCCAAATTTCTAAAAATATTGCGAAAAACAATAATCTTCTGTTTTAGAGTGAATGTTTAAGGTGTATAGAAGGCATTTATTTCATGTTTAGAAATTTTAATTTTGTCATTTTTCCATGAAAAGTGCCAATACCCCCCCTTTGGGTTCTAGGTGAAAATCTTACTCAACACAAATCAAACAAAAATGTATCCAAGGTGTGTATTGTTGTTCATTTTCATCAAATAAACAAAATAAAACCCAGAATTAATCCTGAAAGACAATAAAAGATCATAAAAGATGCTTCAGCCCAAGTGTTAATGTTACTAAAAGAGCCCAAATTTCTAAAAATATTGCGAAAAACAACAATCTTCTGTTTTAGAAGTAATGTTTGAGGTGTTTAGAAGGCTTTTATTTCATTTAAAAAAAAAATTTAATTTTTTACATTTTTCCATGAAAAGTGCCAATACCCCCCCCTTTGGGTTCTAGGTGAAAATCTCACTCAACACAAATCAAACAAAAATGTATCCAAGGTGTGTATTGTTGTTCATTTTCATCAAATAAACAAAATAAAACCCAGAATGTATCCTGAAAGACAATAAATGATCAGAAAAGATGCTTCAGCCCAGGTGTTAATGTTACTAAAAGAGCCCAAATTTCTAAAAATATTGTGAAAAACAACAATCTTCTCTTTTAGAGTGAATGTTTGAGGTGTTTAGAAGGCCTTTATTTCATTTTTAGAAAATTTAATTTTTCACTATTTTCCATGAAAAGTGCCAATACCCCCCCCTTTGGGTTCTAGGTGAAAATCTCACTCGACACAAATCAAACAAAAATGTATCCAAGGTGTGTATTGTTGTTCATTTTCATCAAATAAACAAAATAAAACCCAGAATGAATCCTGAAAGACAATAAATGATCATAAAAGATGCTTCAGCCCAGGTGTTAATGTTACTAAAAGAGCCCAAATTTCTAAAAATATTGCGAAAAACAACAATCTTCTGTTTTAGAGTGAATGTTTGAGGTGTTTAGAAGGCATTTATTTCATTTTTAGAAAATTTAATTTTTCACATTTTTCCATGAAAAGTGCCAATACCCCCCCCTTTGGGTTCTAGGTGAAAATCTCACTAGACACAAATCAAACAAAAATGTATCCAAGGTGTGTATTGTTGTTCATTTTCATCAAATAAACAAAATAAAACCCAGAATGAATCCTGAAAGACAATAAAAGATCATAAAAGATGCTTCAGCGCAGGTGTTAATGTTACTAAAAGAGCCCAAATTTCTAAAAATATTGCGAAAAACAATAATCTTCTGTTTTAGAGTGAATGTTTGAGGTGTATAGAAGGCATTTATTTCATGTATAAAAAATTTAATTTTTCACATTTCTCCATGAAAAGTGCCAATACCCCTCCATTTGGGTTCTAGGTGAAATTCTCACTCAACACAAATCAAACAAAAATGTTTCCATGGTGTGTACTGTTGTTCATTTTCATCAAATAAACAAAATAAAACCCAGAATTAATCCTGAAAGACAAGAAATGAGCATAAAAGATGCTTCAGCGCAAGTGTTAATGTTACTAAAAGAGCCAAAATTTCTAAAAATATTGCGAAAAACAATAATCTTCTGTTTTAGAGTGAATGTTTGAGGTGTATAGAAGGCATTTATTCCATTTTTAGAAAATTTAATTTTTCATATTTTTCCATGAAAAGTGCCCTTTGGGTTCTATGTGAAAATCTCACTCAACACAAATCAAACAAAAATGTATCCAAGGTGTGTATTGTTGTTCATTTTCATCAAATAAACAAAATAAAACCCAGAATTAATCCTGAAAGACAATAAAAGATCATAAAAGATGCTTCAGCCCAAGTGTTAATGTTACTAAAAGAGCCAAAATTTCTAAAAATATTGCGAAAAACAACAATCTTCTGTTTTAGAGTGAATGTTTGAGGTGTTTAGAAGGCTTTTATTTCATTTTTAGAAAATTTAATTTTTTACATTTTTCCATGAAAAGTGCCAATACTTCCCCCTTTGGGTTCTAGGTGAAAATCTCACTCGACACAAATCAAACAAAAATGTATCCAAGGTGTGTATTGTTGTTCATTTTCATCAAATAAACAAAATAAAACCCAGAATGTATCCTGAAAGACAACATATGAGCATAAAAGATGCTTCAGCCCAGGTGTTAATGTTACTAAAAGAGCCCAAATTTCTAAAAATATTGCGAAAAACAACAATCTTCTGTTTTAGAGTGAATGTTTGAGGTGTATAGAAGGCATTTATTTCATTTTTAGAAAATTTAATTTTTCACATTTTTCCATGAAAAGTACACTTTGGGTTCAATGTGAAAATCTCACTCAACACAAATCAAACAAAAATGTTTCCATGGTGTGTATTGTTGTTCATTTTCATCAAATTAAAAAAATAAAACCCAGAATGAATCCTGAAAGACAAGAAATAAGCATAAAAGATGCTTCAGCGCAGGTGTTAATGTTACTAAAAGAGCCCAAATTTCTAAAAATATTGCGAAAAACAATAATCTTCTGTTTTAGAGTGAATGTTTGAGGTGTATAGAAGGCATTTATTTCATTTTTAGAAAATTTAATTTTTCACATATTTCCATGAAAAGTGCCAATACCCCCCCCTTTGGGTTCTTGGTGAAAATCTCACTCGACACAAATCAAACAAAAATGTATCCAAGGTGTGTATTGTTGTTCATATTCATCAAATTAACAAAATAAAACCCAGAATGAATCCTGAAAGACAACATATGAGCATAAAAGATGCTTCAGCACAACTGTTAATGTTACTAAAAGAGCCCAAATTTCTAAAAATATTGCGAAAAACAACAATCTTCTGTTTTAGAGTAAATGTTTGAGGTGTATAGAAGGCATTTATTCCATTTTTAGAAAATTTAATTTTTCATATTTTTCCATGAAAAGTGCCCTTTGGGTTCTATGTGAAAATCTCACTCAACACAAATCAAACAAAAATGTTTCCAAGGTGTGTATTGTTGTTCATTTTCATCAAATAAACAAAATAAAACCCAGAATGTATCCTGAAAGACAACATATGAGCATAAAAGATGCTTCAGCCCAGGTGTTAATGTTACTAAAAGAGCCCAAATTTCTAAAAATATTGCGAAAAACAACAATCTTCTGTTTTAGAGTGAATGTTTGAGGTGTATAGAAGGCATTTATTTCATTTTTAGAAAATTTAATTTTTCACATTTTTCCATGAAAAGTACCCTTTGGGTTCTATGTGAAAATCTCACTCAACACAAATCAAACAAAAATGTTTCCATGGTGTGTATTGTTGTTCATTTTCATCAAATTAACAAAATAAAACCCAGAATGAATCCTGAAAGACAAGAAATAAGCATAAAAGATGCTTCAGCGCAGGTGTTAATGTTACTAAAAGAGCCCAAATTTCTAAAAATATTGCGAAAAACAATAATCTTCTGTTTTAGAGTGAATGTTTGAGGTGTATAGAAGGCATTTATTTCATGTTTAGAAAATTTAATTTTTCACATTTCTCCATGAAAAGTGCCAATACCCCTCCATTTGGGTTCTAGGTGAAATTCTCACTCAACACAAATCAAACAAAAATGTTTCCATGGTGTGTACTGTTGTTCATTTTCATCAAATAAAAAAAATTAAACCCAGAATTAATCCTGAAAGACAAGAAATGAGCATAAAAGATGCTTCAGCGCAAGTGTTAATGTTACTAAAAGAGCCCAAATTTCTAAAAATATTGCGAAAAACAATAATCTTCTGTTTTAGAGTGAATGTTTGAGGTGTATAGAAGGCATTTATTTCATGTTTAGAAATTTTAATTTTGTCATTTTTCCATGAAAAGTGCCAATACCCCCCCTTTGGGTTCTAGGTGAAAATCTTACTCAACACAAATCAAACAAAAATGTATCCAAGGTGTGTATTGTTGTTCATTTTCATCAAATAAACAAAATAAAACCCAGAATAAATCCTGAAAGACAATAAAAGATCATAAAAGATGCTTCAGCCCAGGTGTTAATGTTACTAAAAGAGCCCAAATTTCTAAAAATATTGCGAAAAACAACAATCTTCTGTTTTAGAGTGAATGTTTGAGGCGTATAGAAGGCATTTATTTCATGTTTAGAAAATTTAATTTTTCACATTTCTCCATGAAAAGTGCCAATACCCCTCCATTTGGGTTCTAGGTGAAATTCTCACTCAACACAAATCAAACAAAAATGTTTCCATGGTGTGTACTGTTGTTCATTTTCATCAAATAAACAAAATAAAACCCAGAATTAATCCTGAAAGACAAGAAATGAGCATAAAAGATGCTTCAGCGCAAGTGTTAATGTTACTAAAAGAGCCCAAATTTCTAAAAATATTGCGAAAAACAATAATCTTCTGTTTTAGAGTGAATGTTTAGGTGTATAGAAGGCATTTATTTCATGTTTAGAAATTTTAATTTTGTCATTTTTCCATGAAAAGTGCCAATACCCCCCTTTGGGTTCTAGGTGAAAATCTTACTCAACACAAATCAAACAAAAATGTATCCAAGGTGTGTATTGTTGTTCATTTTCATCAAATAAACAAAATAAAACCCAGAATAAATCCTGAAAGACAATAAAAGATCATAAAAGATGCTTCAGCCCAGGTGTTAATGTTACTAAAAGAGCCCAAATTTCTAAAAATATTGCGAAAAACAACAATCTTCTGTTTTAGAGTGAATGTTTGAGGCGTATAGAAGGCATTTATTTCATGTTTAGAAAATTTAATTTTTCACATTTCTCCATGAAAAGTGCCAATACCCCTTCATTTGGGTTCTAGGTGAAATTTTCACTCAACACAAATCAAACAAAAATGTTTCCATGGTGTGTACTGTTGTTCATTTTCATCAAATAAACAAAATAAAACCCAGAATTAATCCTGAAAGACAAGAAATGAGCATAAAAGATGCTTCAGCGCAAGTGTTAATGTTACTAAAAGAGCCCAAATTTCTAAAAATATTGCGAAAAACAACAATCTTCTGTTTTAGAGTGAATGTTTGAGGTGTATAGAAGGCATTTATTTCAATTTTAGAAAATTTAATTTTTCACATTTTTCCATGAAAAGTACCCTTTGGGTTCTATGTGAAAATCTCACTCAACACAAATCAAACAAAAATGTTTCCATGGTGTGTATTGTTGTTCATTTTCATCAAATTAAAAAAATAAAACCCAGAATGAATCCTGAAAGACAAGAAATAAGCATAAAAGAAGCTTCAGCGCAGGTGTTAATGTTACTAAAAGAGCCCTAATTTCTAAAAATATTGCGAAAAACAATAATCTTCTGTTTTAGAGTGAATGTTTGAGGTGTATAGAAGGCATTTATTTCATTTTTAGAAAATTTAATTTTTCACATATTTCCATGAAAAGTGCCAATACCCCCCCCTTTGGGTTCTAGGTGAAAATCTCACTCGACACAAATCAAACAAAAATGTATCCAAGGTGTGTATTGTTGTTCATTTTCATCAAATAAACAAAATAAAACCCAGAATGAATCCTGAAACACAATTAAAGATCATAAAAGATGCTTCAGCCCAGGTGTTTATGTTACTAAAAGAGCCCAAATTTCTAAAAATATTGCGAAAAACAACAATCTTCTGTTTTTGAGTGAATGTTTGAGGTGTACAGAAGGCATTTATTTCATGTTTTGAAATTTTAATTTTGTCATTTTTCCATGAAAAGTGCCAATACCCCCCCTTTGGGTTCTAGGTGAAAATCTTACTCAACACAAATCAAACAAAAATGTATCCAAGGTGTGTATTGTTGTTCATTTTCATCAAATTAACAAAATAAAACCCAGAATGAATCCTGAAAGACAACATATGAGCATAAAAGATGCTTCAGCACATGTGTTAATGTTACTAAAAGAGCCCAAATTTCTAAAAATATTGCGAAAAACAACAATCTTCTGTTTTAGAGTAAATGTTTGAGGTGTATAGAAGGCATTTATTCCATTTTTAGAAAATTTAATTTTTTATATTTTTCCATGAAAAGTGCCCTTTGGGTTCTATGTGAAAATCTCACTCAACACAAATCAAACAAAAATGTTTCTAAGGTGTGTATTGTTGTTCATTTTCATCAAATAAACAAAATAAAACCCAGAATGTATCCTGAAAGACAACATATGAGCATAAAAGATGCTTCAGCCCAGGTGTTAATGTTACTAAAAGAGCCCAAATTTCTAAAAATATTGCGAAAAACAACAATCTTCTGTTTTAGAGTGAATGTTTGAGGTGTATAGAAGGCATTTATTTCATTTTTAGAAAATTTAATTTTTCACATTTTTCCATGAAAAGTACCCTTTGGGTTCTATGTGAAAATCTCACTCAACACAAATCAAACAAAAATGTTTCCATGGTGTGTATTGTTGTTCATTTTCATCAAATTAACAAAATAAAACCCAGAATGAATCCTGAAAGACAAGAAATAAGCATAAAAGATGCTTCAGCGCAGGTGTTAATGTTACTAAAAGAGCCCAAATTTCTAAAAATATTGCGAAAAACAATAATCTTCTGTTTTAGAGTGAATGTTTGAGGTGTATAGAAGGCATTTATTTCATGTTTAGAAATTTTAATTTTGTCATTTTTCCATGAAAAGTGCCAATACCCCCCCTTTGGGTTCTAGGTGAAAATCTTACTCAACACAAATCAAACAAAAATGTATCCAAGGTGTGTATTGTTGTTCATTTTCATCAAATAAACAAAATAAAACCCAGAATAAATCCTGAAAGACAATAAAAGATCATAAAAGATGCTTCAGCCCAGGTGTTAATGTTACTAAAAGAGCCCAAATTTCTAAAAATATTGCGAAAAACAACAATCTTCTGTTTTAGAGTGAATGTTTGAGGCGTATAGAAGGCATTTATTTCATGTTTAGAAAATTTAATTTTTCACATTTCTCCATGAAAAGTGGCAATACCCCTTCATTTGGGTTCTAGGTGAAATTTTCACTCAACACAAATCAAACAAAAATGTTTCCATGGTGTGTACTGTTGTTCATTTTCATCAAATAAACAAAATAAAACCCAGAATTAATCCTGAAAGACAAGAAATGAGCATAAAAGATGCTTCAGCGCAAGTGTTAATGTTACTAAAAGAGCCCAAATTTCTAAAAATATTGCGAAAAACAACAATCTTCTGTTTTAGAGTGAATGTTTGAGGTGTTTTGAAGGCTTTTATTTCATTTTTAGAAAATGTAATTTTTTACCTTTTTCCATGAAAAGTGCCAATACTTCCCCCTTTGGGTTCTAGGTGAAAATCTCACTAGACACAAATCAAACAAAAATGTATCCAAGGTGTGTATTGTTGTTCATTTTCATCAAATTAACAAAATAAAACCCAGAATTAATCCTGAAAGACAACATATGAGCATAAAAGATGCTTCAGCGCAAGTGTTAATGTTCCTAAAAGAGCCCAAATTTCTAAAAATATTGCGAAAAACAACAATCTTCTGTTTTAGAGTAAATGTTTGAGGTGTATAGAAGGCATTTATTCCATTTTTAGAAAATTTAATATTTCATATTTTTCCATGAAAAGTGCCCTTTGGGTTCTATGTGAAAATCTCACTCGACACAAATCAAACAAAAATGTTTCCAAGGTGTGTATTGTTGTTCATTTTCATCAAATAAACAAAATAAAACCCAGAATGTATCCTGAAAGACAATAAATGATCATAAAAGATGCTTCAGCACAGGTGTTAATGTTACTAAAAGAGCCCAAATTTCTAAAAATATTGCGAAAAAAACAAACTTCTGTTTTAGAGTGAATATTTGAGGTGTTTAGAAGGCATTTATTTCATTTTTATAAAATTTAATTTTTCACATATTTCCATGAAAAGTGCCAATACCCCCCCCTTTTGGTTCTAGGTGAAAATCTTACTCAACACAAATCAAACAAAAATGTATCCAAGGTGTGTATTGTTGTTCATTTTCATCAAATAAACAAAATAAAACCCAGAATAAATCCTGAAAGACAATAAAAGATCATAAAAGATGCTTCAGCCCAAGTGTTAATGTTACTAAAAGAGCCCAAATTTCTAAAAATATTGCAAAAAACAACAATCTTCTGTTTTAGAGTGAATGTTTGAGGTGTATAGAAGGCATTTATTTCATGTTTAGAAATTTTTATTTTGTCATTTTTCCATGAAAAGTGCCAATACCCCCCCCTTTGGGTTCTAGGTGAAAATCTCACTAGACACAAATCAAACAAAAATGTATCCAAGGTGTGTATTGTTGTTCATTTTCATCAAATTAACAAAATAAAACCCAGAATTAATCCTGAAAGACAACATATGAGCATAAAAGATGCTTCAGCGCAAGTGTTAATGTTCCTAAAAGAGCCCAAATTTCTAAAAATATTGCGAAAAACAACAATCTTCTGTTTTAGAGTAAATGTTTGAGGTGTATAGAAGGCATTTATTCCATTTTTAGAAAATTTAATTTTTCATATTTTTCCATGAAAAGTGCCCTTTGGGTTCTATGTGAAAATCTCACTCGACACAAATCAAACAAAAATGTTTCCAAGGTGTGTATTGTTGTTCATTTTCATCAAATAAACAAAATAAAACCCAGAATGTATCCTGAAAGACAATAAATGATCATAAAAGATGCTTCAGCACAGGTGTTAATGTTACTAAAAGAGCCCAAATTTCTAAAAATATTGCGAAAAAAACAAACTTCTGTTTTAGAGTGAATATTTGAGGTGTTTAGAAGGCATTTATTTCATTTTTATAAAATTTAATTTTTCACATATTTCCATGAAAAGTGCCAATACCCCCCCCTTTTGGTTCTAGGTGAAAATCTTACTCAACACAAATCAAACAAAAATGTATCCAAGGTGTGTATTGTTGTTCATTTTCATCAAATAAACAAAATAAAACCCAGAATAAATCCTGAAAGACAATAAAAGATCATAAAAGATGCTTCAGCCCATGTGTTAATGTTACTAAAAGAGCCCAAATTTCTAAAAATATTGCAAAAAACAACAATCTTCTGTTTTAGAGTGAATGTTTGAGGTGTATAGAAGGCATTTATTTCATGTTTAGAAATTTTTATTTTGTCATTTTTCCATGAAAAGTGCCAATACCCCCCCTTTGGGTTCTAGGTGAAAATCTCACTCGACACAAATCAAACAAAAATGTATCCAAGGTGTGTATTGTTGTTCATTTTCATCAAATTAACAAAATAAAACCCAGAATGAATCCTGAAAGACAACATATGAGCATAAAAGATGCTTCAGCGCAAGTGTTAATGTTACTAAAAGAGCCCAAATTTCTAAAAATATTGCGAAAACAACAATCTTCTGTTTTAGAGTGAATGTTTGAGGTGTATAGAAGGCATTTATTCCATTTTTAGAAAATTTAATTTTTCATATTTTTCCATGAAAAGTACCCTTTGGGTTCTATGTGAAAATCTCACTCAACACAAATCAAACAAAAATGTTTCCATGGTGTGTATTTTTGTTCATTTTCATCAAATAAACAAAATAAAACCCGGAATAATCCTGAAAGACATGAAATGAGCATAAAAGAAGCTTCAGCGCTAGTGTTAATTTTACTAAAAGAGCCCAAATTTCTAAAAATATTGCGAAAAACAACAATCTTCTGTTTTATAGTGAATGTTTGAGGTGTTTAGAAGGCATTTATTTCAGATTTAGAAAATTTAATTTTTCACATTTTTCCATGAAAAGTGCCAATACCCCCCCCCTTTGGGTTCTAGGGGAAAATCTCACTCGACACAAATCAAACAAAAATGTATCCAAGGTGTGTATTGTTGTTCATTTTCATCAAATAAACAAAATAAAACCCAGAATGAATCCTTAAAGACAATAAAAGATCATAAAAGATGCTTCAGCCCAGGTGTTAATGTTACTGAAAGCCCAAATTTCTAAAAATATTGCGAAAAACAACATTCTTCTGTTTTAGAGTGAATGTTTGAGGTGTTTAGAAGGCATTTATTTCATTTTTAGAAAATTTAATTTTTCACAATTTTCCATGAAAAGTGCCAATACCCCCCCTTTTGGGTTCTAGGTGAAAATCTCACTCGACACAAATCAAACAAAAATGTATCCAAGGTGTGTATTGTTGTTCATTTTCATCAAATAAACAAAATAAAACCCAGAATGAATCCTGAAAGACAATAAATGATCATAAAAGATGCTTCAGCCCAGGTGTTAATGTTACTAAGAGCCCAAATTTCTAAAAATATTGCAGAAAACAACAATTTTCAGATTTAGAGTGAATGTTTGAGGTGTATAGAAGGCAATTATTTCATTTTTAGAAAATTTATTTTTTCACATTTTTCCATGAAAAGTGCCAATACCCCCCCATTTGGGTTCTAGGTGAAAATCTAACTTGACACAAATCAAACAAAAATATTTCCATGGTGTGAATTGTTGTTCATTTTCATCAAATAAACAAAATTAAACCCAGAATTAATCCTGAAAGACATGAAATGAGCATAAAAGATGCTTCAGCGCAAGTGTTAATTTTACTAAAAGAGCCCAAATTTCTAAAAATATTGTGAAAAACAACAATCTTCTGTTTTAGAGTGAATGTTTGAGGTGTTTAGAAGGCATTTATTTCAGATTTAGAAAATTTAATTTTTCACATTTTTCCATGAAAAGTGCCAATACCCCCCCCTTTGGGTTCTAGGTGAAAATCTTTCTCGACACAAATCAAACGAAAATGTATCCAAGGTGTGTATTGTTGTCATTTTCATCAAATAAACAAAATAAAACCCAGAATGAATCCTGAAAGACAATAAAAGATCATAAAAGATGCTTCAGCCCAGGTGTTAATGTTACTAAAGAGCCCAAATTTCTAAAAATATTGCGAAAAACAAAATTTCTGGTGTAGAGTGAATGTTTGAGGTG
This sequence comes from Hetaerina americana, assembly GCF_022747635.1. NCBI lineage: Eukaryota > Metazoa > Arthropoda > Insecta > Odonata > Calopterygidae > Hetaerina > Hetaerina americana. The sequence goes on along the minus strand of NW_027286793.1, from coordinate 254,534 downwards.
TTTAGAAGGCATTTATTTCATTGTTAGAATTTTTATATTTTCACATTTTTCCATGAAAAGTGCCAAAACCCCCCCTTTGGGTTCTAGGTGAAAATCTCACTCGACACAAATCAAACAAAAATGTTTCCATGGTGTGTATTGTTGTTCATTTTCATCAAATAAACAAAATAAAACCCAGAATTAATCCTGAAAGACAAGAAATGAGCATAAAAGATACTTCAGCGCAAGTGTTAATGTTACCAAAAGAGCCCAAATTTCTAAAAATATTGCGAAAAACAACAATCTTCTGTTTTAGAGTGAATGTTTTAGGTGTTTAGAAGGCATTTATTTCATTTTTAGAAAATTTAATTTTTCACATTTTTCCATGAAAAGTGCCAATACCCCCCCCTTTGGGTTCTAGGTGAAAATCTCACTTGACACAAATCAAACAAAAATGTTTCCATGGTGTGTATTTTTGTTCATTTTCATCAAATAAACAAAATAAAACCCAGAATTAATCCTGAAAGACATGAAATGAGCATAAAAGATGCTTCAGCGCTAGTGTTAATTTTACTAAAAGAGCCCAAATTTCTAAAAATATTGCGAAAAACAACAATCTTCTGTTTTAGAGTGAATGTTTGAGGTGTTGAGAAGGCATTTATTTCATGTTTTGAAATTTTAATTTTGTCATTTTTCCATGAAAAGTGCCAATACCCCTCCATTTGGGTTCTAGGTGAAATTCTCACTCAACACAAATCAAACAAAAATGTTTCCATGGTGTGTACTGTTGTTCATTTTCATCGAATAAACAAAATAAAACCCAGAATTAATCCTGAAAGACAATAAATGATCATAAAAGATGCTTCAGGCCAGGTGTTAATGTTACTAAAAGAGCCCAAATTTCTAAAAATATTGCGAAAAACAACAATCTTCAGTTTTAGAGTAAATGTTTGAGGTGTTTAGAAGGCATTTATTTCATTTTTAGAAAATTTAATTTTTCACAATTTTCCATGAAAAGTGCCAATACCCCCTCCTTTGGGTTCTAGGTGAAAATCTCACTTGACACAAATCAAACAAAAATATTTCCATGGTGTGTATTGTGGTTCATTTTCATCAAATAAACAAAATAAAACCCAGAATTAATCCTGAAAGACATGAAATGAGCATAAAAGATGCTTCAGCGCAAGTGTTAATGTTACTAAAAGAGCCCAAATTTGTAAAAATATTGCGAAAAACAACAATCTTCTGTTTGAGAGTGAATGTTTGAGGTGTTTAGAAGGCATTTATTTCATTTTTAGAAAATTTAATTTTTTACATTTTTCCATGAAAAGTGCCAATACCCTCCCCTTTGGGTTCTAGATGAAAATCTCACTCAACAAAATTCAAACAAAAATGTTTCCAAGGTGTGTATTGTTGTTCATTTTCATCAAATAAACAAAATAAAACCCAGAATTAATCCTGAAAGACAAGAAATGAGCATAAAAGATACTTCAGCGCAAGTGTTAATGTTACCAAAAGAGCCCAAATTTCTAAAAATATTGCGAAAAACAACAATCTTCTGTTTTAGAGTGAATGTTTTAGGTGTTTAGAAGGCATTTATTTCATTTTTAGAAAATTTAATTTTTCACATTTTTCCATGAAAAGTGCCAATACCCCCCCTTTGGGTTCTAGGTGAAAATCTCACTTGACACAAATCAAACAAAAATGTTTCCATGGTGTGTATTTTTGTTCATTTTCATCAAATAAACAAAATAAAACCCAGAATTAATCCTGAAAGACATGAAATGAGCATAAAAGATGCTTCAGCACTAGTGTTAATTTTACTAAAAGAGCCCAAATTTCTAAAAATATTGCGAAAAACAACAATCTTCTGTTATAGAGTGAATGTTTGAGGTGTTTAGAAGGCATTTATTTCAGATTTAGAAAATTTAATTTTTCACATTTTTCCATGAAAAGTGCCAATACCCCCCCTTTGGGTTCTAGGTGAAAATCTCACTCGACACAAATCAAACAAAAATGTTTCCATGGTGTGTATTGTTGTTCATTTTCATCAAATAAACAAAATAAAACCCAGAATTAATCCTGAAAGACAAGAAATGAGCATAAAAGATGCTTCAGCGCTAGTGTTAATTTTACTAAAAGAGCCCAAATTTCTAAAAATATTGCGAAAAACAACAATCTTCTGTTATAGAGTGAATGTTTGAGGTGTTTAGAAGGCATTTATTTCAGATTTAGAAAATTTAATTTTTCACATTTTTCCATGAAAAGTTCCAATACCCCCCCCTTTGGGTTCTAGGTGAAAATCTCACTCGACACAAATCAAACAAAAATGTATCCAAGGTGTGTATTGTTGTTCACTTTCATCAAATAAACAAAATTAAACCCAGAATGTATCCTGAAAGACAATAAATGATCATAAAAGATGCTTCAGCCCAGGTGTTAATGTTACTAAAAGAGCCCAAATTTCTAAAAATATTGCGAAAAACAACAATCTTCTGTTTTAGAGTGAATGTTTGAGGTGTTTAGAAGGCATTTATTTCATTTTTAGAAAATTTAATTTTTCACATTTTTCCATGAAAAGTGCCAATACCCCCCCTTTGGGTTCTAGGTGAAAATCTCACTTGACACCAATCAAACAAAAATGTTTCCATGGTGTGTATTTTTGTTCATTTTCATCAAATAAACAAAATAAAACCCAGAATTAATCCTGAAAGACATGAAATGAGCATAAAAGATGCTTCAGCGCTAGTGTTAATTTTACTAAAAGAGCCCAAATTTCTAAAAATATTGTGAAAAACAATAATCTTCTGTTTTAGAGTGGATGTTTGAGGTGTTTAGAAGGCATTTATTTCAGATTTAGAAAATTTAAATTTTCACATTTTTCCATGAAAAGTTCCAATACCCCCCCCTTTGGGTTCTAGGTGAAAATCTCACTCGACACAAATCAAACAAAAATGTTTCCAAGGTGTGTATTGTTGTTCACTTTTATCAAATAAACAAAATTAAACCCAGAATGTATCCTGAAAGACAATAAATGATCATAAAAGATGCTTCAGCCCAGGTGTTAATGTTACTAAAAGAGCCCAAATTTCTAAAAATATTGCGAAAAACAACAATCTTCTGTTTTAGAGTGAATGTTTGAGGTGTTTAGAAGGCATTTATTTCATTTTTAGAAAATTTAATTTTTCACATTTTTCCATGAAAAGTGCCAATACCCCCCCTTTGGGTTCTAGGTGAAAATCTCACTTGACACCAATCAAACAAAAATGTTTCCATGGTGTGTATTTTTGTTCATTTTCATCAAATAAACAAAAAAAAACCCAGAATTAATCCTGAAAGACATGAAATGAGCATAAAAGATGCTTCAGCGCTAGTGTTAATTTTACTAAAAGAGCCCAAATTTCTAAAATTATTGCAAAAAACAACAATCTTCTGTTTTAGAGTGAATGTTCGAGGTGTTTAGAAGGCATTTATTTCAGATTTAGAAAATTTAATTTTTCACATTTTTCCATGAAAAGTGCCAATACCCCCCCTTTGGGTTCTAGGTGAAAATCTCAGTCGACACAAATCGAACAAAAATGTATCCAAGGTGTGTATTTTTGTTCATTTTCATCAAATAAACAAAATAAAACCCAGAATGTATCCTGAAAGACAATAAATGATCATAAAAGATACTTCAGCGCAAGTGTTAATGTTACCAAAAGAGCCCAAATTTCTAAAAATATTGCGAAAAACAACAATCTTCTGTTTTAGAGTGAATGTTTTAGGTGTTTAGAAGGCATTTATTTCATTTTTAGAAAATTTAATTTTTCACATTTTTCCATGAAAAGTGCCAATACCCCCCCCTTTGGGTTCTAGGTGAAAATCTCACTTGACACAAATCAAACAAAAATGTTTCCATGGTGTGTATTTTTGTTCATTTTCATCAAATAAACAAAATAAAACCCAGAATTAATCCTGAAAGACATGAAATGAGCATAGAAGATGCTTCAGCGCTAGTGTTAATTTTACTAAAAGAGCCCAAATTTCTAAAAATATTGCGAAAAACAACAATCTTCTGTTTTAGAGTGAATGTTTGAGGTGTTGAGAAGGCATTTATTTCATTTTTAGAAAATTTAATTTTTTACATTTTTCCATGAAAACTGCCAATACCCCCCCCTTTGGGTTCTTGGTGAAAATCTCACTCGAAACAAATCAAACAAAAATGTTTCCATGGTGTGTATTGTTGTTCATTTTCATCAAATAAACAAAATTAAATCCAGAATGTATCCTGAAAGACAATAAATGATCATAAAAGATGCTTCAGGCCAGGTGTTAATGTTACTAAAAGAGCCCAAATTTCTAAAAATATTGCGAAAAACAACAATCTTCAGTTTTAGAGTAAATGTTTGAGGTGTTTAGAAGGCATTTATTTCATTTTTAGAAAATTTAATTTTTCACAATTTTCCATGAAAAGTGCCAATACCCCCTCCTTTGGGTTCTAGGTGAAAATCTCACTTGACACAAATCAAACAAAAATATTTCCATGGTGTGTATTGTGGTTCATTTTCATCAAATAAACAAAATAAAACCCAGAATTAATCCTGAAAGACATGAAATGAGCATAAAAGATGCTTCAGCGCAAGTGTTAATGTTACTAAAAGAGCCCAAATTTGTAAAAATATTGCGAAAAACAACAATCTTCTGTTTGAGAGTGAATGTTTGAGGTGTTTAGAAGGCATTTATTTCATTTTTAGAAAATTTAATTTTTTACATTTTTCCATGAAAAGTGCCAATACCCTCCCCTTTGGGTTCTAGATGAAAATCTCACTCAACAAAATTCAAACAAAAATGTTTCCAAGGTGTGTATTGTTGTTCATTTTCATCAAATAAACAAAATAAAACCCAGAATTAATCCTGAAAGACAAGAAATGAGCATAAAAGATACTTCAGCGCAAGTGTTAATGTTACCAAAAGAGCCCAAATTTCTAAAAATATTGCGAAAAACAACAATCTTCTGTTTTAGAGTGAATGTTTTAGGTGTTTAGAAGGCATTTATTTCATTTTTAGAAAATTTAATTTTTCACATTTTTCCATGAAAAGTGCCAATACCCCCCCCTTTGGGTTCTAGGTGAAAATCTCACTTGACACAAATCAAACAAAAATGTTTCCATGGTGTGTATTTTTGTTCATTTTCATCAAATAAACAAAATAAAACCCAGAATTAATCCTGAAAGACATGAAATGAGCATAAAAGATGCTTCAGCGCTAGTGTTAATTTTACTAAAAGAGCCCAAATTTCTAAAAATATTGCGAAAAACAACAATCTTCTGTTATAGAGTGAATGTTTGAGGTGTTTAGAAGGCATTTATTTCAGATTTAGAAAATTTAATTTTTCACATTTTTCCATGAAAAGTGCCAATACCCCCCCTTTGGGTTCTAGGTGAAAATCTCACTCGACACAAATCAAACAAAAATGTTTCCATGGTGTGTATTGTTGTTCATTTTCATCAAATAAACAAAATAAAACCCAGAATTAATCCTGAAAGACAAGAAATGAGCATAAAAGATGCTTCAGCACTAGTGTTAATTTTGCTAAAAGAGCCCAAATTTCTAAAAATATTGCGAAAAACAACAATCTTCTGTTATAGAGTGAATGTTTGAGGTGTTTAGAAGGCATTTATTTCAGATTTAGAAAATTTAATTTTTCACATTTTTCCATGAAAAGTTCCAATACCCCCCCCTTTGGGTTCTAGGTGAAAATCTCACTCGACACAAATCAAACAAAAATGTATCCAAGGTGTGTATTGTTGTTCACTTTCATCAAATAAACAAAATTAAACCCAGAATGTATCCTGAAAGACAATAAATGATCATAAAAGATGCTTCAGCCCAGGTGTTAATGTTACTAAAAGAGCCCAAATTTCTAAAAATATTGCGAAAAACAACAATCTTCTGTTTTAGAGTGAATGTTTGAGGTGTTTAGAAGGCATTTATTTCATTTTTAGAAAATTTAATTTTTCACATTTTTCCATGAAAAGTGCCAATACCCCCCCTTTGGGTTCTAGGTGAAAATCTTACTTGACACCAATCAAACAAAAATGTTTCCATGGTGTGTATTTTTGTTCATTTTCATCAAATAAACAAAATAAAACCCAGAATTAATCCTGAAAGACATGAAATGAGCATAAAAGATGCTTCAGCGCTAGTGTTAATTTTACTAAAAGAGCCCAAATTTCTAAAAATATTGCGAAAAACAACAACCTTTATTTTAGAGTGAATGTTCGAGGTGTTTAGAAGGCATTTATTTCAGATTTAGAAAATTTAATTTTTCACATTTTTCCATGAAAAGTGCCAATACCCCCCCTTTGGGTTCTAGGTGAAAATCTCAGTCGACACAAATCGAACAAAAATGTATCCAAGGTGTGTATTTTTGTTCATTTTCATCAAATAAACAAAATAAAACCCAGAATGTATCCTGAAAGACAATAAATGATCATAAAAGATGCTTCAGCCCAGGTGTTAATGTTACTAAATGAGCCCAAATTTCTAAAAATATTGCGAAAAACAACAATCCTCTGTTTTAGAGATAATGTTTGAGGTGTTTAGAAGGCATTTATTTCATTTTTAGAAAATTTAATTTTTCACAATTTTCCATGAAAAGTGCCAATACCCCCCCTTTGGGTTCTAGGTGAAAATCTCACTCGACACAAATCAAACAAAAATGTATCCAAGGTGTGTATTGTTGTTCATTTTCATCAAATAAACAAAATAAAACCCAGAATGAATCCTGAAAGACAATAAAAGATCATAAAAGATGCTTCAGCCCAGGTGTTAATGTTACTAAAAGAGCCCAAATTTCTAAAAATATTGCGAAAAACAACAATCTTCTGTTTTAGAGTGAATGTTTGAGGTGTTTAGAAGGCATTTATTTCATTTTTAAAAAATTTAATTTTCACATTTTTCCATGAAAAGTGCCAATACCCCCCCCTTTGGGTTCTAGGTGAATATCTAACTTGACACAAATCAAACAAAAATGTATCCAAGGTGTGTATTGTTGTTCATTTTCATCAAATAACCAAAATTAAACCCAGAATGTATCCTGAAAGACAATAAATGATCATAAAAGATGCTTCAGCCCAGGTGTTAATGTTACTAAAAGAGCCCAAATTTCTAAAAATATTGCGAAAAACAACAATCATCTGTTTAAGAGTGAATGTTTGAGGTGTTTATAAGGCATTTATTTCATTTTTAGAAAATTTAATTTTTCACATTTTTCCATGAAAAGTGCCAATGCCCGCCCCTTTGGGTTCTAGGTGAAAATCTCAGTCGACACAAATCAAACAAAAATGTATCCAAGGTGTGTATTGTTGTTCATTTTCATCAAATAAACAAAATAAAACCCAGAATGAATCCTGAAAGACAATAAATGATCATAAAAGTTGCTTCAGCCCAGGTGTTAATGTTACTAAAAGAGCCCAAATTTCTAAAAATATTGCGAAATACAACAATCTTCTGTTTTAGAGTGAATGTTTGAGGTGTTTAGAAAGCATATTTTTCAATTTTAGAAAATTTATTTTTTCACATATTTCCATGAAAAGTGCCAATACTTCCCCCTTTGGGTTCTAGGTGAAAATCTCACTCGACACAAATCAAACAAAAATGTATCCAAGGTGTGTATGGTTGTTCATTTTCATCAAATAAACAAAATAAAACCCAGAATTAATCCTGAAAGACAAGAAATGAGCATAAAAGATACTTTAGCGCAAGTGTTAATTTTACCAAAAGCGCCCAAATTTCTAAAAATATTGCGAAAAACAACAATCTTCTGTTTTAGAGTGAATGTTTGAGGTGTTTAGAAGGCATTTATTTCATTTTTAGAATTTGTAATTTTTTACATTTTTCCATGAAAAGTGCTAATACCCCCCCCTTTGGGTTCTAGGTGAAAATCTCACTCAACACAAATCAAACAAAAATGTTTCCATGGTGTGTATTTTTGTTCATTTTCATCAAATAAACAAAATAAAACCCAGAATTAATCCTGAAAGACATGAAATGAGCATAAAAGATGCTTCAGCGCTAGTGTTAATTTTACTAAAAGAGCCCAAATTTCTAAAAATATTGCGAAAAACAATAATCTTCTGTTTTAGAGTGAATGTTTGAGGTGTTTAGAAGGCATTTATTTCAGATTTAGAAAATTTAAATTTTCACATTTTTCCATGAAAAGTGCCAATACCCCCCCTTTGGGTTCTAAGTGAAAATCTCACTTGACACAAATCAAACAAAAATGTTTCCATGGTGTGTATTTTTGTTCATTTTCATCAAATAAACAAAATAAAACCCAGAATTAATCCTGAAAGACATGAAATGAGCATAAAAGATGCTTCAGCGCTAGTGTTAATTTTACTAAAAGAGCCCAAATTTCTAAAAATATTGCGAAAAACAACAATCTTCTGTTTTAGAGAGAATGTTCGAGGTGTTTAGAAGGCATTTATTTCAGATTTAGAAAATTTAATTTTTCACATTTTTCCATGAAAAGTGCCAATACCCCCCCTTTGGGTTCTAGGTGAAAATCTCACTCGACACAAATCAAACGAAAATGTATCCAAGGTGTGTATTGTTGTCATTTTCATCAAATAAACAAAATAAAACCCAGAATGAATCCTGAAAGACAATAAAAGATCATAAAAGATGCTTCAGCGCAAGTGTTAATGTTACTAAAAGAGCCCAAATTTCTAAAAATATTGCGAAAAACAACAATCTTCTGTTTTAGAGTTAATGTTTTAGGTGTTTAGAAGGCATTTATTTCATTTTTAGAAAATTTAATTCTTCACATTTTTCCATGAAAAGTGCCAATACCCCCCCCTTTGGGTTCTAGGTGAAAATCTCAGTCGACACAAATCAAACAAAAATGTATCCAAGGTGTGTATTGTTGTTCATTTTCATCAAATAAACAAAATAAAACCCAGAATGAATCCTGAAAGACAATAAAAGATCATAAAAGATGCTTCAGCCCAGGTGTAAATGTTACTAAAAGAGCTTAAATTTCTAAAAATATTGCGAAAAACAACAATCTTCTGTTTTAGAGTGAATGTTTGAGGTGTTGAGAAGGCATTTATTTCATTTTTAGAAAATTTAATTTTTCACATTTTTCCATGAAAACTGCCAATACCCCCCCCTTTGGGTTCTAGGTGAAAATCTCACTCGAAACAAATCAAACAAAAATGTTTCCATGGTGTGTATTGTTGTTCATTTTCATCAAATAAACAAAATTAAATCCAGAATGTATCCTGAAAGACAATAAATGATCATAAAAGATGCTTCAGGCCAGGTGTTAATGTTACTAAAAGAGCCCAAATTTCTAAAAATATTGCGAAAAACAACAATCTTCTGTTTTAGAGTGAATGTTTGAGGTGTTTAGAAGGCATTTATTTCATTTTTAAAAAATTTAATTTTCACATTTTTCCATGAAAATTGCCAATACCCCCCCCTTTGGGTTCTAGGTGAATATCTAACTTGACACAAATCAAACAAAAATGTATCCAAGGTGTGTATTGTTGTTCATTTTCATCAAATAAACAAAATTAAACCCAGAATGTATCCTGAAAGACAATAAATGATCATAAAAGATGCTTCAGCCCAGGTGTTAATGTTACTAAAAGAGCCCAAATTTCTAAAAATATTGCGAAAAAGAACAATCTTCTGTTTAAGAGTGAATGTTTGAGGTGTTTATAAGGCATTTATTTCATTTTTAGAAAATTTAATTTTTCACATTTTTCCATGAAAAGTGCCAATGCCCCCCCCTTTGGGTTCTAGGTGAAAATCTCAGTCGACACAAATCAAACAAAAATGTATCCAAGGTGTGTATTGTTGTTCATTTTCATCAAATAAACAAAATAAAACCCAGAATTAATCCTGAAAGACAACATATGAGCATAAAAGATGCTTCAGCGCAAGTGTTAATGTTACTAAAAGAGCCCAAATTTCTAAAAATATTGCGAAAAACAACAATCTTCTGTTTGAGAGTGAATGTTTGAGGTGTTTAGAAGGCATTTATTTCATTTTTAGAAAATTTAATTTTTCACATTTTTCCATGAAAAGTGCCAATACCCCCCCTTTGGGTTCTAGGTGAAAATCTCACTTGACACAAATCAAACAAAAATGTTTCCATGGTGTGTATTTTTGTTCATTTTCATCAAATAAACAAAATAAAACCCAGAATTATTCCTGAAAGACATGAAATGAGCATAAAAGATGCTTCAGCGCTAGTGTTAATTTTACTAAAAGAGCCCAAATTTCTAAAAATATTGCGAAAAACAACAATCTTCTGTTTTAGAGTGAATGTTCGAGGTGTTTAGAAGGCATTTATTTCAGATTTAGAAAATTTAATTCTTCACATTTTTCCATGAAAAGTGCCAATACCCCCCCCTTTGGGTTCTAGGTGAAAATCTCACTCGACACAAATCAAACGAAAATGTATCCAAGGTGTGTATTGTTGTCATTTTCATCAAATAAACAAAATAAAACCCAGAATGAATCCTGAAAGACAATAAAAGATCATAAAAGATGCTTCAGCGCAAGTGTTAATGTTACTAAAAGAGCCCAAATTTCTAAGAATATTGCGAAAAACAACAATCTTCTGTTTTAGAGTTAATGTTTTAGGTGTTTAGAAGGCATTTATTTCATTTTTAGAAAATTTAATTCTTCACATTTTTCCATGAAAAGTGCCAATACCCCCCCCTTTGGGTTCTAGGTGAAAATCTCACTCGAAACAAATCAAACAAAAATGTTTCCATGGTGTGTATTGTTGTTCATTTTCATCAAATAAACAAAATTAAATCCAGAATGTATCCTGAAAGACAATAAATGATCATAAAAGATGCTTCAGCCCAGGTGTTAATGTTACTAAAAGAGCCCAAATTTCTAAAAATATTGCGAAAAACAACAATCTTCTGTTTAAGAGTGAATGTTTGAGGTGTTTATAAGGCATTTATTTCATTTTTAGAAAATTTAATTTTTCACATTTTTCCATGAAAAGTGCCAATGCCCGCCCCTTTGGGTTCTAGGTGAAAATCTCAGTCGACACAAATCAAACAAAAATGTATCCAAGGTGTGTATTGTTGTTCATTTTCATCAAATAAACAAAATAAAAGCCAGAATGTATCCTGAAAGACAATAAATGATCATAAAAGATGCTTCAGCGCAGGTTTTAATGTTACTAAAAGAGCCCAAATTTCTAAAAATATTGCGAAAAACAAAAATCTTCTGTTTTAGAGTGAATGTTTGAGGTGTTTATAAGGTATTTATTTCATTTTTAGAAAATTTAATTTTTCACATTTTTCCATGAAAAGTGCCAATGCCCCCCCCTTTGGGTTCTAGGTGAAAATCTCAGTCGACACAAATCCAACAAAAATGTATCCAAGGTGTGTATTGTTGTTCATTTTCATCAAATAAACAAAATAAAACCCAGAATGAATCCTGAAAGACAATAAATGATCATAAAAGATGCTTCAGCCCAGGTGTTAATGTTATTAAGAGCCCAAATTTCTAAAAATATTGCGAAAAACAACAATCTTCTGTTTAAGAGTGAATGTTTGAGGTGTTTAGAAGGCATTTATTTCATTTTTAGAAAATTTAATTTTTTACATTTTTCCATGAAAAGTGCCGTATAATACCCCCCCCTTTGGGTTCTAGGTGACAATCTCACTCGACACATTTCAAACAAAAATGCTTCCATGGTGTGTATTGTTGTTCATTTTCATCAAATAAACAAATAAAACCCAGAATTAATCCTGAAAGACAAGAAATGAGCATAAAAGATGCTACAGCGCAAGTGTTAATGTTACTAAAAGAGCCCAAATTTCTAAAAATATTGCGAAAAACAACAATCTTCTGTTTTAGAGTGAATGTTTGAGGTGTTTAGAAGGCATTTATTTCAGATTTAGAAAATTTAATTTTTCACATTTTTCCATGAAAAGTGCCAATACCCCCCCCTTTGGGTTCTAGGTGAAAATCTCACTCGATACAAATCAAACAAAAATGTATCCAAGGTGTGCATTGTTGTTCATTTTCATCAAATAAACAAAATAAAACCCAGAATGAATCCTGAAACACAATAAAAGATCATAAAAGATGCTTCAGCCCTGGTGTAAATGTTACTAAAAGAGCTTAAATTTCTAAAAATATTGCGAAAAACAACAATCTTCTGTTTTAGAGTGAATGTTTGAGGTGTTGAGAAGGCATTTATTTCATTTTTAGAAAATTTAATTTTTTGCATTTTTCCATGAAAACTGCCAATACCCCCCCCTTTGGGTTCTAGGTGAAAATCTCACTCGAAACAAATCAAACAAAAATGTTTCCATGGTGTGTATTGTTGTTCATTTTCATCAAATAAACAAAATTAAATCCAGAATGTATCCTGAAAGACAATAAATGATCATAAAAGATGCTTCAGGCCAGGTGTTAATGTTACTAAAAGAGCCCAAATTTCTAAAAATATTGCGAAAAACAACAATCTTCTGTTTTAGAGTGAATGTTTGAGGTGTTTAGAAGGCATTTATTTCATTTTTAAAAAATTTAATTTTCACATTTTTCCATGAAAATTGCCAATACCCCCCCCTTTGGGTTCTAGGTGAATATCTAACTTGACACAAATCAAACAAAAATGTATCCAAGGTGTGTATTGTTGTTCATTTTCATCAAATAAACAAAATTAAACCCAGAATGTATCCTGAAAGACAATAAATGATCATAAAAGATGCTTCAGCCCAGGTGTTAATGTTACTAAAAGAGCCCAAATTTCTAAAAATATTGCGAAAAACAACAATCTTCTGTTTAAGAGTGAATGTTTGAGGTGTTTATAAGGCATTTATTTCATTTTTAGAAAATTTAATTTTTCACATTTTTCCATGAAAAGTGCCAATGCCCCCCCCTTTGGGTTCTAGGTGAAAATCTCAGTCGACACAAATCAAACAAAAATGTATCCAAGGAGTGTATTGTTGTTCATTTTCATCAAATAAACAAAATAAAACCCAGAATGTATCCTGAAAGAAAATAAATGATCATAAAAGATGCTTCAGCCCAGGTGTTAATGTTACTAAAAGAGCCCAAATTTCTAAAAATATTGCGAAAAACAACAATCTTCTGTTTGAGAGTGAATGTTTGAGGTGTTTAGAAGGCATTTATTTCATTTTTAGAAAATTTAATTTTTCACATTTTTCCATGAAAAGTGCCAATACCCCCCCTTTGGGTTCTAGGTGAAAATCTCACTTGACACAAATCAAACAAAAATGTTTCCATGGTGTGTATTTTTGTTCATTTTCATCAAATAAACAAAATAAAACCCAGAATTAATCCTGAAAGACATGAAATGAGCATAAAAGATGCTTCAGCGCTAGTGTTAATTTTACTAAAAGAGCCCAAATTTCTAAAAATATTGCGAAAAAAAACAATCTTCTGTTTTAGAGTGAATGTTCGAGGTGTTTAGAAGGCATTTATTTCCAATTTAGAAAATTTAATTCTTCACATTTTTCCATGAAAAGTGCCAATACCCCCCCCTTTGGGTTCTAGGTGAAAATCTCACTCGACACAAATCAAACGAAAATGTATCCAAGGTGTGTATTGTTGTCATTTTCATCAAATAAACAAAATAAAACCCAGAATGAATCCTGAAAGACAATAAAAGATCATAAAAGATGCTTCAGCGCAAGTGTTAATGTTACTAAAAGAGCCCAAATTTCTAAAAATATTGCGAAAAACAACAATCTTCTGTTTTAGAGTTAATGTTTTAGGTGTTTAGAAGGCATTTATTTCATTTTTAGAAAATTTAATTCTTCACATTTTTCCATGAAAAGTGCCAATACCCCCCCCTTTGGGTTCTAGGTGAAAATCTCACTCGACACAAATCAAACGAAAATGTATCCAAGGTGTGTATTGTTGTCATTTTCATCAAATAAACAAAATAAAACCCAGAATGTATCCTGAAAGACAATAAATGATCATAAAAGATGCTTCAGCCCAGGTGTTAATGTTACTAAAAGAGCCCAAATTTCTAAAAATATTGCGAAAAACAACAATCTTCTGTTTAAGAGTGAATGTTTGAGGTGTTTATAAGGCATTTATTTCATTTTTAGAAAATTTAATTTTTCACATTTTTCCATGAAAAGTGCCAATGCCCGCCCCTTTGGGTTCTAGGTGAAAATCTCAGTCGACACAAATCAAACAAAAATGTATCCAAGGTGTGTATTGTTGTTCATTTTCATCAAATAAACAAAATAAAAGCCAGAATGTATCCTGAAAGACAATAAATGATCATAAAAGATGCTTCAGCGCTAGTGTTAATTTTACTAAAAGAGCCCAAATTTCTAAAAATATTGCGAAAAACAACAATCTTCTGTTTTAGAGTGAATGTTTGAGGTGTTTAGAAGGCATTTATTTCATTTTTAGAATTTTTAATTTTTCACATTTTTCCATGAAAAGTGCCAATACCCCCCCTTTAGGTTCTAGGTGAAAATCTCACTCGACACAAATCAAACAAAAAATTTTCCATGGTGTGTATTGTTGTTCATTTTCATCAAATAAACAAAATAAAACCCAGAATTAATCCTGAAAGACATGAAATGAGCATAAAAGATGCTTCAGCGCTAGTGTTAATTTTACTAAAAGAACCCAAATTTCTAAAAATATTGTGAAAAACAACAATCTTCTGTTTTAGAATGAATGTTTAAGGTGTTGAGAAGGCATTTATTTCATTTTTAGAAAATTTAATTTTTTACATTTTTCCATGAAAACTGCCAATACCCCCCCCTTTGGGTTCTAGGTGAAAATCTCACTCGAAACAAATCAAACAAAAATGTTTCCATGGTGTGTATTGTTGTTCATTTTCATCAAATAAACAAAATTAAATCCAGAATGTATCCTGAAAGACAATAAATGATCATAAAAGATGTTTCAGGCCAGGTGTTAATATTACTAAAAGAGCCCAAATTTCTAAAAATATTGCGAAAAACAACAATCTTCTGTTTTAGAGTAAATGTTTGAGGTGTTTAGAAGGCATTTATTTCATTTTTAGAAAATTTAATTTTTCAAAATTTTCCATGAAAAGTGCCAATACCCCCTCCTTTGGGTTCTAGGTGAAAATCTCACTTGACACAAATCAAACAAAAATGTTTCCATGGTGTGTATTTTTGTTCATTTTCATCAAATAAACAAAATAAAACCCAGAATTAATCCTGAAAGACATGAAATGAGCATAAAAGATGCTTTAGCGCTAGTGTTAATTTTACTAAAAGAGCCCAAATTTCTAAAAATATTGTGAAAAACAACAATCTTCTGTTATAGAGTGAATGTTTGAGGTGTTTAGAAGGCATTTATTTCAGATTTAGAAAATTTAATTTTTCACATTTTTCCATGAAAAGTGCCAATACCCCCCCTTTGGGTTCTAGGTGAAAATCTCACTCGACACAAATCAAACAAAAATGTTTCCATGGTGTGTATTGTTGTTCATTTTCATCAAATAAACAAAATAAAACCCAGAATTAATCCTGAAAGACAAGAAATGAGCATAAAAGATGCTTCAGCGCTAGTGTTAATTTTACTAAAAGAGCCCAAATTTCTAAAAATATTGCGAAAAACAACAATCTTCTGTTTTAGAGTGAATGTTTGAGGTGTTTAGAAGGCATTTATTTCATTTTTAGAAAATTTAATTTATTACATTTTTCCATGAAAAGTGCCAATACCCCCCCCTTTGGGTTCTAGGTGAAAATCTCACTCGACACAAATCAAACAAAAATGTATCCAAGGTGTGTATTGTTGTTCATTTTCATCAAATAAACAAAATAAAACCCAGAATGAATCCTGAAAGACAATAAAAGATCATAAAAGATGCTTCAGCCCAGGTGTTAATGTTACTAAAAGAGCCCAAATTTCTAAAAATATTGCGAAAAACAACAATCTTCTGTTTTAGAGTGAATGTTTGAGGTGTTTAGAAGGCATTTATTTCAGATTTAGAAAATTTAATTTTTCACATTTTTCCATGAAAAGTGCCAATACCCCCCCCTTTGGGTTCTAGGTGAAAATCTCACTCGACACAAATCAAACAAAAATGTATCCAAGGTGTGTATTGTTGTTCATTTTCATCAAATAAACAAAATAAAAGCCAGAATGTATCCTGAAAGACAATAAATGATCATAAAAGATGCTTCAGCGCAGGTTTTAATGTTACTAAAAGAGCCCAAATTTCTAAAAATATTGCGAAAAACAACAATCTTCTGTTTTAGAGTGAATGTTTGAGGTGTTTAGAAGGCATTTATTTCATTTTTAGAAAATTTAATTTTTTACATTTTTCCATGAAAACTGCCAATACCCCCCCCCTTTGGGTTCTAGGTGAAAATCTAACTTGACACAAATCAAACAAAAATATTTCCATGGTGTGTATTTTTGTTCATTTTCATCAAATAAACAAAATTAAACCCAGAATTAATCCTGAAAGACATGAAATGAGCATAAAAGATGCTTCAGCGCAAGTTTTATTTTACTAAAAGAGCCCAAATTTCTAAAAATATTGTGAAAAACAAAAATCTTCTGTTTTAGAGTGAATGTTTGAGGTGTTTAGAAGGCATTTATTTCATTTTTAGAAAATTTAATTTATTACATTTTTCCATGAAAAGTGCCAATACCCCCCCCCTTTGGGTTCTAGGTGAAAATCTCACTCGACACAAATCAAACAAAAATGTATCCAAGGTGTGTATTGTTGTTCATTTTCATCAAATAAACAAAATAAAACCCAGAATGAATCCTGAAAGACAATAAAAGATCATAAAAGATGCTTCAGCCCAGGTGTTAATGTTACTAAAAGAGCCCAAATTTCTAAAAATATTGCGAAAAACAACAATCTTCTGTTTTAGAGTGAATGTTTGAGGTGTTTATAAGGCATTTATTTCAGATTTAGAAAATTTAATTTTTCACATTTTTCCATGAAAAGTGCCAATACCCCCCCCTTTGGGATCTAGGTGAAAATCTCACTCGACACAAATCAAACAAAAATGTATCCAAGGTGTGTATTGTTGTTCATTTTCATCAAATAAACAAAATAAAACCCAGAATGAATCCTGAAAGACAATAAAAGATCATAAAAGATGCTTCAGCCCAGGTGTTAATGTTACTAAAGAGCCCAAATTTCTAAAAATATTGCGAAAAACAACAATCTTCTGTTTTAGAGTGAATGTTTGAGGTGTTTAGAAGGCATTTATTTCATTTTTAGAAAATATAATTTTTCACAATTTTCCATGAAAAGTGCCAATACCCCCCCCTTTGGGTTCTAGGTGAAAATCTCACTCGACACAAATCAAACAAAAATATTTCCATGGTGTGTATTGTTGTTCATTTTCATCAAATAAACAAAATTAAACCCAGAATTAATCCTGAAAGACATGAAATGAGCATAAAAGATGCTTCAGCGCAAGTGTTAATTTTACTAAAAGAGCCCAAATTTCTAAAAATATTGTGAAAAACAACAATCTTCTGTTTTAGAGTGAATGTATGAGGAGTTTAGAAGGCATTTATTTCATTTTTAGAAAATTTCATTTTTCACATTTTTCCATGAAAAGTGCCATGCCCCCCCCCCTTTGGGTTCTAGGTGAAAATCTCAGTCGACACAAATCAAACAAAAATGTATCCAAGGTGTGTATTATTGTTCATTTTCATCAAATAAACAAAATAAAACCCAGAATGTATCCTGAAAGACAATAAATGATCATAAAAGATGCTTCAGCGAAAGTGTTAATGTTACTAAAAGAGCCCAAATTTCTAAAAATATTGCGAAAAACAACAATCTTCCGTTTTAGAGTGAATGTTTTAGGTGTTTAGAAGGCATTTATTTCATTTTTAGAAAATTTAATTTTTTACATTTTTCCATGAAAAGTGTTAATACCCCCCTTTGGGTTCTAGGTGAAAATCCCACTCGACACAAATCAAACAAAAATGTTTCCATGGTCTGTATTCTTGTTTATTTACATCAAATAAACAAAATAAAACCCAGAATTAATCCTGAAAGACAAGAAATTAGCATAAATGATGCTTCAGCGCAAGTGTTAATGTTACTAAAGAGCCCAAATTTCTAAAAAATTGCGCAAAACAACAATCTTCTGTTTTAGAGTGAATGTTTGAGGTGTTTAGAAGGCATTTATTTCATTTTTAGAATTTTTAATTTTTCACATTTTTCCATGAAAAGTGCCAATACCCCCCCCCTTTGGGTTCTAGGTGAAAATCTCACTCGACACAAATCAAACAAAAATATTTCCATGGTGTGTATTGTTGTTCATTTTCATCAAATAAACAAAATTAAACCCAGAATTAATCCTGAAAGACATGAAATGAGCATAAAAGATGCTTCAGCGCAAGTGTTAATTTTAATAAAAGAGCCTAAATTTCTAAAAATATTGTTAAAAACAACAATCTTCTGTTTTAGAGTGAATGTTTGAGGTGTTTAGAAGGCATTTATTTCATTTTTAGAAAATATAATTTTTCACAATTTTCCATGAAAAGTGCCAATACCGCCCCCTTTGGGTTCTAGGAGAAAATCTCACTCGACACAAATCAAACAAAAATGTTTCCATGGTGTGTATTGGTATTCATTTTCATCAAATAAACAAATAAAACCCAGAATTAATCCTGAAAGACAAGAAATGAGCATAAAAGATGCTTCAGCGCAGGTGTTAATGTTACTAAAAGAGCCCAAATTTCTAAAAATATTGCGAAAAACAACAATCTTCTGTTTTAGAGTGAATGTTTGAGGTGTTTAGAAGGCATTTATTTCATTTTTAGAAAATTTAATTTTTCACATTTTTCCATGAAAAGTGCCAATACCCCCCCTTTGGGTTCTAGGTGAAAATCTCACTCGACACAAATCAAACAAAAATGTATCCAAGGTGTGTATTGTTGTTCATTTTCATCAAATAAACAAAATAAAACCCAGAATGAATCCTGAAAGACAATAAATGATCATAAAAGATGCTTCAGCCCAGGTGTTAATGTTACTAAAAGAGCCCAAATTTCTAAAAATATTGCGAAAAACAACAATCTTCTGTTTTAGAGTGAATGTTTGAGGTGTTTAGAAGGCATTTATTTCATTTTTAGAAATTTTAATTTTTTACATTTTTCCATGAAAAGTGCCAATACCCCCCCCTTTGGGTTCTAGGTGAAAATCTCACTCGACACAAATCAAACTAAAATGTTTCCATGGTGTGTATTGGTATTCATTTTCATCAAATAAACAAATAAAACCCAGAATTAATCCTGAAAGACAAGAAATGAGCATAAAAGATGCTTCAGCGCAGGTGTTAATGTTACTAAAAGAGCCCAAATTTCTAAAAATATTGCGAAAAACAACAATCTTCTGTTTTAGAGTGAATGTTTGAGGTGTTTAGAAGGCATTTATTTCATTTTTAGAAAATTTAATTTTTCACATTTTTCCATGAAAAGTGCCAATTGCCCCCCCCTTTGGGTTCTAGGTGAAAATCTCAGTCGACACAAATCAAACAAAAATGTATCCAAGGTGTGTATTGTTGTTCATTTTCATCAAATAAACAAAATAAAAGCCAGAATGTATCCTGAAAGACAATAAATGATCATAAAAGATGCTTCAGCGCAGGTTTTAATGTTACTAAAAGAGCCCAAATTTCTAAAAATATTGCGAAAAACAACAATCTTCTGTTTTAGAGTGAATGTTTGAGGTGTTTAGAAGGCATTTATTTCATTTTTAGAAAATTTAATTTTTCACATTTTTCCATGAAAAGTGCCAATGCCCCCCCCTTTGGGTTCTAGGTGAAAATCTCACTCGTCACAAATCAAACAAAAATGTTTCCATGGTGTGTATTGTTGTTCATTTTCATCAAATAAACAAATAAAACCCAGAATTAATCCTGAAAGACAAGAAATGAGCATAAAAGATGCTTCAGCGCAAGTGTTAATGTTACTAAAAGAGCCCAAATTTCTAAAAATATTGCGAAAAAACAACAATCTTCTGTTTTAGAGTGAATGTTTGAGGTGTTTAGAAGGCATTTATTTCAGATTTAGAAAATTTAATTTTTCACATTTTTCCATGAAAAGTGCCAATACCCCCCCTTTGGGTTCTAGGTGAAAATCTCACTTGACACAAATCAAACAAAAATGTTTCCATGGTGTGTATTTTTGTTCATTTTCATCAAATAAAGAAAATAAAACCCGGAATAATCCTGAAAGACATGAAATGAGCATAAAAGATGCTTCAGCGCTATTGTTAATTTTACTAAAAGAGCCCAAATTTCTAAAAATATTGCGAAAAACAACAATCTTCTGTTTTAGAGTGAATGTTTGAGGTGTTTAGAAGGCATTTATTTCATTTTTAGAAAATTTAATTTTTTACATTTTTCCATGAAAACTGCCAATACCCCCCCCTTTGGGTTCTAGGTGAAAATCTCACTTTACACAAATCAAACAAAAATGTTTCCATGGTGTGTATTGTTGTTCATTTTCATCAAATAAACAAAATTAAACCCAGAATGTATCCTGAAAGACAATAAATGATCATAAAAGATGCTTCAGCCCAGGTGTTAATGTTACTAAAAGAGCCCAAATTTCTAAAAATATTGCGAAAAACAACAATCTTCTGTTTTAATGTGAATGTTTGAGGTGTTTAGAAGGCATTTATTTCATTTTTAGAAAATTTAATTTTTCACATTTTTCCATGAAAAGTGCCAATACCCCCCCCTTTGGGTTCTAGGTGAAAATCTCACTCGACACAAATTAACAAAAATGTATCCAAGGTGTGTATTGTTGTTCATTTTCATCAAATAAACAAAATAAAACCCAGAATGAATCCTGAAAGATAATAAATGATCATAAAAGTTGCTTCAGCCCAGGTGTTAATGTTACTAAAAGAGCCCAAATTTCTAAAAATATTGCGAAAAACAACAATCTTCTGTTTTAGAGTGAATGTTTGAGGTGTTTAGAAGGCATATTTTTCATTTTTAGAAAATTTAATTTTTCACATATTTCCATGAAAAGTGCCAATACCCCCCCCTTTGGGTTCTAGGTGAAAATCTCACTCGACACAAATCAAACAAAAATGATTCCATGGTGTGTATTTTTGTTCATTTTCATCAAATAAACAAAATAAAACCCAGAAATAATCCTGAAAGACATGAAATGAGCATAAAAGATGCTTCAGCGCTAGTGTTAATTTTACTAAAAGAGCCCAAATTTCTAAAAATATTGTGAAAAACAATAATCTTCTGTTTTAGAGTGAATGTTTGAGGTGTTTAGAAGGCATTTATTTCAGATTTAGAAAATTTAATTTTTCACATTTTTCCATGAAAAGTGCCAATACCCCCCCTTTGGGTTCTAGGTGAAAATCTCACTCGACACAAATCAAACAAAAATGTATCCAAGGTGTGTATTGTTGTTCACTTTCATCAAATAAACAAAATTAAACCCAGAATGAATCCTAAAAAACAATAAATGATCATAAAAGATGCTTCAGCCCAGGTGTTAATGTTACTAAAAGAGCCCAAATTTCTAAAAATATTGCGAAAAACAACAATCTTCTGTTTTAGAGTGAATGTTTGAGGTGTTTAAAGGCATTTATTTCATATTTAGAAATTTTAATTTTTTACATTTTTCCATGAAAAGTGCCAATACCCCCCCCCTTTGGGTTCTAGGTGAAAATCTCACTCGACACAAATCAAACTAAAATGTTTCCATGGTGTGTATTGTTGTTCATTTTCATCAAATAAACAAAATAAAACCCAGAATTAATCCTGAAAGACAAGAAATGAGCATAAAAGATACTTCAGCGCAAGTGTTAATGTTACCAAAAGAGCCCAAATTTCAAAAAATATTGCGAAAAACAACAATCTTCTGTTTTAGAGTGAATGTTTGAGGTGTTTAGAAGGTATTTATTTCATTTTTAGAATTTTTAATTATTTCCATTTTTCCATGAAAAGTGCCAATACCCCCCCTTTGGGTTCTAGGTGAATATCTAACTTGACACAAATCAAACAAAAATGTATCCAAGGTGTGTATTGTTGTTCATTTTCATCAAATAAACAAAATTAAACCCAGAATGTATCCTGAAAGACAATAAATGATCATAAAAGATGCTTCAGCCCAGGTGTTAATGTTACTAAAAGAGCCCAAATTTCTAAAAATAATGCGAAAAACAACAATCTTCTGTTTAAGAGTGAATGTTTGAGGTGTTTATAAGGCATTTATTTCATTTTTAGAAAATTTAATTTTTCACATTTTTCAATGAAAAGTGCCAATGCCCCCCCCTTTGGGTTCTAGGTGAAAATCTCAGTCGACACAAATCAAACAAAAATGTATCCAAGGTGTGTATTGTTGTTCATTTTCATCAAATAAACAAAATAAAAGCCAGAATGTATCCTGAAAGACAATAAATGATCATAAAAGATGCTTCAGCGCAGGTTTTAATGTTACTAAAAGAGCCCAAATTTCTAAAAATAATGCGAAAAACAACAATCTTCTGTTTTAGAGTGAATGTTTGAGGTGTTTATAAGGTATTTATTTCATTTTTAAAAAATTTAATTTTTCACATTTTTCCATGAAAAGTGCCAAGTGCCCCCCCCCCTTTGGGTTCTAGGTGAAAATCTCAGTCGACACAAATCGAACAAAAATGTATCCAAGGTGTGTATTGTTGTTCATTTTCATCAAATAAACAAAATAAAACCCAGAATGTATCCTGAAAGGCAATAAATGATCATAAAAGATGCTGCAGCCCAGGTGTTAATGTTACAAAAAGAGCCCAAATTTCTAAAAATATTGCGAAAAACAACAATCTTCTGTTTTAGAGTGAATGTTTGAGGTGTTTAGAAGGCATTTATTTCATTTTTAGAAAATTTAATTTTTTACAATTTTCCATGAAAAGTGTCGTATAATACCCCCCCCTTTGGGTTCTAGGTGAAAATCTCACTCGTCACAAATCAAACAAAAATGTTTCCATGGTGTGTATTGTTGTTCATTTTCATCAAATAAACAAATAAAACCCAGATTTAATCCTGAAAGACAAGAAATGAGCATAAAAGATGCTTCAGCGCAAGTGTTAATGTTACTAAAAGAGCCCAAATTTCTAAAAATATTGCAAAAAACAACAATCTTCTGTTTAAGAGTGAATGTTTGAGGTGTTTAGAAGGCATATTTTTCATTTTTAGAAAATTTAATTTTTCACATATTTCCATGAAAAGTGCCAATACCCCCCCCTTTGGGTTCTAGGTGAAAATCTCACTCGACAAAAATCAAACAAAAATGATTCCATGGTGTGTATTTTTGTTCATTTTCATCAAATAAACAAAATAAAACCCAGAATTAATCCTGAAAGACATAAAATGAGCATAAAAGATGCTTCAGCGCTAGTGTTAATTTTACTAAAAGAGCCCAAATTTCTAAAAATATTGTGAAAAACAATAATCTTCTGTTTTAGAGTGAATGTTTGAGGTGTTTAGAAGGCATTTATTTCAGATTTAGAAAATTTAATTTTTCACATTTTTCCATGAAAAGTGCCAATACCCCCCCTTTGGGTTCTAGGTGAAAATCTCACTCGACACAAATCAAACAAAAATGTATCCAAGGTGTGTATTGTTGTTCACTTTCATCAAATAAACAAAATTAAACCCAGAATGAATCCTGAAAGACAATAAATGATCATAAAAGATGCTTCAGCCCAGGTGTTAATGTTACTAAAAGAGCCCAAATTTCTAAAAATATTGCGAAAAACAACAATCTTCTGTTTTAGAGTGAATGTTTGAGGTGTTTAAAGGCATTTATTTCATATTTAGAAATTTTAATTTTTTACATTTTTCCATGAAAAGTGCCAATACCCCCCCCTTTGGGTTCTAGGTGAAAATCTCACTCGACACAAATCAAACAAAAATGTATCCAAGGTGTGTATTGTTGTTCATTTTCATCAAATAAACAAAATAAAAGCCAGAATGTATCCTGAAAGACAAGAAATGAGCATAAAAGATACTTCAGCGCAAGTGTTAATGTTAACAAAAGAGCCCAAATTTCAAAAAATTTTGCGAAAAACAACAATCTTCTGTTTTAGAGTGAATGTTTGAGGTGTTTAGAAGGTATTTATTTCATTTTTAGAATTTTTAATTATTTACATTTTTCCATGAAAAGTGCCAATACCCCCCCCTTTGGGTTCTAGGTGAATATCTAACTTGACACAAATCAAACAAAAATGTATCCAAGGTGTGTATTGTTGTTCATTTTCATCAAATAAACAAAATTAAACCCAGAATGTATCCTGAAAGACAATAAATGATCATAAAAGATGCTTCAGCCCAGGTGTTAATGTTACTAAAAGAGCCCAAATTTCTAAAAATAATGCGAAAAACAACAATCTTCTGTTTAAGAGTGAATGTTTGAGGTGTTTATAAGGCATTTATTTCATTTTTAGAAAATTTAATTTTTCACATTTTTCCATGAAAAGTGCCAATGCCCCCCCCTTTGGGTTCTAGGTGAAAATCTCAGTCGACACAAATCAAACAAAAATGTATCCAAGGTGTGTATTGTTGTTCATTTTCATCAAATAAACAAAATAAAAGCCAGAATGTATCCTGAAAAACAATAAATGATCAAAAAAGATGCTTCAGCGCAGGTTTTAATGTTACTAAAAGAGCCCAAATTTCAAAATAAAGGGGAAAAACAACAATCTTCTGTTTTAGAGTGAATGTTTGAGGTGTTTAGAAGGCATTTATTTCATTTTTAAAAAAATTTAATTTTTCACATTTTTCCATGAAAAGTGCCAATACCCCCCCCTTTGGGTTCTAGGTGAAAATCTCACTCGACACAAATCAAACAAAAATGTATCCAAAGTGTGTATTTTTGTTCATTTTCATCAAATAAACAAAATAAAACCCAGAATAAATCCTGAAAGACAATAAAAGATCATAAAAGATGCTTCAGCCGAAGTGTTAATGTTACTAAAAGAGCCCAAATTTCTAAAAATATTGCGAAAAACAACAATCTTCTGTTTAAAAGTGAATGTTTGAGGTGTTTAGAAGGCATTTATTTCATTTTTAGAAAATTTAATTTTTCACATTTTTCCATGAAAAGTGCCAATACCTACCCTTTGGGTTCTAGGTGAAAATCTAACTTGACACAAATCAAACAAAAATGTTTCCATGGTGTGTATTGTTGTTCATTTTCATCAAATAAACAAAATAAAACCCAGAATAAATCCTGAAAGACAATAAAAGATCATAAAAGATGCTTCATCCGAAGTGTTAATGTTACTAAAAGAGCCCAAATTTCTAAAAATATTGCGAAAAACAACAATCTTCTGTTTTAGAGTGAATGTTTGAGGTGTTTAGAAGGCATTTATTTCATTTTTAGAAAATTTAATTTTTCACATTTTTCCATGAAAAGTGCCAATACCCCCCCTTTGGGTTCTAGGTGAAAATCTCACTCGACACAAATCAAACAAAAATGTATCCAAGGTGTGTATTGTTGTTCATTTTCATCAAATAAACAAAATAAAACCCAGAATGCATCCTGAAAGACAAAAAATGATCATAAAAGATGCTTCAGCCCAGGTGTTAATGTTACTAAAAGAGCCCAAATTTCTAAAAATATTGCGAAAAACAACAATCTTCTGTTTTAGAGTGAATGTTTGAGGTGTTTAGAAGGCATTTATTTCATTTTTAGAAAATTTAATTTTTCACATTTTTCCACGAAAAGTGCCAATGCCCCCCCCCTTTGGGTTCTAGGTGAAAATCTCACTCGACACAAATCAAACAAAAATGTATCCAAGGTGTGTATTGTTGTTCATTTTCATCAAATAAACAAAATAAAACCCAGAATGAATCCTGAAAGACAATAAATGATCATAAAAGATGCTTCAGCCCAGGTGTTAATGTTACTAAGAGCCCAAATTTCTAAAAATATTGCGAAAAACAACAATCTTCTGTTTTAGAGTGAATGTTTGAGGTGTTTAGAAGGCATTTATTTCATTTTTAGAAAATTTAATTTTTTACATTTTTCCATGAAAACTGCCAATACCCCCCCTTTGGGTTCTAGGTGAAAATCTCACTCGACACAAATCAAACAAAAATGTTTCCATGGTGTGTATTGTTGTTCATTTTCATCAAATAAACAAAATTAAACCCAGAATGTATCCTAAAAGACAATAAATGATCATAAAAGATGCTTCAGCCCAGGTGTTAATGTTACTAAAAGAGCCCAAATTTCTAAAAATATTGCGAAAAACAACAATCTTCTGTTTTAGAGTGAATGTTTGAGGTGTTTAGAAGGCATTTATTTCATTTTTAGAAAATTTAATTTTTTACACTTTTCCATGAAAAGTGTTAATACCCCCCTTTGGGTTCTAGGTGAAAATCTCACTCGACACAAATCAAACAAAAATGTTTCCATGGTCTGTATTCTTGTTTATTTACATCAAATAAACAAAATAAAACCCAGAATTAATCCTGAAAGACAAGAAATTAGCATAAATGATGCTTCAGCGCAAGTGTTAATGTTACTTAAGAGCCCAAATTTCTAAAAAATTGCGAAAAACAACAATCTTCTGTTTTAGAGTGAATGTTTAGGTGTTTAGAAGGCATTTATTTCATTTTTAGAAAATTTAATTTTCACATTTTTCCATGAAAAGTGCCAATACCCCCCCTTTGGGTTCTAAGTGAAAATCTCACTCGCCACAAATCAAACAAAAATGTATCCAAGGTGTGTATTGTTGTTCATTTTCATCAAATAAACAAAATAAAACCCAGAATGTATCCTGAAAGACAACATATGAGCATAAAAGATGCTTCAGCCCAGGTGTTAATGTTACTTAAAGAGCCAAAATTTCTAAAAATATTGCGAAAAACAACAATCTTCTGTTTTAGAGTGAATGTTTGAGGTGTATAGAAGGCATTTATTTCATTTTTAGAAAATTTAATTTTTCACATTTTTCCATGAAAAGTACCCTTTGGGTTCTATGTGAAAATCTCACTCAACACAAATCAAACAAAAATGTTTCCATGGTGTGTATTGTTGTTCATTTTCATCAAATTAAAAAAATAAAACCCAGAATGAATCCTGAAAGACAAGAAATAAGCATAAAAGATGCTTCAGCGCAGGTGTTAATGTTACTAAAAGAGCCCAAATTTCTAAAAATATTGCGAAAAACAATAATCTTCTGTTTAAGAGTGAATGTTTGAGGTGTATAGAAGGCATTTATTTCATTTTTAGAAAATTTAATTTTTCACATTTTTCCATGAAAAGTGCCAATACCCCCCCCTTTGGGTTCTAGGTGAAAATCTCAGTCGACACAAATCAAACAAAAATGTATCCAAGGTGTGTATTGTTGTTCACTTTCATCAAATAAACAAAATTAAACCCAGAATGTATCCTGAAAGACAATAAATGATCATAAAAGATGCTTCAGCTCAGGTGTTAATGTTACTTAAAGAGCCCAAATTTCTAAAAATATTGCGAAAAACAACAATCTTCTGTTTTAGAGTGAATGTTTGAGGTGTTTAGAAGGCATTTATTTCATTTTTAGAAAATTTAATTTTTCACATTTTTCCATGAAAAGTGCCAATACCCCCCCTTTTGGGTTCTAGGTGAAAATCTCACTTGACACAAATCAAACAAAAATGTTTCCATGGTGTTAATTGTTGTTCATTTTCATCAAATAAACAAAATAAAACACAGAATTAATCCTGAAAGAGAAGAAATGAGCATAAAAGATGCTTCAAGGCAAGTGTTAATGTTACTAAAAGAGCCCAAATTTCTAAAAATATTGCGAAAAACAAATTTCTTTTGTTTTAGAGTGAATGTTTGAGGTGTTTAGAAGGCATTTATTTCAGATTTAGAAAATTTAATTTTTCACATTTTTCCATGAAAAGTGCCAATACCCCCCCCTTTGGGTTCTAGGTGAAAATCTCACTCGACACAAACAAATCAAAAATGTTTCCATGGTGTGTATTGTTGTCATTTTCATCAAATAAACAAAATAAAACCAAGATTGAATCCTGAAAGACAATAAAAGATCATAAAAGATGCTTCAGCCCAGGTGTTAATGTTACTAAAGAGCCCAAATTTCTAAAAATATTGCGAAAAACAAAATTTCTGGTGTAGAGTGAATGTTTGAGGTGTTAAGAAGGCATTTATTTCATTTTTAGAATTTTTAATTTTTCACATTTTTCCATGAAAAGTGCCAATACCCCCCCTTTGGGTTCTAGGTGAAAATCTCACTCGACACAAATCAAACAAAAATGTTTCCATGGTGTGTATTGTTGTTCATTTTCATCAAATAAACAAAATAAAACCCAGAATTAATCCTGAAAGACAAGAAATGAGCATAAAAGATACTTCAGCGCAAGTGTTAATGTTACGAAAAGAGCCCAAATTTCTAAAAATATTGCGAAAAACAACAATCTTCTGTTTTAGAGTGAATGTTTGAGGTGTTTAGAAGGCATTTATTTCATTTTTAGAAAATTTAATTTTTGACATTTTTCCATGAAAAGTGCCAATACCCCCCCTTTGGGTTCTAGGTGAAAATCTCACTTGACACAAATCAAACAAAAATGTTTCCATGGTGTGTATTGTTGTTCATTTTCATCAAATAAACAAAATAAAACCCAGAATTAATCCTGAAAGACATGAAATGAGCATAAAAGATGCTTCAGCGCTAGTGTTAATTTTACTAAAAGAGCCCAAATTTTCAAAAATATTGCGAAAAACAACAATCTTCTGTTTTAGAGTGAATGTTTGAGGTGTTTATAAGGCATTTATTTCATTTTTAGAAAATTTAATTTTTCACATTTTTCCATGAAAAGTGCCAATACCCCCCCTTTGGGTTCTAGGTGAAAATCTCACTCGACACAAATCAAACAAAAATGTATCCAAGGTGTGTATTGTTGTCATTTTCATGAAATAAACAAAATAAAACCCAGAATGAATCCTGAAAGACAATAAAAGATCATAAAAAATGCTTCAGCCCAGGTGTTAATGTTACTAAAAGAGCCCAAATTTCTAAAAATATTGCGAAAAACAACAATTTTCTGTTTAAGAGTGAATGTTTGAGGTGTTTATAAGGCATTTATTTCATTTTTAGAAAATTTAATTTTTCACATTTTTCCATGAAAAATTCCAATGCCCCCCCCTTTGGGTTCTAGGTGAAAATCTCAGTCGACACAAATCAAACAAAAATGTATCCAAGGTGTGTATTGTTGTTCATTTTCATCAAATAAACAAAATAAAAGCCAGAATATATCATTAAAGACAAGAAATGAGCATAAAAGATGCCTCAGCGCAAGTGTTAATGTTACTAAAAGAGCCCAAATTTCAAAAAATATTGCGAAAAACAACAATCTTCTGTTTTAGAGTGAATGTTTTAGGTGTTTAGAAGGCATTTATTTCATTTTTAGAAAATTTAATTTTTTACATTTTTCCATGAAAAGTGCTAATACCCCCCCTTTGGGTTCTAGGTGAAAATCTCACTTGACACAAATCAAACAAAAATGTTTCCATGGTGTGTATTTTTGTTCATTTTCATCAAATAAACAAAATAAAACCCAGAATTAATCCTGAAAGACATGAAATGAGCATAAAAGATGCTTCAGCGCAAGTGTTAATTTTACTAAAAGAGCCCAAATTTCTAAAAATATTGCGAAAAACAACAATCTTCTGTTTTAGAGTGAATGTTTGAGGTGTTTAGAAGGCATTTATCTCAGATTTAGAAAATTTAATTTTTCACATTTTTCCATGAAAAGTGCCAATACCCCCCCTTTGGGTTCTAGGTGAAAATCTCCCTCGACACAAATCAAACAAAAATGTATCCAAGGTGTGTATTGTTGTTAATTTTCATCAAATAAACAAAATAAAACCCAGAATGAATCCTGAAAGACAATAAATGATCATAAAAGATGCTTCGGCCCAGGTGTTAATGTTACTAAAAATGCCCAAATTTCTAAAAATATTGCGAAAAACAACAATCTTCTGTTTTAGAGTGAATGTTTGAGGTGTTTAGAAGGCATTTATTTCATGTTTAGAAAATTTAATTTTTTACATTTTTCCATGAAAAGTGCCAATACCCCCCCTTTGGGTTCTAGGTGAAAATCTCACTCGACACAAATCAAACTAAAATGTTTCCATGGTGTATTGTTGTTCATTTTCATCAAATAAACAAAATAAAACCCAGAATTAATCCTGAAAGACAAGAAATGAGCATAAAAGATACTTCAGCGCAAGTGTTAATGTTACCAAAAGAGCCCAAATTTCTAAAAATATTGCGAAAAACAACAATCTTCCGTTTTTAGCGTGAATGTTTGAGGTGTTTAGAAGGTATTTATTTCATTTTTAGAATTTTTAATTTTTCACATTTTTCCATGAAAAGTGCCAATACCCCCCCTTTGGGTTCTAGGTGAAATTCTCACTTGACACAAATCAAACAAAAATGTTTCCATGGTGTGTATTTTTGTTCATTTTCATCAAATAAACAAAATAAAACCCAGAATTAATCCTGAAAGACATAATATGAGCATAAAAGATGCTTCAGCGCAAGTGTTAATTTTACTAAAAGAGCCCAAATTTCTAAAAATATTGCGAAAAACAACAATCTTCTGTTTTAGAGTGAATGTTTGATGTGTTTAGAAGGCATTTATTTCATTTTTAGAAAATTTAATTTTTCACATTTTTCCATGAAAAGTGCCAATACCCCCCTTTGGGTTCTAGGTGAAAATCTAACTTGACACAAATCAAACAAAAATGTTTCCATGGTGTTAATTGTTGTTCATTTTCATCAAATAAACAAAATAAAACACAGAATTAATCCTGAAAGAGAAGAAATGAGCATAAAAGATGCTTCAGCGCAAGTGTTAATGTTACTAAAAGAGCCCAAATTTCTAAAAATATTGCGAAAAACAAATTTCTTCTGTTTTAGAGTGAATGTTTGAGGTGTTTAGAAGGCATTTATTTCATTTTTAGAAAATTTCATTTTTCACATTTTTCCATGAAAAGTGCCATGCCCCCCCCCCTTTGGGTTCTAGGTGAAAATCTCAGTCGACACAAATCAAACAAAAATGTATCCAAGGTGTGTATTATTGTTCATTTTCATCAAATAAACAAAATAAAACCCAGAATGTATCCTGAAAGACAATAAATGATCATAAAAGATGCTTCAGCGAAAGTGTTAATGTTACTAAAAGAGCCCAAATTTCTAAAAATATTGCGAAAAACAACAATCTTCCGTTTTAGAGTGAATGTTTTAGGTGTTTAGAAGGCATTTATTTCATTTTTAGAAAATTTAATTTTTTACATTTTTCCATGAAAAGTGTTAATACCCCCCTTTGGGTTCTAGGTGAAAATCCCACTCGACACAAATCAAACAAAAATGTTTCCATGGTCTGTATTCTTGTTTATTTACATCAAATAAACAAAATAAAACCCAGAATTAATCCTGAAAGACAAGAAATTAGCATAAATGATGCTTCAGCGCAAGTGTTAATGTTACTAAAGAGCCCAAATTTCTAAAAAATTGCGCAAAACAACAATCTTCTGTTTTAGAGTGAATGTTTGAGGTGTTTAGAAGGCATTTATTTCATTTTTAGAATTTTTAATTTTTCACATTTTTCCATGAAAAGTGCCAATACCCCCCCCTTTGGGTTCTAGGTGAAAATCTCACTCGACACCAATCAAACAAAAATGTTTCCATGGTGTGTATTGTTGTTCATTTTCATCAAATAAACAAATAAAACCCAGAATTAATCCTGAAAGACAAGAAATGAGCAAAAAAGATGCTTCAGCGCAAGTGTTAATGTTACTAAAAGAGCCCAAATTTCTAAAAATATTGCGAAAAACAACAATCTTCTGTTTTAGAGTGAATGTTTGAGGTGTTTAGAAGGCATTTCATTTTCAGAAAATTTAATTTTTCACATTTTTCCATGAAAAGTGCCAATACCCCCCCCTTTGGGTTCTAGGTGAAAATCTCACTCGACACAAATCAAACAAAAATTTATCCAAGGTGTGTATTGTTGTTCATTTTCATCAAATAAACAAAATAAAACCCAGAATGAATCCTGAAAGACAATAAATGATCATAAAAGATGCTTCAGCACAGGTGTTAATGTTACTAAAAGAGCCCAAATTTCTGAAAATATTGCGAAAAACAACAATCTTCTGTTTTAGAGTGAATGTTTGAGGTGTTTAGAAGGCATTTATTTCATTTTTAGAAATTTTAATTTTTTACATTTTTCCATGAAAAGTGCCAATACCCCCCCCTTTGGGTTCTAGGTGAAAATCCCACCCGTCACAAATTAAACTAAAATGTTTCCATGGTGTGTATTGTTGTTCATTTTCATCAAATAAACAAATTAAAACCCAGAATTAATCCTGAAAGACAAGAAATGAGCATAAAAGATACCTCAGCGCAAGTGTTAATGTTACCAAAAGAGCCCAAATTTCTAAAAATATTGCGAAAAACAACAATCTTCTGTTTTAGAGTTAATGTTTGAGGTGTTTAGAAGGTATTTATTTCATTTTTAGAATTTTTAATTTTTCACATTTTTCCATGAAAAGTGCCAAAACCCCCCCCTTTGGGTTCTAGGTGAAAATCTCACTCGACACAAATCAAACAAAAATGTATCCAAGGTGTGTAATGTTGTTCATTTTCATCAAATAAACAAAATAAAACCCAGAATGAATCCTGAAAGGCAATAAAAGATCATAAAAGATGCTTCAGCCCAGGTGTTAATTTTACTAAAAGAGCCCAAATTTCTAAAAATATTGCGAAAAACAACAATCTTCTGTTTTAGAGTGAATGTTTGAGGTGTTTAGAAGGCATTTATTTCATTTTTAGAAAATTTAATTTTTTACATTTTTCCATGAAAAGTGCCAATACCCCCCCCTTTGGGTTCTAGGTGAAAATCTCACTCGACAAAAATCAAACAAAAATGTATCCAAGGTGTGTATTGTTGTTCATTTTCATCAAATAAACAAAATAAAACCCAGAATGAATCCTGAAAGACAAAAAAAATCATAAAAGATGCTACAGCCCAGGTGTTAATGTTACTAAAAGAGCCCAAATTTCTAAAAATATTGCGAAAAACAACAATCTTCTGTTATAGAGTGAATGTTTGAGGTGTTTATAAGGCATTTATTTCATTTTTAGAAAATTTAATTTTTCACATTTTTCCATGAAAAGTGCCAATGCCCCCCCCTTTGGGTTCTAGGTGAAAATCTCAGTCGACACAAATCAAACAAAAATGTATCCAAGGTGTGTATTGTTGTTCATTTTCATCAAATAAACAAAATAAAACCCAGAATTAATCCTGAAAGACATGAAATGAGCATAAAAGATGCTTCAGCGCAAGTGTTAATTTTACTAAAAGAGCCCATATTTCTGAAAATATTGCGAAAAACAACAATCTTCTGTTTTAGAGTGAATGTTTTAGGTGTTTAGAAGGCATTTATTTCATTTTTAGAAAATTTAATTTTTTACATTTTTCCATGAAAAGTGCTAATAACCCCCCTTTGGGTTCTAGGTGAAAATCTCACTTGACACAAATCAAACAAAAATGTTTCCATGGTGTGTATTTTTGTTCATTTTCATCAAATAAACAAAATAAAACCCAGAATTAATCCTGAAAGACAAGAAATGAGCATAAAAGATACCTCAGCGCAAGTGTTAATGTTACCAAAAGAGCCCAAATTTCTAAAAATATTGCGAAAAACAACAATCTTCTGTTTTGGAGTTAATGTTTGAGGTGTTTAGAAGGTATTTGTTTCATTTTTAGAATTTTTAATTTTTCACATTTTTCCATGAAAAGTGCCAAAACCCCCCCCTTTGGGTTCTAGGTGAAAATCTCACTCGACACAAATCAAACAAAAATGTATCCAAGGTGTGTAATGTTGTTCAATTTCATCAAATAAACAAAATAAAACCGAGAATGAATCCTGAAAGACAATAAAAGATCATAAAAGATGCTTCAGCCCAAGTGTTAATGTTATTAAAAGAGCCCAAATTTCTAAAAATATTGCGAAAAACCACAATCTTCTTTTTTGGAGTGAATGTTTGAGGTGTTTAGAAGGCATTTATTTCATTTTTAGAAAATATTATTTACATATTTTTCCAGGAAAAGTGCCAATACCCCCCCCTTTGGGTTCAAGGTGAAAATCTCACTCGACACATATTAATCAAAAATGTTTCCATGGTGTGTATTGTTGTTCATTTTCATCAAATAAACAAAATAAAACCCAGAATTAATCCTGAAAGACAAGAAATGAGCATAAAAGATGCTTCAGCAAAAGTGTTAATGTTACTAAAAGAGCCCGAATTTTCAAAAAATATTGCGAAAAACAACAATCTTCTGTTTTAGAGTGAATGTTTGAGGTGTTTAGAAGGCTTTTATTTCATTTTTAGAAAATTTAATTTTTCACATTTTTCCATGAAAAGTGCCGAAACCCCCCCCTTGGGTTCTAGGTGAAAATCTCACTCGACACATATCAATCAAAAATGTTTCCATGGTGTGTATTGTTGTTCATTTCCATCAAATAAACAAAATACAACCCAGAATGAATCCTGAAAGAAAGTAAATGATCATAAAAGATGCTTTAGCCCAGGTGTTAATGTTACTAAAAGAGCCCAAATTTCTAAAAATATTGCGAAAAACAACAATCTTCTGTTTTAGAGTGAATGTTTGAGGTGTTTAGAAGGCATTTATCTCAGATTTGGAAAATTTAATTTTTCACATTTTTCCATGAAAAGTGCCAATACCCCCCTTTGGGTTCTAGGTGAAAATCTCCCTCGACACAAATCAAACAAAAATGTATCCAAGGTGTGTATTGTTTTCATTTTCATCAAATAAACAAAATAAAACCCAGAATGAATCCTGAAAGACAATAAAAGATCATAAAAGATGCTTCAGCCAAGGTGTTAATGTTACTAAAGAGCCCAAATTTCTAAAAAATTGCGAAAAACAACAACCTTCTGTTTTAAAGTGAATGTTTGAGGTGTTTAGAAGGCATTTATTTCATTTTTAGAAAATTTAATTTTCACATTTTTCCATGAAAAGTGCCAATACCCCCCCTTTGGGTTCTAGGTGAAAATCTAACTTGACACAAATCAAACAAAAATGTATCCAAGGTGTGTATTGTTGTTCATTTTCATCAAATAAACAAAATAAAACCCAGAATGAATCCTGAAAGACAATAAATGATCATAAAAGATGCTTCAGCCCAGGTGTTATATTACTAAAAATGCCCAAATTTCTAAATATATTGCGAAAAACAACAATCTTCGGTTTTAGAGTGAATGTTTGAGGTGTTTAGAAGGCATTTATTTCATTTTTAGAAAATTAAATTTTTTACATTTTTCCATGAAAAGTGCCAATACCCCCCCCTATGGGTTCTAGGTGAAAATCTCACTCGACACAAATCAAACAAAAATGTTTCCATGGTGTGTATTGTTGTTCATTTTCATCAAATAAACAAAATAAAACCCAGAATGAATCCTGAAAGACAAGAAATGAGCATAAAAGATTCTTCAGCGCAAGTGGTAATGTTACCAAAAGAGCCCAAATTTCTAAAAATATTGAGAAAAACAACAATCTTCTGTTTTAGAGTGAATGTTTGAGGTGTTTAGAAATTATTTATTTCATTTTTAGAATTTTTAATTTTTCACATTTTTCCATGAAAAGTGCCAATACCCCCCCCCTTGGGTTCTAGGTGAAAATCTCCCTCGACACAAATCAAACAAAAATATTTCCATGGTGTGTATTGTTGTTTATTTTCATCAAATAAACAAAATAAAACCCAGAATTAATCCTGAAAGACATGAAATGAGCATAAAAGATGCTTCAGCGCAAGTGTTAATTTTACTAAAAGAGCCCATATTTCTGAAAATATTGCGAAAAACAACAATCTTCTGTTTTAGAGTGAATGTTTGAGGTGTTTAGAAGGCATTTATTTCATTTTTAGAAAATTTAATTTTTGACATTTTTCCATGAAAAGTGCCAATACCCCCCCCTTTGGGTTCTAGGTGAAAATCTCACTCGACACAAATCAAACTAAAATGTTTCCATGGTGTATTGTTGTTCATTTTCATCAAATAAACAAAATAAAACCCAGAATGAATCCTGAAAGACAATAAATGATCATAAAAGATGCTTCAGCCCAGGTGTAAATGTTACTAAAAGAGCCCAAATTTCTAAAAATATTGCGAAAAACAACAATCTTCCGTTTTTAGAGTGAATGTTTGAGGTGTTTAGAAGGTATTTATTTCATTTTTAGAATTTTTAATTTTTCACATTTTTCCATGAAAAGTGCCAATACCCCCCCCTTTGGGTTCTAGGTGAAATTCTCACTAGACACAAATCAAACAAAAATGTTTCCATGGTGTGTATTTTTGTTCATTTTCATCAAATAAACAAAATAAAACCCAGAATTAATCCTGAAAGACATAAAATGAGCATAAAAGATGCTTCAGCGCAAGTGTTAATTTTACTAAAAGAGCCCAAATTTCTAAAAATATTGCGAAAAACAACAATCTTCTGTTTTAGAGTGAATGTTTGATGTGTTTAGAAGGCATTTATTTCATTTTTAGAAAATTTAATTTTTCACATTTTTCCATGAAAAGTGCCAATACCCCCCTTTGGGTTCTAGGTGAAAATCTAACTTGACACAAATCAAACAAAAATGTTTCCATGGTGTGTATTGTTGTTCATTTTCATCAAATAAACAAAATAAAACACAGAATGAATCCTGAAAGACAAGAAATGAGCATAAAAGATGCTTCAGCGCAAGTGTTAATGTTACTTAAAGAGCCCAAATTTCTAAAAATATTGCGAAAAACAAATTTCTTCTGTTTTAGAGTGAATGTTTGAGGTGTTTAGAAGGCATTTATTTCATTTTTAGAAAATTTAATTTTTCACATTTTTCCATGAAAAGTGCCAATGCCCCCCCCCTTTGGGTTCTAGGTGAAAATCTCAGTCGACACAAATCAAACAAAAATGTATTTATGGTGTGTATTGTTGTTCATTTTCATCAAATAAACAAAATAAAACCCAGAATGTATCCTGAAAGACAATAAATGATCATAAAAGATGCTTCAGCGAAAGTGTTAATGTTACTAAAAGAGCCCAAATTTCTAAAAATATTGCGAAAAACAACAATCTTCTGTTTTAGAGTGAATGTTTGAGGTGTTTAGAAGGCATTTATTTCATTTTTAGAAAATTTAATTTTTTACACTTTTCCATGAAAAGTGTTAATACCCCCCTTTGGGTTCTAGGTGAAAATCTCACTCGACACAAATCAAACAAAAATGTTTCCATGGTCTGTATTCTTGTTTATTTACATCAAATAAACAAAATAAAACCCAGAATTAATCCTGAAAGACAAGAAATTAACATAAATGATGCTTCAGCGCAAGTGTTAATGTTACTTAAGAGCCCAAATTTCTAAAAAATTGCGAAAAACATTAATCTTCTGTTTTAGAGTGAATGTTTGAGGTGTTTAGAAGGCATTTATTTCATTTTTAGAAAATTTAATTTTCACATTTTTCCATGAAAAGTGCCAATACCCCCCCTTTGGGTTCTAAGTGAAAATCTCACTCGCCACAAATCAAACAAAAATGTATCCAAGGTGTGTATTGTTGTTCATTTTCATCAAATAAACAAAATAAAACCCAGAATGAATCCTGACAGACAATAAATGATCATAAAAGATGCTTCAGCCCAGGTGTTAATGTTACTAAAAGAGCCCAAATTTCTAAAAATATTGCGAAAAACAACAATCTTCTGTTTTAGAGTGAATGTTTGAGGTGTTTAGAAGGCATTTATTTCATTTTTAGAAAATATTATTTTTTACATTTTTCCATGAAAAGTGCCAATACCCCCTTTGGGTTCTAGGTGAAAATCTCACTCGACACAAATCAAACAAAAATGTTTCCATGGTGTGTATTGTTGTTCATTTTCATCAAATAAACAAATAAAACCCAGAATTAATCCTGAAAGACAAGAAATGAGCATAAAAGATGCTTCAGCGCAAGTGTTAATGTTACTAAAAGAGCCCAAATTTCTAAAAATATTCCAAAAACAACAATCTTCTGTTTTAGAGTGAAATTTTGAGGTGTTAAGAAGGCATTTATTTCATTTTTAGAAAATTTAATATTTTACATTTTCCCATGAAAAGGGCCAATACCCCCCCCTTTGGGTTCTAGGTGAAAATTTCCCTCAACACAAATCAAACAAAAATGTTTCCATGGTGTGTATTGTTGTTCATTTTCATCAAATAAACAAAATAAAACCCAGAATTAATCCTGAAAGACAAGAAATGAGCATAAAAGATGCTTCAGCGCAAGTGTTAATGTTACTAAAAGAGCCCAAATTTCTAAAAATATTGCGAAAAAAAAATCTTCTGTTTTAGAGTGAATGTTTGAGGTGTTTAGAAGGCATTTATTTCATTTTTAGAAAATATTATTTTTTACATTTTTCCATGAAAAGTGCCAATACCCCCTTTGGGTTCTAGGTGAAAATCTCACTCGACACAAATCAAACAAAACTGTTTCCATGGTGTGTATTATTGTTCATTTTCATCAAATAAACAAAATAAAACCCAGAATTAATCCTTAAAGACAAGAAATGAGCATAAAAGATTCTTCAGCGCAAGTTCTAATGTTACCAAAAGAGCCCAAATTTCTAAAAATATTGCGAAAAACAACAATCTTCTGTTTTAGAGTGAATGTTTGAGGTGTTTAGAAGGCATTTATTTCATTTTTAGAATTTTTAATTTTTCACATTTTTCCATGAAAAGTGCCAATACCCCCGCCTTTGGGTTCTAGGTGAAAATCTCACTCGACATAAATCAAACAAAAATGTTTCCATGGTGTGTATTGTTGTTCATTTTCATCAAATAAACAAATAAAACCCAGAATTAATCCTGAAAGACAAGAAATGAGCATAAAAGATGCTTCAGCGCAAGTGTTAATGTTACTAAAAGAGCCCAAATTTCTAAAAATATTCCAAAAACAACAATCTTCTGTTTTAGAGTGAAATTTTGAGGTGTTAAGAAGGCATTTATTTCATTTTTAGAAAATTTAATTTTTTACATTTTCCCATGAAAAGGGCCAATACCCCCCCCCTTTGGGTTCTAGGTGAAAATCTCCCTCAACAGAAATCAAACAAAAATGTTTCCATGGTGTGTATTGTTGTTCATTTTCATCAAATAAACAAAATAAAACCCAGAATTAATCCTGAAAGACAAGAAATGAGCATAAAAGATGCTTCAGCGCAAGTGTTAATGTTACTAAAAGAGCCCAAATTTCTAAAAATATTGCGAAAAACAACAATCTTCTGATTTAGAGTGAATGTTTGAGGTGTTAAGAAGGCATTTATTTCATTTTTAGAAAATTTAATTTTTCACATTTTTCCATGAAAAGTGCCAATACCCCCCCTTTGGGTTCTAGGTGAAAATCTCACTCGACACAAATCAAACAAAAATGTATCCAAGGTGTGTATTGTTGTTCATTTTCATCAAATATACAAAATAAAACTCAGAATGTATCCTGAAAGACAATAAATGATCATAAAAGATGCTTCAGCCCAGGTGTTAATTTTACTAAAAGAGCCCAAATTTCTAAAAATATTGCGAAAAACAACAATTTTCCGTTTTAGAGTGAATGTTTGAGTTGTTTATAAGGCATTAATTTCATTTTTAGAAAATTTAATTTTTCACATTTTTCCATGAAAAATGCCTATACCCCCCCTTTGGGTTCAAGGTGAAAATCTCACTTGACACAAATCAAACAAAAATGTTTCCATGGTTTGTATTGTTGTTCATTTTCATCAAATAAACAAAATAAAACCCAGAATTAATCCTTAAAACAAGAAATGAGCATAAAAGATGCTTCAGCCCAGGTGTTAATGTTACTAAAAGAGCCAAAATTTCTAAAAATATTGCGAAAAACAACAATCTTCTGTTTTAGAGTAAATGTTTGAGGTGTTTAGAAGGCATTTATTTCATTTTTAGAAAATTTAATTTTTCACATTTTTCCATGAAAAGTGCCAATACTTTTTTTGCCCTTTGGGTTCTACGTGAAAATCTCACTCGACACAAATCAAACAAAAATGTATCCAAGGTGTGTATTGTTGTTCATTTTCATCAAATAAACAAAATAAAACCCAGAATGTATCCTTAAAGACAATAAATGATCATAAAAGATGCTTCAGCGAAAGTGTTAATGTTACTAAAAGAGCCCAAATTTCTAAAAATATTGCGAAAAACAAATATCTTCTGCTTTAGAGTGAATGTTTGAGGTGTTTAGAAGGCATTTATTTCATTTTTAGAAAATTTAATTTTTCACATTTTTCCATGAAAAGTGCCAATACCCCCCCTTTTGGGTTCTAGGTGAAAATCTCATTGACACAAATCAAACCAAAATGTTTCCATGGTGTGTATTGTTGTTCATTTTCATCAAATAAACAAAATAAAACCCAGAATTAATCCTGAAAGGCAAGAAATGAGCATAAAAGATGCTTCAGCGCAAGTGCTAATGTTACTAAAAGAGCCCAAATTTCTAAAAATATTGCGAAAAACAAAAATCTACTGTTTTAGAGTGAATGTTTGAGGTGTTTAGAAGGCATTTATTTCATTTTAGAAAATTTCATTTTTCCCATTTTTCCATGAAAAGTGCCAATACCCCCCCTTTGGGTTCTAGGTGAAAATCTCACTCGACACAAATCAAACAAAAATGTATCCAACGTGTGTATTGTTGTTCATTTTCATCAAATAAACAAAATAAAACCCAGAATTAATCTTGAAAGACAAGAAATGAGCATAAAAGTTGCTTCAGCGAAAGTGTTAATGTTACTAAAAGAGCCCAAATTTCTAAAAATATTGCGAAACACAACAATCTTCTGTTTTAGAGTGAATGTTTGAGGTGTTTATAAGGCATTTATTTCATTTTTAGAAAATTTAATTTTTTACATTTTTCCATGAAAAGTGCCAATACCCCCCCTTTGGGTTCTAGGTGAAAATCTCACTCGACACATATCAAACAAAAATGTTTCCATGGTGTGTATTGTTGTTCATTTTCATCAAATAAACAAAATAAAACCCAGAATTAATCCTGAAAGACAAGAAATGAGCATAAAGTTGCTTCAGCGAAAGTGTTAATGTTTGTAAAAGAGCCCAAATTGCTAAAAATATTGCGAAAGACAACAATCTTCTGTTTTAGAGTGAATGTTTGAGGTGTTTAGAACGCATTTATTTCATTTTTGGAAAATTTAATTTTTCACATTTTTCCATGAAAAGTGCCAAACCCCCCCGTTTGGGTTCTAGGTGAAAATCTCACTCTACAAAAATCAAACAAAAATGTTTCCATGGTGTGTATTGTTGTTCATTTTCATCAAAAAAACAAAATAAAACCCAGAATTAATCTTGAAAGACAAGAAATGAGCATAAAAGTTGCTCCAGCGAAAGTGTTATTGTTACTAAAAGAGCCCAAATTTCTAAAAATATTCCGAAAAACAACAATCTTCTGTTTTAGAGTGAATGTTTGAGGTGTTTAGAAGGCATTTATTTCATTTTTAGAAAATTTAATTTTTTACATTTTCCCATGAAAAGGGCCAATACCCCCCCCTTTGGGTTCTAGGTGAAAATGTCACTCGACACAAATCAAATAAAAATGTTTCCATGGTGTGTATTGTTGTTCATTTTCATCAAATAAACAAAATAAAACCCAGAATTAATCTTGAAAGACAAGAAATGAGCATAAAAGATGCTTCAGCCCAGGTGTTAATTTTACTAAAAGAGCCCAAAACTCTAAAAATATTGCGAAAAACAACAATCTTCTGTTTTAGAGTGAATGTTTGAGGTGTTTAGAAGGCATTTATTTCATTTTTAGAAAATTTAATTTTTCACATTTTTCCATGAAAAGTGCCAATACCCCCCCTTTGGGTTCTAGGTGAAAATCTCACTCGACACAAATCAAACAAAAATGTTTCCATGGTGTGTATTGTTGTTCATTTTCATCAAATAAACAAAATAAAACCCAGAATTAATCTTGAAAGACAAGAAATGAGCATAAAAGTTGCTTCAGCGAAAGTGTTAATGTTACTAAAAGAGCCCAAATTTCTAAAAATATTGCGAAAAACAACAATCTTCGGTTTTAGAGTGAATGTTTGAGGTGTTTAGAAGGCATTTATTTCATTTTTAGAAAATTTAACTTTTCACATTTTTCCATGAAAAGTGCCCCCCCCTTTGGGTTCTAGGTGAAAATCTCCCTCGACACAAACAAATCAAAAATGTTTCCATGGTGTGTATTGTTGTTCATTTTCATCAAATAAACAAAATAAAACCCAGAATTAATCCTGAAAGACAATAAATGATCATAAAAGATGCTTCAGCCCAGGTGTTAATGTTACTAAAAGAGCCCAAATTTCTAAAAATATTGCGAAACACAACAATCTTCTGTTTTAGAGTGAATGTTTGTGTGTTTAGAAGGCATTTATTTCATTTTTAGAAAATTTAATTTTTCACATTTTTCCATGAAAAGTGCCGATACCCCCCCCTTTGGGTTCTTGGTGAAAATCTCACTCGACACAAATCAAACAAAAATGTATCCAAGGTGTGTATTGTTGTTCATTTTCATCAAATAAACAAAATAAAACACAGAATTAATCCTGAAAGACAAGAAATGAGCATAAAGTTGCTTCAGCGAAAGTGTTAATGTTATTAAAAGAGCCCAAATTTCTAAAAATATTGCGAAAGAAAACAATCTTCTGTTTTAGAGGGAATGTTTGAGGTGTTTAGAAGGCATTTATTTCATTTTTGGAAAATTTAATTTTTCACATTTTTCCATGAAAAGTGCCAATACCCCCCCCTTTGGGTTCTAGGTGAAAATCTCACTCTACACAAATAAAACAAAAATGTTTCCATGGTGTGTATTGTTGTTCATTTTCATCAAATAAACAAAATAAAACCCAGAATTAATCTTGAAAGACAAGAAATGAGCATAAAAGATGCTTCAGCCCAGGTGTTAATGTTACTAAAAGAGCCCAAATTTCTAAAAATATTGCGAAACACAACAATCTTCTGTTTTAGAGTGAATGTTTGTGTGTTTAGAAGGCATTTATTTCATTTTTAGAAAATTTAATTTTTCACATTTTTCCATGAAAAGTGCCGATACCCCCCCCTTTGGGTTCTTGGTGAAAATCTCACTCGACACAAATCAAACAAAAATGTATCCAAGGTGTGTATTGTTGTTCATTTTCATCAAATAAACAAAATAAAACACAGAATTAATCCTGAAAGACAAGAAATGAGCATAAAGTTGCTTCAGCGAAAGTGTTAATGTTATTAAAAGAGCCCAAATTTCTAAAAATATTGCGAAAGAAAACAATCTTCTGTTTTAGAGGGAATGTTTGAGGTGTTTAGAAGGCATTTATTTCATTTTTGGAAAATTTAATTTTTCACATTTTTCCATGA
Source organism: Hetaerina americana (assembly GCF_022747635.1). Lineage (NCBI taxonomy): Eukaryota > Metazoa > Arthropoda > Insecta > Odonata > Calopterygidae > Hetaerina > Hetaerina americana. Next base: position 211,091 of record NW_027286793.1, on the reverse strand, counting down.
AAAGTGCCAATACCCCCCCTTTGGGTTCTAGGTGAAAATCTCACTCTACACAAATAAAACAAAAATGTTTCCATGGTGTGTATTGTTGTTCATTTTCATCAAATAAACAAAATAAAACCCAGAATTAATCTTGAAAGACAAGAAATGAGCATAAAAGATGCTTCAGCCCAGGTGTTAATGTTACTAAAAGAGCCCAAATTTCTTAAAATATTGCGAAAAACAACAATCTTTTTTTTAGAGTGAATGTTTGAGGTGTTTAGAAGGCATTTATTTCATTTTTAGAAAATTTAATTTTTTAAAATTTTCCATGAAAAGTACCAATACCCCCCTTTGGGTTCTAGGTGAAAATCTCACTCAACACAAATCAAACAAAAATGTTTCCATGGTGTGTATTGTTGTTCATTTTCATCAAATAAACAAAATAAAACCTAGAATTAATCATGAAAGACAAGAAATGAGCATAAAAGTTGTTTCAGCGCAAGTGTTAATGTTACTAAAAGAGCCCAAATTTCTAAAAATATTGCGAAAAACAACAATCTTCTGTTTTAGAGTGAATGTTTGAGGTGTTTAGAAGGCATTTATTTCATTTTTAGATAATTTAATTTTTCACATTTTCCATGAAAAGTGCCAATACCCCCCTCTTTGGGTTCTGGGTTAAAATCACACTCGACACAAATCAAACAAAAATGTATCCAAGGTGTGTATTGTTGTTCATTTTCATCAAATAAACAAAATAAAACCCATTATGAATCCTGAAAGACAATAATTGATCTTAAAAGATGCTTCAGCCCAGGTGTTAATGTTACTAAAAGAGCCCAAATTTCTAAAAATATTGCGAAAAACAACAATCTTCTGTTTTAGAGTGAATGTTTGAGGTGTTTGGAAGGCATTTATTTCATTTTTAGAAAATTTAATTTTTCACATTTTTCCATGAAAAGTTCCAATACCCCCCCCTTTGGGATCTAGGTGAAAATCTCACTCGACACAAATCAAATAAAAATGTTTCCATGGTGTGTATTGTTGTTCATTTTCATCAAATAAACAAAATAAAACCCAGAATTAATCCTGAAAGACAAGAAATGAGCATAAAAGATGCTTCAGCGCAAGTGTTAATGTTACTAAAAGAGCCCAAATTTGTAAAAATATTGCGAAAAACAACAATCTTCTGTTTTAGAGTGAATATTTGAGGTGTTTAGAAGGCATTTATTTCATTTTTAGAAAATTTAATTTTTCACATTTTTCCATGAAAAGTGCCAATACTTTTTTTGCGCTTTGGGTTCTAGGTGAAAATCTCACTCGACACATATCAATCAAAAATGTTTCCATGGTGTGTATTGTTGTTCATTTTCATCAAATAAACAAAATAAAACCCAGAATTAATCCTGAAAGACAAGAAATGAGCGTAAAAGATGCTTCAGCGCAAGTGTTAATGTTACTAAAAGAGCCCAAATTTCTAAAAATATTGCAAAAAACAACAATCTTCTGTTTTAGAGTGAATGTTTGAGGTGTTAAGAAGGCATTTATTTCATTTTTAGAAAATTTAATTTTTCACATTTTTCCATGAAAAGTGCCAATACCCCCCCTTTGGGTTCTAGGTGAAAATCTCACTCGAAGCAAATCAAACAAAAATGTATCCAAGGTGTGTATTGTTGTTCATTTTCATCAAAGAAACAAAATAAAACCCAGAATTAATCCTGAAAGACAAGAAATGAGCATAAAAGATGCTTCAGCAAAAGTGTTAATGTTACTAAAAGAGCTCAAATTTTCAAAAAATATTGCGAAAAACAACAATCTTCTGTTTTAGAGTGAATGTTTGAGGTGTTTAAAAGGCATTTATTTCATTTTTAGAAAATTTAATTTTTCACATTTTTCCATGAAAAGTGCCGAAACCCCCCCTTTGGGTTCTAGGTGAAAATCTCACTTGACACATATCAATCAAAAATGTTTCCATGGTGTGTATTGTTGTTCATTTTCATCAAATAAACAAAATAAAACCCAGAATTAATCCTGAAAGACAAGAAATGAGCATCAAAGATGCTTCAGCCCAGGTGGTAATGTTACTTAAAGAGCCCAAATTTCTAAAAATATTGCAAAAAACAACAATCTTCTGTTTTAGAGTGAATGTTTGAGGTGTTTAGAAGGCATTTATTTAATTTTTAGAAAATTTAATTTTTCACATTTTTCCATGAAAAGTGCCGAAACCCCCCCTTTGGGTTCTAGGTGAAAATCTCACTCGACATATGTCAATCAAAAATGTTTCCATGGTGTGTATTGTTGTTCATTTCCATCAAATAAACAAAATACAACCTAGAATGAATCCTGAAAGAAATTAAAATGATCATAAAAGATGCTTCAGCCCAGGTGTTAATGTTACTAAAAGAGCCCAAATTTCTAAAAATATTGCGAAAAACAACAATCTTCTGTTTTAGAGTGAATGTTTGAGGTGTTTAGAAGGCATTTATTTCATTTTTTGAAAATTTAATTTTTCACATTTTTCCATGAAAAGTGCCAATTTCCCCCCTTTGGGTTCTAGGTGAAAATCTCACTCGGCACAAATCAATCAAAAATGTTTCCATGGTGTGTATTGTTGTTCATTTTCATCAAATAAACAAAAAAAAACCCAGAATTAATCTTGAAAGACAAGAAATGAGCATAAAAGTTGCTTCAGCGAAAGTGTAAATGTTACTAAAAGAGCCCAAAATTTCTAAAAATATTGCGAAAAAAAACAATCTTCTGTTTTTAGAGTGAATGTTTGAGGTGTTTAGAAGGCATTTATTTCATTTTTAGAAAATTTAATTTTTCACATTTTTCCATGAAAAGTGCCAATACTTTTTTTGCCCTTTGGGTTCTAGGTGAAAATCTCACTCGACACAAATCAAACAAAAATGTTTCCATGGTGTGTATTGTTGTTCATTTTCATCAAATTAACAAAATAAAACCCAGAATGTATCCTGAAAGACAATAAATGATCATAAAAGATGCTTCAGCGCAAGTGTTAATGTTACTAAAAGAGCCCAAATTTCAAAAAATATTGCGAAAAACAACAATCTTCTGTTTTAGATTGAATGTTTGAGGTGTTTAGAAGGCATTTATTTCATTTTTAGAAAATTTAATTTTTCACATTTTTCCATGAAAAGTGCCAATACCCCCTTTTGGTTCTAGGTGAAAATCTCACTCGACACAAATCAAACAAAAATGTTTCCATGGTGTGTATTTTTGTTCATTTTCATCAAATAAACAAAATGAAACCCAGAATTAATCCTGAAAGACAAGAAATTAGCATTAAAGTTGCTTCAGCGCAAGTGTTAATGTTACTAAATGAGTCCAAATTCCTAAAAATATTGCGAAAAACAACAATCTTCTATTTTAGAGTGAATGTTTCAGGTGTTTAGAAGGCATTTATTTCATTTTTAGAAAATTTAATTTTTCACATTTTTCCATGAAAATTGCCAATACCCCCTCCTTTGGGTTCTAGGTGATAATCTCACTCGACACAAATCAATCAAAAATGTATCCATGGTGTGTATTGTTGTTCATTTTCATCAAATAAACAAAATAAAACCCAGAATTAATCCTGAAAGACAAGAAATAAGCATAAAAAATGCTTCAGCGAAAAGTGTTAATGTTATTAAAGAGCCCAAATTTTCAAAAAATATTGCGAAAAACAACAATCTTCTGTTTTAGAGTGAATGTTTGAGGTGTTTAGAAGGCATTCATTTCATTTTTAGAAAACTTAATTTTTCGCATTTTTCCATGAAAAGTGCCAATACCCCCCCCTTTGGGTTCTAGGTGAAAATCTCACTCGACACAAATCAAACAAAAATGTATCCAAGGTGTGTATTGTTGTTCATTTTCATCAAATAAACAAAATAAAACCCAGAATTAATCTTGAAAGACAAGAAATTAGCATAAAAGTTGCTTTAGCGAAAGTGTTAATGTTACTAAAAGAGCCCAAATTTCTAAAAATATTCTGAAAAACAACAATCTTCTGTTTTAGAGTGAATGTTTGAGGTGTTTAAAAGGCATTTATTTCATTTTTAGAAAATTTAATTTTCCACATTTTTCCATGAAAAGTGCCAATACTTTTTTTGCCCTTTGGGTTCTAGGTGAAATTCTCACTCGACACAAGTCAAACAAAAATGTATCCAAGGTGTGTATTGTTGTTCATTTTCATCAAATAAACAAAATAAAACCCAGAATGTATCCTGAAAGACAATAAATGATCATAAAAGATGCTTCAGCGCAAGTGTTAATGTTACTAAAAGAGCCCAAATTTCTAAAAAATATTGCGAAAAACAACAATCTTCTGTTATAGAGTGAATATTTGAGGTGTTTAGAAGGCATTTATTTCATTTTTAGAAAATTTAATTTTTCACATTTTTCCATGAAAAGTGCCAATACCCCCCTTTGGGTTCTAGGTGAAAATCTCACTCGACACATATCAATCAAAAATGTTTCCATGGTGTGTATTGTTGTTCATTTCCATCAAATAAACAAAATACAACCCAGAATGAATCCTGAAAGAAAGTAAATGATCATAAAAGATGCTTCAGCCCAGGTGTTAATGTTACTAAAAGAGCCCAAATTTCTAAAAATATTGCGAAAAACTACAATCTTTTTTTTTAGAGTGAATGTTTGAGGTGTTTAGAAGGCATTTATTTCATTTTTTGAAAATTTAATTTTTTCATTTTTCCATGAAAAGTGCCAATACCCCCCCCTTTGGGTTCTAGGTGAAAATCTCACTCGACACAAATCAAACAAAAATGTATCCAAGGTGTGTATTGTTGTTCATTTTCATCAAATAAAAAAAATAAAACCCAGAATGTATCCTGAAACACAATAAATGATCATAAAAGATCCTTCAGCCCAGTTGTTAATGTTACTAATAGAGCCCAAATTTCTAAAAATATTGCGAAAAACAACAATCTTCTGTTTTAGAGTGAATGTTTGAGGTGTTTAGAAGGCATTTATTTCATTTTTAGAAAATATTATTTACACATTTTTCCAGGAAAAGTGCCAATACCCCCCCCTTTGGGTTCTAGGTGAAAATCTCACTCGACACAAATTAATCAAAAATGTTTCCATGGTGTGTATTGTTGTTCATTTTCATCAAATAAACAAAATTAAACCCAGAATTAATCCTGAAAGACAAGAAATGAGCATAAAAGATGCTTCAGCAAAAGTGTTAATGTTACTAAAAGAGCCCAAATTTTCAAAAAATATTGCGAAAAACAACAATCTTCTGTTTTAGAGTGAATGTTTGAGGTGTTTAGAAGGCATTTATTTCATTTTTAGAAAATTTAATTTTTCACATTTTTCCAAGAAAAGTGCCGAAACCCCCCCCTTTGGGTTCTAGGTGAAAATCTCACTCGACACATATCAATCAAAAATGTTTCCATGGTGTGTATTGTTGTTCATTTCCATCAAATAAACAAAATACAACCCAGAATGAATCCTGAAAGAAAGTAAATGATCATAAAAGATGCTTCAGCCCAGGTGTTAATGTTACTAAAAGAGCCCAAATTTCTAAAAATATTGCGAAAAATACAAACTTCTGTTTTAGAGTGAATGTTTGAGGTGTTTAGAAGGCATTTATTTCATTTTTTGAAAATTTAATTTTTCACATTTTTCCATGAAAAGTGCCAATACCCCCCCTTTGGGTTCTAGGTGAAAATCTCACTCGACACAAATCAATCAAAAATGTTTCCATGGTGTGTATTGTTGTTCAGTTTCATCAAATAAACAAAATAAAACTCAGAATTAATCCTGAAAGACAAGAAATGAGCATAAAAGATGCTTCAGCGCAAGTGTTAATGTTACTATAAGAGCCAAATTTCTAAAAATATTGCGAAAAACAACAATCTTCTGTTTTAGAGTGAATGTTTGAGGTGTTTAGAAGGCATTTATTTCATTTTTAGAAAATTTAATTTTTTACATTTTTCCATGAAAAGTGCCGATACCCCCCCTTTGGGTTCTAGGTGAAAATCTCACTCGACACAAATCAAACCAAAATGTTTCCATGGTGTGTATTGTTGTTCATTTTCATCAAATAAACAAAATAAAACCCAGAATTAATCCTGAAAGGCAAGAAATGAGCATAGAAGATGCTTCAGCGCAAGTGCTAATGTTACTAAAAGAGCCCAAATTTCTAAAAATATTGCGAAAAACAAAAATCTACTGTTTTAGAGTGAATGTTTGAGGTGTTTAGAAGGCATTTATTTCATTTTAGAAAATTTAATTTTTCACATTTTTCCATGAAAAGTGCCAATACCCCCCCTTTGGGTTCTAGGTGAAAATCTCACTCGACACAAATCAAACAAAAATGTTTCCATGGTGTGTATTGTTGTTCATTTTCATCAAATAAACAAAATAAAACCCAGAATTAATCCTGAAAGACATTAAATAAGCATAAAAGATGCTTCAGCGCAAGTGTTTATGGTACTAAAAGAGCCTTAATTTCAAAAAATATTGGAAAAACAACAAACTTCTGTTTCAGAGTGAATGTTTGAGGTGTTTAGAAGGCATTTTTTTCATTTTTAGAAAATTTAATTTTTCACATTTTTCCATGAAAAGTGCCAATACCCCCCCCTTTGGGATCTAGGTGAAAATCTCACTCGACACAAATCAAACAAAAATGTATCCAACGTGTGTATTGTTGTTCATTTTCATCAAATAAACAAAAAAAAACCCAGAATTAATCCTGAAAGACAATAAATGATCATAAAAGATGCTTCAGCCCAGGTGTTAATGTTACTAAAAGAGCCCAAATTTCTAAAAATATTCCGAAAAACAACAATCTTCTGTTTTAGAGTGAATGTTTGAGGTGTTTTTAAGGCATTTTTTTCATTTTTAGAAAATTTAATTTTTTACATTTTTCCATGAAAAGTGCCTTTACCCCCCCTTTGGGTTCTAGGTGAAAATCTCACTCAACACAAATCAAACAAAAATTTTTCCATGGTGTGTATTGTTGTTCTTTTTCATCATATAAACAAAATAAAACCCAGAATTAATCTTGAAAGACAAGAAATGAGCATAAAAGATGCTTCAACGAAAGTGTTAATGTTACTAAAAGAGCCCAAATTTCTAAAAATATTCCGAAAAACAACAATCTTCTGTTTTAGAGTGAATGTTTGAGGTGTGTACAAGGCATTTATTTCATTTTTAGAAAATTTAATTTTTCATTTTTTTCCATGAAAAGTGCCAATACCCCTCCTTTTGGGTTCTAGGTGAAAATCTCACTCGACACAAATCAAACAAAAATGTTTCCATGGTGTGTATTGTTGTTCATTTTCATCATATAAACAAAATAAAACCCAGAATTAATCTTGAAAGACAAGAAATGAGCATAAAAGTTGCTTCAGCGAAAGTGTTAATGTTACTAAAAGAGCCCAAATTTCTAAAAATATTCCGTAAAACAACAATCTTCTGTTTTAGAGTGAATGTTTGAGGTGTTTAGAAGGCATTTATTTCATTTTTAGAAAATTTAATTTTTTACATTTTCCCATGAGAAGTGCCAATACCCCCCCCTTTGGGTTCTAGGTGAAAATCTCACTCGACAAAAATCAAACAAAAATGTTTCCATGGTGTGTATTGTTGTTCATTTTCATCATATAAACAAAAAAAAACCCAGAATTAATCTTGAAAGACAAGTATTGAGCATAAAAGTTGCTTCAGCGAAAGTGTTAATGTTACTAAAAGAGCCCAAAATTTCTAAAAATATTGCGAAAAAAAACAATCTTCTGTTTTTAGAGTGAATGTTTGAGGTGTTTAGAAGGCATTTATTTCATTTTTAGAAAATTTAATTTTTCACATTTTTCCATGAACAGTGCCAATACCCCCCCCCTTTGGGTTCTAGGTGAAAATCTCACTCGACACAAATCAAACAAAAATATTTCCATGGTGTGTATTTTTGTTCATTTTCATCAAATAAACAAAATAAAACCCAGAATTAATCCTGAAATACAAGAAATTAGCATAAAAGTTGCTTGAGCGCAAGTGTTAATGTTACTAAAAGAGTCCAAATTTCTAAAAATATTACGAAAAACAACAATCTTCTGTTTTAGAGTGAATGTTTGAGGTTTTTAGAAGGCATTTATTTCATTTTTAGAAAATTTAATTTTTCACATTTTTCCATGAAAAGTGCCAATACCCCCCCCTTTGGGTTCTAGGTGAAAATCTCACTCGACACAAATCAAACAAAAATGTATCCAAGGTGTGTATTGTTGTTCATTTTCATCAAATAAACAAAATAAAACCCAGAATTAATCTTGAAAGACAAGAAATGAGCATTAAAGTTGCTTCAGCGAAAGTGTTAATGTTACTAAAAGAGCCCAAATTTCTAAAAATATTGCGAAAAACAACAATCTTCTGTTTTAGAGTAAATGTTTGAGGTGTTTAGAAGGCATTTATTTCATTTTTAGAAAATTTAATTTTTCACATTTTTCCATGAAAAGTGCCAATACTTTTTTTGCCCTTTGGGTTCTAGGTGAAAATCTCACTCGACACAAGTCAAACAAAAAAGTATCCAAGGTGTGTATTGTTGTTCATTTTCATCAAATAAACAAAATAAAACCCAGAATGTTTCCTAAAAGACAATAAATAATCATAAAAGATGCTTCAGCGCAAGTGTTAATGTTACTAAAAGAGCCCAAATTTCTAAAAAATATAGCGAAAAACAACAATCTTCTGTTATAGAGTGAATGTTTGAGGTGTTTAGAAGGCATTTATTTCATTTTTAGAAAATTTAATTTTTCACATTTTTCCATGAAAAGTGCCAATACCCCCCCCTTTGGGTTCTAGGTAAAAATCTCACTCGACACAAATCAAACAAAAATGTTTCCATGGTGTGTATTTTTGTTCATTTTCATCAAATAAACAAAATAAAACCCAGAATTAATCCTTAAAACAAGAAATGAGCATAAAAGATGCTTCAGCCCAGGTGTTAATGTTACTAAAAGAGCCAAAATTTATAAAAATATTGCGAAAAACAACAATCTTCTGTTTTAGAGTAAATGTTTGAGGTGTTTAGAAGGCATTTATTTCATTTTTAGAAAATTTAATTTTTCACATTTTTCCATGAAAAGTGCCAATACTTTTTTTGCCCTTTGGGTTCTACGTGAAAATCTCACTCGACACAAATCAAACAAAAATGTTTCCATGGTGTGTATGGTTGTTCATTTTCATCAAATAAACAAAATAAAACCCAGAATGTATCCTTAAAGACAATAAATGATCATAAAAGATGCTTCAGCGAAAGTGTTAATGTTACTAAAAGAGCCCAAATTTCTAAAAATATTGCGAAAAACAAATATCTTCTGTTTTAGAGTGAATGTTTGAGGTGTTTAGAAGGCATTTATTTCATTTTTAGAAAATTTAATTTTTCATATTTTTCCATGAAAAGTGCCAATACCCCCCCTTTTGGGTTCTAGGTGAAAATCTCATTGACACAAATCAAACCAAAATGTTTCCATGGTGTGTATTGTTGTTCATTTTCACCAAATAAACAAAATAAAACCCAGAATTAATCCTGAAAGGCAAGAAATGAGCATAGAAGATGCTTCAGCGCAAGTGCTTATGTTACTAAAAGAGCCCAAATTTCTAAAAATATTGCGAAAAACAAAAATCTACTGTTTTAGAGTGAATGTTTGAGGTGTTTAGAAGGCATTTATTTCATTTTAGAAAATTTAATTTTTCACATTTTTCCATGAAAAGTGCCAATACCCCCCCTTTGGGTTCTAGGTGAAAATCTCACTCGACACAAATCAAACAATAATGTTTCCATGGTGTGTATTTTTGTTCATTTTCATCAAATAAACAAAATGAAACCCAGAATTAATCTTGAAAGACAAGAAATGAGCATAAAAGTTGCTTCAGCGAAAGTGTTAATGTTACTAAAAGAGCCCAAATTTCTAAAAATATTCCGTAAAACAGCAATCTTCTGTTTTAGAGTGAACGTTTGAGGTGTTTAGAAGGCATTTATTTCATTTTTAGAAAATTTAATTTTTTACATTTTCCCATGAGAAGTGCCAATACCCCCCCCTTTGGGTTCTAGGTGAAAATCTCACCGTACAAAAATCAAACAAAAATGTTTCCATGGTGTGTATTGTTGTTCATTTTCATCAAATAAACAAAAAAAAACCCAGAATTAATCTTGAAAGACAAGTATTGAGCATAAAAGTTGCTTCAGCGAAAGTGTTAATGGTACTAAAAGAGCCCAAAATTTCTAAAAATATTGCGAAAAAAACAATCTTCTGTTTTTAGAGTGAATGTTTGAGGTGTTTAGAAGGCATTTATTTCATTTTTAGAAAATTTAATTTTTCACATTTTTCCATGAAAAGTGCCAATACTTTTTTTGCCTTTTGGGTTCTAGGTGAAAATCTCACTCGACAGAAATCAAACAAAAATGTATCCAAGGTGTGTATTGTTTTTCATTTTCATCAAATTAACAAAATAAAACCCAGAATGTATCCTGAAAGACAATAAATGATCATAAAAGATGCTTCAGCGCAAGTGTTAATGTTACTAAAAGAGCCCAAATTTCTAAAAAATATTGCGAAAAACAACAATCTTCTGTTATAGAGTGAATGTTTGAGATGTTTAGAAGGCATTTATTTCATTTTTAGAAAATTTAATTTTTCACATTTTTCCATGAAAAGTGCCAATACCCCCCCCTTTGGGTTCTAGGTGAAAATCTCACTCGACACAAATCAAACAAAAATGTTTCCATGGTGTGTATTTTTTTTCATTTTCATCAAATAAACAAAATAAAACCCAGAATTAATCTTGAAAGACAAGAAATGAGCATAAAAGTTGCTTCAGCGAAAGTGTTAATGTTACTAAAAGAGCCCAAATTTCTAAAAATATTGTGAAAAACAACAATCTTCTGTTTTAGAGTGAATTTTTGAGGTGTTTAGAAGGCATTTATTTCATTTTTAGAAAATTTAATTTTTCACATTTTTCCATCAAAAGTGCAAATACCCCCCCCTTTCGGTTTTAGGTGAAAATCTCACTCGACACAAATCAAACAAAAATGTTTCCATGGTGTGTATTGTTTTTCATTTTCTTCAAAAAAAAAATAAAACTCAGAATAAATCCTGAAAGAAAAGAAATGAGCATAAAAGACGCTTCAGCGCAGCAGTGTTAATGTTACTAAAAGAGCCCAAATTTCTAAAAATATTGCGAAAAACAACAATTTTCAGTTTTAGAGTGAATGTTTGAGGTGTATAAAAGCCATTTATTTCATTTTTAGAAAATTTAATTTTTCACATTTTTCCATGAAAAGTGCCAATACCCCCCCCTTGGGTTCTAGGTGAAAATCTCACTCGCTACAAATCAAACAAAAATGTATCCATGGTGTGTATTTTTGTTCATTTTCATCAAATAAACAAAATAAAACCCAGAATTAATCCTGAAATACAAGAAAATAGCATAAAAGTTGCTTCAGCGCAAGTGTTAATGTTACTAAAAGAGTCCAAATTGCTAAAAATATTGCGAAAAATTACAATCTTCTGTTTTAGAGTGAATGTTTGAGGTGTTTAGAAGGCATTTATTTCATTTTTAGAAAATTTAATTTTTCACATTTTTCCATGAAAAGTGCCAATACCTAGAACCTATTTTCACCTAGAACCCTTTGGGTTCTAGGTGAAAATCTCACTCGACACAAGTCAAACAAAAATGTATCCAAGGTGTGTATTGTTGTTCATTTTCATCAAATAAACAAAATAAAACCCAGAATGTATCCTGAAAGACAATAAATAATCATAAAAGATGCTTCAGCGCAAGTGTTAATGTTATAAAAAGAGTCCAAATTTCTAAAAATATTGCGAAAAACAACAATCTTCTGTATTAGAGTGAATGTTTGAGGTGTTTAGAAGGCATTTATTTCATTTTTAGAAAATATTATTCACACATTTTTCCAGGAAAAGTGCCAATACCCCCCCCTTTGGGTTCTAGGTGAAAATCTTCCTCGACACAAATCAATCAAAAATGTTTCCATGGTGTGTATTGTTGTTCATTTTCATCAAATAAACAAAATAAAACCCAGAAATAATCCTGAAAGACAAGAAATGAGCATAAAAGATGCTTCAGCGAAAGTGTTAATGTTACTAAAAGAGCCCAAATTTTCAAAAAATATTGTGAAAAACAACAATCTTCTGTTTTAGAGTGAATGTTTGAGGTGTTTAGAAGGCATTTATTTCATTTTTAGAAAATTTAATTTTTCACATTTTTCCATGAAAAGTGCCAATACCCCCCCCTTTGGGTTCTAGGTGAAAATCTCACTCGACACAAATCAAACAAAAATGTATCCAAGGTGTTTATTGTTGTTCATTTTCATCAAATAAACAAAATAAAACCCAGAATGTATCCTGAAAGACAATAAATGATCATAAAAGATGCTTCAGCCCAGGTGTTAATGTTACTAAAAGAGCCCTAATTTCTAAAAATATTGCGAAAAACAAGAATCTTCTATTTTAGAGTGAATGTTTGAGGTGTTTAGAAGGCATTTATTTCATTTTTAGAAAATTTAATTTTTCACATTTTTCCATGAAAAGTGCCAATACCCCCCCCTTTGGGTTCTAGGTGAAAATCTCCCTCGACACATATCAATAAAAAATGTTTCCATGGTGTGTATTGTTGTTCATTTTCATCAAATAAACAAAATAAAACCCAGAATTAATCCTGAAAGATAATAAATGAGCATAAAAGATGCTTCAGCGCAAGTGTTAATGTTACTAAAAGAGCCCAAATTTCTAAAAATATTGCGAAAAACAACAATCTTCTGTTTTAGAGTGAATGTTTGAGGTGTTTAGAAGGCATTTATTTCATTTTTAGAAAATTTAAAATTTCATTTTTTTCCATGAAAAGTGCCAATACCCCCCCTTTGGGTTCTAGGTGAAAATCTCACTCGACACAAATCAATCAAAAATGTTTCCATGGTGTGTATTGTTGTTCAGTTTCATCAAATAAACAAAATAAAACTCAGACTTAATCCTGAAAGACAAGAAATGAGCATAAAAGATGCTTCAGCGCAAGTGTTAATGTTACTATAAGAGCCAAATTTCTAAAAATATTGCGAAAAACAACAATCTTCTGTTTTAGAGTGAATGTTTGAGGTGTTTAGAAGGCATTTATTTCATTTTTAGAAAATTTAATTTTTCACATTTTTCCATGAAAAGTGCCAATACCCCCCCTTTGGGTTCTAGGTGAAAATCTCACTCGAAGCAAACCAAACAAAAATGTATTCAAGGTGTGTATTGTTGTTCATTTTCATCAAATAAACAAAATAAAACCCAGAATTAATCCTGAAAGATAAGAAATGAGCATAAAAGATGCTTCAGCGCAAGTGTTAATGTTACTAAAAGAGCCCAAATTTCTAAAAATATTGCGAAAAACAACAATCTTCTGTTTTAGAGTGAATGTTTGAGGTGTTTAGAAGGCATTTATTTCATTTTTAGAAAATTTAATTTTTCATTTTTTTCCATGAAAAGTGCCAATACCCCCCCCCCTTTGGGTTCTAGGTGAAAATCTCACTCATCACAAATCAAACAAAAATGTTTCCATGGTGTGTATTGTTGTTCATTTTCATCAAATAAACAAAATAAAACCGAGAAGTAATCCTGAAAGACAAGAAATGAGCATAAAAGATGCTTCAGCCCAAATGGTAATGTTACTAAAAGAGCCCAAATTTCTAAAAATATTGCGAAAAACAACAATCTTCTGTTTTAGAGTGAATGTTTGAGGTGTTTAGAATGCATTTATTTCATTTTTAGAAAATTTAATTTTTCACATTTTTTCATGAAAAGTGCCAATACCCCCCCCTTTGGGTTCTAGGTGAAAATCTCACTCGACACAAATCAAACAAAAATGTTTCCATGGTGTGTATTGTTGTTCATTTTCATCAAATAAACAAAATAAAACCCAGAATGTATCCTGAAAGACAATAAATGATCATAAAAGATGCTTCAGCTCAGGTGTTAATGTTACTAAAAGAGCCCAAATTTCTAAAAAATATTGCGAAAAACAACAATCTTCTGTTATAGAGTGAATGTTTGAGATGTTTAGAAGGCATTTATTTCATTTTTAGAAAATTTAATTTTTCACATTTTTCCATGAAAAGTGCCAATACCCCCCCTTTGGGTTCTAGGTGAAAATCTCACTCGACACAAATCAAACAAAAATGTTTCCATGGTGTGTATTGTTGTTCATTTTCATCAAATAAACAAAATAAAACCCAGAATTAATCCTGAAAGAAAGTAAATGATCATAAAAGATGCTTCAGCCCAGGTGTTAATGTTACTAAAAGAGCCCAAATTTCTAAAAATATTGCGAAAAACAACAATCTTCTGTCTAAGAGCGAATGTTTGAGGTGTTTAGAAGGCATTTATTTCATTTTTAGAAAATTTAATTCTTCACTTTTTTCCATGAAAAGTGCCCCCCCCCTTTGGGTTCTAGGTGAAAATCTCACTCAACACAAATCAAACAAAAATGTATCCAAGGTGTGTATTGTTGTTCATTTTCATCAAATAAACAAAATAAAACCCAGAATTAATCCTGAAAGACAAGAAATGAGCATAAAAGATGCTTCAGCGCAAGTGTTAATGTAACTAAAAGAGCCCAAATTTCTAAAAATATTGCGAAAAACAACAATCTTCTGTTTTAGAGTGAATGTTTGAGGTGTTAGGAAGGCATTTATTTCATTTTTAGAAAATTTAATTTTTCACATTTTTCCATGAAAAGTGCCAATACCCCCCCTTTGGGTTCTAGGTGAAAATCTCACTCGACACAAATCAAACAAAAATGTATCCAAGGTGTGTATTGTTGTTCATTTTCATCAAATATACAAAATAAAACTCAGAATGTATCCTGAAAGACAATAAATGATCATAAAAGATGCTTCAGCCCAGGTGTTAATGTTACTAAAAGAGCCCAAATTTCTAAAAATATTGCGAAAAACAACAATTTTCCGTTTTAGAGTGAATGTTTGAGGTGTTTATAAGGCATTAATTTCATTTTTAGAAAATTTAATTTTTCACATTTTTCCATGAAAAATGCCTATACCCCCCCTTTGGGTTCAAGGTGAAAATCTCACTTTACACAAATCAAACAAAAATGTTTCCATGGTGTGTATTGTTGTTCATTTTCATCAAATAAACAAAAAAAAACCCAGAATTAATCCTTAAAACAAGAAATGAGCATAAAAGATGCTTCAGCCCAGGTGTTAATGTTACTAAAAGAGCCAAAATTTCTAAAAATATTGCGAAAAACCACAATCTTCTGTTTTACAGTAAATGTTTGAGGTGTTTAGAAGGCATTTATTTCATTTTTAGAAAATTTAATTTTTCACATTTTTCCATGAAAAGTGCCAATACTTTTTTTGCCCTTTGGGTTCTAAGTGAAAATCTCACTCGACACAAATCAAACAAAAATGTATCCAAGGTGTGTATTGTTGTTCATTTTCATCAAAAAAACAAAATAAAACCCAGAATGAATCCTGAAAGACAAGAAATGAGCATAAAAGTTGCTTCAGAGAAAGTGTTAATGTTACTAAAAGAACCCAAATTTCTAAAAATATTGCGAAAAACAACAATCTTCTGTTTTAGAGTGAATGTTTGAGATGTTTAGAAGGCATTTATTTCATTTTTAGAAAATTTAATTTTTCACATTTTTCCATGAAAAGTGCCAATACCCCCCCCTTTGGGTTCTAGGTGAAAATCTCACTCGACACAAATCAAACAAAAATGTTTCCATGGTGTGTATTGTTGTTCATTTTCATCAAATAAACAAAATAAAACCCAGAATTAATCCTGAAAGAAAGTAAATGATCATAAAAGATGCTTCAGCCCAGGTGTTAATGTTACTAAAAGAGCCCAAATTTCTAAAAATATTGCGAAAAACAACAATCTTCTGTCTAAGAGCGAATGTTTGAGGTGTTTAGAAGGCATTTATTTCATTTTTAGAAAATTTAATTCTTCACTTTTTTCCATGAAAAGTGCCAATACTTTTTTTGCCTTTTGGGTTCTAGGTGAAAATCTCACTCGACACAAATCAAACAAAAATGTATCCAAGGTGTTTATTGTTGTTCATTTTCATCAAATAAACAAAATAAAACCCAGAATGTATCCTGAAAGACAATAAATGATCATAAAAGATGCTTCAGCCCAGGTGTTAATGTTACTAAAAGAGCCCTAATTTCTAAAAATATTGCGAAAAACAAGAATCTTCTATTTTAGAGTGAATGTTTGAGGTGTTTAGAAGGCATTTATTTCATTTTTAGAAAATTTAATTTTTCACATTTTTCCATGAAAAGTGCCAATACCCCCCCCTTTGGGTTCTAGGTGAAAATCTCCCTCGACACATATCAATAAAAAATGTTTCCATGGTGTGTATTGTTGTTCATTTTCATCAAATAAACAAAATAAAACCCAGAATTAATCCTGAAAGATAATAAATGAGCATAAAAGATGCTTCAGCGCAAGTGTTAATGTTACTAAAAGAGCCCAAATTTCTAAAAATATTGCGAAAAACAACAATCTTCTGTTTTAGAGTGAATGTTTGAGGTGTTTAGAAGGCATTTATTTCATTTTTAGAAAATTTAAAATTTCATTTTTTTCCATGAAAAGTGCCAATACCCCCCCTTTGGGTTCTAGGTGAAAATCTCACTCGACACAAATCAATCAAAAATGTTTCCATGGTGTGTATTGTTGTTCAGTTTCATCAAATAAACAAAATAAAACTCAGACTTAATCCTGAAAGACAAGAAATGAGCATAAAAGATGCTTCAGCGCAAGTGTTAATGTTACTATAAGAGCCAAATTTCTAAAAATATTGCGAAAAACAACAATCTTCTGTTTTAGAGTGAATGTTTGAGGTGTTTAGAAGGCATTTATTTCATTTTTAGAAAATTTAATTTTTCACATTTTTCCATGAAAAGTGCCAATACCCCCCCTTTGGGTTCTAGGTGAAAATCTCACTCGAAGCAAACCAAACAAAAATGTATCCAAGGTGTGTATTGTTGTTCATTTTCATCAAATAAACAAAATAAAACCCAGAATTAATCCTGAAAGATAAGAAATGAGCATAAAAGATGCTTCAGCGCAAGTGTTAATGTTACTAAAAGAGCCCAAATTTCTAAAAATATTGCGAAAAACAACAATCTTCTGTTTTAGAGTGAATGTTTGAGGTGTTTAGAAGGCATTTATTTCATTTTTAGAAAATTTAATTTTTCATTTTTTTCCATGAAAAGTGCCAATACCCCCCCCCCTTTGGGTTCTAGGTGAAAATCTCACTCATCACAAATCAAACAAAAATGTTTCCATGGTGTGTATTGTTGTTCATTTTCATCAAATAAACAAAATAAAACCGAGAAGTAATCCTGAAAGACAAGAAATGAGCATAAAAGATGCTTCAGCCCAAATTGTAATGTTACTAAAAGAGCCCAAATTTCTAAAAATATTGCGAAAAACAACAATCTTCTGTTTTAGAGTGAATGTTTGAGGTGTTTAGAATGCATTTATTTCATTTTTAGAAAATTTAATTTTTCACATTTTTTCATGAAAAGTGCCAATACCCCCCCCTTTGGGTTCTAGGTGAAAATCTCACTCGACACAAATCAAACAAAAATGTTTCCATGGTGTGTATTGTTGTTCATTTTCATCAAATAAACAAAATAAAACCCAGAATGTATCCTGAAAGACAATAAATGATCATAAAAGATGCTTCAGCTCAGGTGTTAATGTTACTAAAAGAGCCCAAATTTCTAAAAAATATTGCGAAAAACAACAATCTTCTGTTATAGAGTGAATGTTTGAGATGTTTAGAAGGCATTTATTTCATTTTTAGAAAATTTAATTTTTCACATTTTTCCATGAAAAGTGCCAATACCCCCCCTTTGGGTTCTAGGTGAAAATCTCACTCGACACAAATCAAACAAAAATGTTTCCATGGTGTGTATTGTTGTTCATTTTCATCAAATAAACAAAATAAAACCCAGAATTAATCCTGAAAGAAAGTAAATGATCATAAAAGATGCTTCAGCCCAGGTGTTAATGTTACTAAAAGAGCCCAAATTTCTAAAAATATTGCGAAAAACAACAATCTTCTGTCTAAGAGCGAATGTTTGAGGTGTTTAGAAGGCATTTATTTCATTTTTAGAAAATTTAATTCTTCACTTTTTTCCATGAAAAGTGCCCCCCCCCTTTGGGTTCTAGGTGAAAATCTCACTCAACACAAATCAAACAAAAATGTATCCAAGGTGTGTATTGTTGTTCATTTTCATCAAATAAACAAAATAAAACCCAGAATTAATCCTGAAAGACAAGAAATGAGCATAAAAGATGCTTCAGCGCAAGTGTTAATGTAACTAAAAGAGCCCAAATTTCTAAAAATATTGCGAAAAACAACAATCTTCTGTTTTAGAGTGAATGTTTGAGGTGTTAGGAAGGCATTTATTTCATTTTTAGAAAATTTAATTTTTCACATTTTTCCATGAAAAGTGCCAATACCCCCCCTTTGGGTTCTAGGTGAAAATCTCACTCGACACAAATCAAACAAAAATGTATCCAAGGTGTGTATTGTTGTTCATTTTCATCAAATATACAAAATAAAACTCAGAATGTATCCTGAAAGACAATAAATGATCATAAAAGATGCTTCAGCCCAGGTGTTAATGTTACTAAAAGAGCCCAAATTTCTAAAAATATTGCGAAAAACAACAATTTTCCGTTTTAGAGTGAATGTTTGAGGTGTTTATAAGGCATTAATTTCATTTTTAGAAAATTTAATTTTTCACATTTTTCCATGAAAAATGCCTATACCCCCCCTTTGGGTTCAAGGTGAAAATCTCACTTTACACAAATCAAACAAAAATGTTTCCATGGTGTGTATTGTTGTTCATTTTCATCAAATAAACAAAAAAAAACCCAGAATTAATCCTTAAAACAAGAAATGAGCATAAAAGATGCTTCAGCCCAGGTGTTAATGTTACTAAAAGAGCCAAAATTTCTAAAAATATTGCGAAAAACCACAATCTTCTGTTTTACAGTAAATGTTTGAGGTGTTTAGAAGGCATTTATTTCATTTTTAGAAAATTTAATTTTTCACATTTTTCCATGAAAAGTGCCAATACTTTTTTTGCCCTTTGGGTTCTAAGTGAAAATCTCACTCGACACAAATCAAACAAAAATGTATCCAAGGTGTGTATTGTTGTTCATTTTCATCAAAAAAACAAAATAAAACCCAGAATGAATCCTGAAAGACAAGAAATGAGCATAAAAGTTGCTTCAGAGAAAGTGTTAATGTTACTAAAAGAACCCAAATTTCTAAAAATATTGCGAAAAACAACAATCTTCTGTTTTAGAGTGAATGTTTGAGATGTTTAGAAGGCATTTATTTCATTTTTAGAAAATTTAATTTTTCACATTTTTCCATGAAAAGTGCCAATACCCCCCCCTTTGGGTTCTAGGTGAAAATCTCACTCGACACAAATCAAACAAAAATGTTTCCATGGTGTGTATTGTTGTTCATTTTCATCAAATAAACAAAATAAAACCCAGAATTAATCCTGAAAGAAAGTAAATGATCATAAAAGATGCTTCAGCCCAGGTGTTAATGTTACTAAAAGAGCCCAAATTTCTAAAAATATTGCGAAAAACAACAATCTTCTGTCTAAGAGCGAATGTTTGAGGTGTTTAGAAGGCATTTATTTCATTTTTAGAAAATTTAATTCTTCACTTTTTTCCATGAAAAGTGCCCCCCCCCTTTGGGTTCTAGGTGAAAATCTCACTCAACACAAATCAAACAAAAATGTATCCAAGGTGTGTATTGTTGTTCATTTTCATCAAATAAACAAAATAAAACCCAGAATTAATCCTGAAAGACAAGAAATGAGCATAAAAGATGCTTCAGCGCAAGTGTTAATGTAACTAAAAGAGCCCAAATTTCTAAAAATATTGCGAAAAACAACAATCTTCTGTTTTAGAGTGAATGTTTGAGGTGTTAGGAAGGCATTTATTTCATTTTTAGAAAATTTAATTTTTCACATTTTTCCATGAAAAGTGCCAATACCCCCCCTTTGGGTTCTAGGTGAAAATCTCACTCGACACAAATCAAACAAAAATGTATCCAAGGTGTGTATTGTTGTTCATTTTCATCAAATATACAAAATAAAACTCAGAATGTATCCTGAAAGACAATAAATGATCATAAAAGATGCTTCAGCCCAGGTGTTAATGTTACTAAAAGAGCCCAAATTTCTAAAAATATTGCGAAAAACAACAATTTTCCGTTTTAGAGTGAATGTTTGAGGTGTTTATAAGGCATTAATTTCATTTTTAGAAAATTTAATTTTTCACATTTTTCCATGAAAAATGCCTATACCCCCCCTTTGGGTTCAAGGTGAAAATCTCACTTTACACAAATCAAACAAAAATGTTTCCATGGTGTGTATTGTTGTTCATTTTCATCAAATAAACAAAAAAAAACCCAGAATTATTCCTTAAAACAAGAAATGAGCATAAAAGATGCTTCAGCCCAGGTGTTAATGTTACTCAAAGAGCCAAAATTTCTAAAAATATTGCGAAAAACCACAATCTTCTGTTTTACAGTAAATGTTTGAGGTGTTTAGAAGGCATTTATTTCATTTTTAGAAAATTTAATTTTTCACATTTTTCCATGAAAAGTGCCAATACTTTTTTTGCCCTTTGGGTTCTAAGTGAAAATCTCACTCGACACAAATCAAACAAAAATGTATCCAAGGTGTGTATTGTTGTTCATTTTCATCAAAAAAACAAAATAAAACCCAGAATGAATCCTGAAAGACAAGAAATGAGCATAAAAGTTGCTTCAGAGAAAGTGTTAATGTTACTAAAAGAACCCAAATTTCTAAAAATATTGCGAAAAACAACAATCTTCTGTTTTAGAGTGAATGTTTGAGGTGTTAAGAAGGCATTTATTTCATTTTTAGAAAATTTAATTTTTTACATTTTTCCATGAAAAGTGCCAATACCCCCCCTTTGGGTTCTAGGTGAAAATCTCACTCGACACAAATCAAAAAAAATGTTTCCATGGTGTGTATTGTTGTTCATTTTCATCAAATAAACAAAATAAAACCCAGAAATAATCTTAAAGGGAAAGAAATGAGCATAAAAGTTGCTTCAGAGAAAGTGTTTATGTTACTAAAAGAGCCCAAATTTCTAAAAATAAGGCGAAAAACAACAATCTTCTGTTTTAGAGTGAATGTTTGAGGTGTTTAGAAGGCATTTATTTCATTTTTAGAAAATTTAATTTTTCACATTTTTCCATGAAAAGTGCCAATACCCCCCCCTTTGGGTTCTAAGTGAAAATCTCACTCGACACAAATCAAACAAAAATGTATCCAAGGTGTGTATTGTTGTTCATTTTCATCAAATAAACAAAATAAAACCCAGAATGAATCCTGAAAGACAATAAAAGATCATAAAAGATGCTTCAGCCCAAGTGTTAATGTTACTAAAAGAGCCCAAATTTCTATAAATATTGCGAAAAACAACAATCTTCTGTTTTAGAGTGAATGCTTGAGGTGTTTAGAAGGCATTTATTTCATTTTTAGAAAATTTAATTTTTCATATTTTTCCATGAAAAGTGCCAATACCCCCCCTTTTGGGTTCTAGGTGAAAATCTCATTGACACAAATCAAACCAAAATGTTTCCATGGTGTGTATTGTTGTTAATTTTCATCAAATAAACAAAATAAAACCCAGAATTAATCCTGAAAGGCAAGAAATGAGCATAGAAGATGCTTCAGCACAAGTGCTAATGTTACTAAAAGAGCCCAAATTTCTAAAAATATTGCGAAAAACAAAAATCTACTGTTTTAGAGTGAATGTTTGAGGTGTTTAGAAGGCATTTATTTCATTTTAGAAAATTTAATTTTTCACATTTTTCCATGAAAAGTGCCAATACCCCCCCTTTGGGTTCTAGGTGAAAATCTCACTCGACACAAATCAAACAAAAATGTTTCCATGGTGTGTATTGTTGTTCATTTTCATCAAATAAACAAAATAAAACCCAGAATTAATCCTGAAAGACATTAAATAAGCATAAAAGATGCTTCAGCGCAAGTGTTTATGGTACTAAAAGAGCCTTAATTTCAAAAAATATTGGAAAAACAACAAACTTTATTTTCAGAGTGAATGTTTGAGATGTTTAGAAGGCATTTTTTTCATTTTTAGAAAATTTAATTTTTCACATTTTTCCATGAAAAGTGCCAATACCCCCCCCTTTGGGATCTAGGTGAAAATCTCACTCGACACAAATCAAACAAAAATGTATCCAACGTGTGTATTGTTGTTCATTTTCATCAAATAAACAAAATAAAACCCAGAATTAATCCTGAAAGACAATAAATGATCATAAAGGATGCTTCAGCCCAGGTGTTAATGTTAATTAAAAGAGCCCAAATTTCTAAAAATATTGCGAAACACAAAAATCTTCTGTTTTAGAGTGAATGTTTGAGGTGTTTTTAAGGCATTTTTTTCATTTTTAGAAAATTTAATTTTTTACATTTTTCCATGAAAAGTGCCTTTACCCCCCCCTTTGGGTTCTAGGTGAAAATCTCACTCAACACAAATCAAACAAAAATTTTTCCATGGTGTGTATTGTTGTTCATTTTCATCATATAAACAAAATAAAACCCAGAATTAATCTTGAAAGACAAGAAATGAGCATAAAAGATGCTTCAACGAAAGTGTTAATGTTACTAAAAGAGCCCAAATTTCTAAAAATATTCCGAAAAACAACAATCTTCTGTTTTAGAGTGAATGTTTGAGGTGTGTACAAGGCATTTATTTCATTTTTAGAAAATTTAATTTTTCATTTTTTTCCATGAAAAGTGCCAATACCCCTCCTTTTGGGTTCTAGGTGAAAATCTCACTCGACACAAATCAAACAAAAATGTTTCCATGGTGTGTATTGTTGTTCATTTTCATCATATAAACAAAATAAAACCCAGAATTAATCTTGAAAGACAAGAAATGAGCATAAAAGTTGCTTCAGCGAAAGTGTTAATGTTACTAAAAGAGCCCAAATTTCTAAAAATATTCCGTAAAACAACAATCTTCTGTTTTAGAGTGAATGTTTGAGGTGTTTAGAAGGCATTTATTTCATTTTTAGAAAATTTAATTTTTTACATTTTCCCATGAGAAGTGCCAATACCCCCCCCTTTGGGTTCTAGGTGAAAATCTCACTCGACAAAAATCAAACAAAAATGTTTCCATGGTGTGTATTGTTGTTCATTTTCATCATATAAACAAAAAAAAACCCAGAATTAATCTTGAAAGACAAGTATTGAGCATAAAAGTTGCTTCAGCGAAAGTGTTAATGTTACTAAAAGAGCCCAAAATTTCTAAAAATATTGCGAAAAAAAACAATCTTCTGTTTTTAGAGTGAATGTTTGAGGTGTTTAGAAGGCATTTATTTCATTTTTAGAAAATTTAATTTTTCACATTTTTCCATGAAAAGTGCCAATACTTTTTTTTGCCCTTTGGGTTCTAGGTGAAAATCTCACTCGACACAAATCAAACAAAAATGTATCCAAGGTGTGTATTATTTTTCATTTTCATCAAATTAACAAAATAAAACCCAGAATGTATCCTGAAAGACAATAAATGATCATAAAAGATGCTTCAGCGCAAGTGTTAATGTTACTAAAAGAGCCCAAATTTCTAAAAAATATTGCGTAAAACAACAATCTTCTGTTATAGAGTGAATGTTTGAGATGTTTAGAAGGCATTTATTTCATTTTTAGAAAATTTAATTTTTCACATTTTTCCATGAAAAGTGCCAATACCCCCCCCTTTGGGTTCTAGGTGAAAATCTCACTGGACACAAATCAAATAAAAATGTTTCCATGGTGTGTATTTTTGTTCATTTTCATCAAATAAAACAAATAAAACCCAGAATTAATCTTGAAAGACAAGAAATGAGCATAAAAGTTGCTTCAGCGAAAGTGTTAATGTTACTAAAAGAGCCCAAATTTCTAAAAATATTCCGAAAAACAACAATCTTCTGTTTTAGAGTGAATGTTTGGGGTGTTTAGAAGGAATTTATTTCATTTTTAGAAAATTTAATTTTTTACATTTTCCCATGAGAAGTGCCAATACCCCCCCCCCTTTGGGTTCTAGGTGAAAATCTCACTCAACAAAAATCAAACAAAAATGTTTCCATGGTGTGTATTGTTGTTCATTTTCATCAAATAAACAAAAAAAACCCAGAATTAATCTTGAAAGACAAGTATTGAGCATAAAAGTTGCTTCAGCGAAAGTTTTAATGTTACAAAAAGAGCCCAAATTTCTAAAAAATATTGCGAAAAACAACAATCTTCTGTTATAGAGTGAATGTTTGAGATGTTTAGAAGGCATTTATTTCATTTTTAGAAAATTTAATTTTTCACATTTTTCCATGAAAAGTGCCAATACCCCCCCCCTTTGGGTTCTAGGTGAAAATCTCACTCGACACAAATCAAACAAAAATATTTCCATGGTGTGTATTTTTGTTCATTTTCATCAAATAAACAAAATAAAACCCAGAATTAATCCTGAAATACAAGAAATTAGCATAAAAGTTGCTTCAGCGCAAGTGTTAATGTTACTAAAAGAGTCCAAATTTCTAAAAATATTACGAAAAACAACAATCTTCTGTTTTAGAGTGAATGTTTGAGGTTTTTAGAAGGCATTTATTTCATTTTTAGAAAATTAAATTTTTCACATTTTTCCATGAAAAGTGCCAATACCCCCCCCTTTGGGTTCTAGGTGAAAATCTCACTCGACACAAATCAAACAAAAATGTATCCAAGGTGTGTATTGTTGTTCATTTTCATCAAATAAACAAAATAAAACCCAGAATTAATCTTGAAAGACAAGAAATGAGCATAAAAGTTGCTTCAGCGAAAGTGTTAATGTTACTAAAAGAGCCCAAATTTCTAAAAATATTGCGAAAAACAACAATCTTCTGTTTTAGAGTAAATGTTTGAGGTGTTTAGAAGGCATTTATTTCATTTTTAGAAAATTTAATTTTTCACATTTTTCCATGAAAAGTGCCAATACTTTTTTTGCCCTTTGGGTTCTAGGTGAAAATCTCACTCGACACAAGTCAAACAAAAAAGTATCCAAAGTGTGTATTGTTGTTCATTTTCATCAAATAAACAAAATAAAACCCAGAATGTATCCTAAAAGACAATAAATAATCATAAAAGATGCTTCAGCGCAAGTGTTAATGTTACTAAAAGAGCCCAAATTTCTAAAAAATATAGCGAAAAACAACAATCTTCTGTTATAGAGTGAATGTTTGAGGTATTTAGAAGGCATTTATTTCATTTTTAGAAAATTTAATTTTTCACATTTTTCCATGAAAAGTGCCAATACCCCCCCCTTTGGGTTCTAGGTAAAAATCTCACTCGACACAAATCAAACAAAAATGTTTCCATGGTGTGTATTTTTGTTCATTTTCATCAAATAAACAAAATAAAACCCAGAATTAATCCTGAAAGACAAGAAATTAGCATAAATGTTGCTTCAGCGCAAGTGTTAATGTTATTAAAAGAGTCCAAATTTCTAAAAATATTGCGAAAAACAACAATCTTCTGTTTTAGAGTGAATGTTTGAGGTGTTTAGAAGGCATTTATTTCATTTTTAGAAAATTTAATTTTTCACATTTTTCCATGAAAAGTGCCAATACCCCCCCCTTTGGGTTCTAGGTGAAAATCTCACTCGACACAAATCAAACAAAAATGTATCCAAGGTGTGTATTGTTGTTCATTTTCATCAAATATACAAAATAAAACTCAGAATGTATCCTGAAAGACAATAAATGATCATAAAAGATGCTTCAGCCCAGGTGTTAATGTTACTAAAGGAGCCCAAATTTCTAAAAATATTGCGAAAAACAACAATTTTCCGTTTTAGAGTGAATGTTTGAGGTGTTTATAAGGCATTAATTTCATTTTTAGAAAATTTAATTTTTCACATATTTCCTGGAAAAATGCCTATACCCCCCCCCCTTTGGGTTCAAGGTGAAAATCTCACTTGACACAAATCAAACAAAAATATTTCCATGGTGTGTATTGTTGTTCATTTTTCATCAAATAAACAAAAAAAAACCCAGAATTAATCCTTAAAACAAGAAATGAGCATAAAAGATGCTTCAGCCCAGGTGTTAATGTTACTAAAAGAGCCAAAATTTATAAAAATATTGCGAAAAACAACAATCTTCTGTTTTAGAGTAAATGTTTGAGGTGTTTAGAAGGCATTTATTTCATTTTTAGAAAATTTAATTTTTCACATTTTTCCATGAAAAGTGCCAATACTTTTTTTGCCCTTTGGGTTCTACGTGAAAATCTCACTCGACACAAATCAAACAAAAATGTTTCCATGGTGTGTATGGTTGTTCATTTTCATCAAATAAACAAAATAAAACCCAGAATGTATCCTTAAAGACAATAAATGATCATAAAAGATGCTTCAGCGAAAGTGTTAATGTTACTAAAAGAGCCCAAATTTCTAAAAATATTGCGAAAAACAAATATCTTCTGTTTTAGAGTGAATGTTTGAGGTGTTTAGAAGGCATTTATTTCATTTTTAGAAAATTTAATTTTTCATATTTTTCCATGAAAAGTGCCAATACCCCCCCTTTTGGGTTCTAGGTGAAAATCTCATTGACACAAATCAAACCAAAATGTTTCCATGGTGTGTATTGTTGTTCATTTTCACCAAATAAACAAAATAAAACCCAGAATTAATCCTGAAAGGCAAGAAATGAGCATAGAAGATGCTTCAGCGCAAGTGCTTATGTTACTAAAAGAGCCCAAATTTCTAAAAATATTGCGAAAAACAAAAATCTACTGTTTTAGAGTGAATGTTTGAGGTGTTTAGAAGGCATTTATTTCATTTTAGAAAATTTAATTTTTCACATTTTTCCATGAAAAGTGCCAATACCCCCCCTTTGGGTTCTAGGTGAAAATCTCACTCGACACAAATCAAACAATAATGTTTCCATGGTGTGTATTTTTGTTCATTTTCATCAAATAAACAAAATGAAACCCAGAATTAATCTTGAAAGACAAGAAATGAGCATAAAAGTTGCTTCAGCGAAAGTGTTAATGTTACTAAAAGAGCCCAAATTTCTAAAAATATTCCGTAAAACAGCAATCTTCTGTTTTAGAGTGAACGTTTGAGGTGTTTAGAAGGCATTTATTTCATTTTTAGAAAATTTAATTTTTTACATTTTCCCATGAGAAGTGCCAATACCCCCCCCTTTGGGTTCTAGGTGAAAATCTCACCGTACAAAAATCAAACAAAAATGTTTCCATGGTGTGTATTGTTGTTCATTTTCATCAAATAAACAAAAAAAAAACCCAGAATTAATCTTGAAAGACAAGTATTGAGCATAAAAGTTGCTTCAGCGAAAGTGTTAATGGTACTAAAAGAGCCCAAAATTTCTAAAAATATTGCGAAAAATACAATCTTCTGTTTTTAGAGTGAATGTTTGAGGTGTTTAGAAGGCATTTAATTCATTTTTAGAAAATTTAATTTTTCACATTTTTCCATGAAAAGTGCCAATACTTTTTTTGCCTTTTGGGTTCTAGGTGAAAATCTCACTCGACAGAAATCAAACAAAAATGTATCCAAGGTGTGTATTGTTTTTCATTTTCATCAAATTAACAAAATAAAACCCAGAATGTATCCTGAAAGACAATAAATGATCATAAAAGATGCTTCAGCGCAAGTGTTAATGTTACTAAAAGAGCCCAAATTTCTAAAAAATATTGCGAAAAACAACAATCTTCTGTTATAGAGTGAATGTTTGAGATGTTTAGAAGGCATTTATTTCATTTTTAGAAAATTTAATTTTTCACATTTTTCCATGAAAAGTGCCAATACCCCCCCCTTTGGGTTCTAGGTGAAAATCTCACTCGACACAAATCAAACAAAAATGTTTCCATGGTGTGTATTTTTTTTCATTTTCATCAAATAAACAAAATAAAACCCAGAATTAATCTTGAAAGA
This sequence comes from Hetaerina americana, assembly GCF_022747635.1. Lineage (NCBI taxonomy): Eukaryota > Metazoa > Arthropoda > Insecta > Odonata > Calopterygidae > Hetaerina > Hetaerina americana. The sequence goes on along the minus strand of NW_027286793.1, from coordinate 183,057 downwards.
CAAGAAATGAGCATAAAAGTTGCTTCAGCGAAAGTGTTAATGTTACTAAAAGAGCCCAAATTTCTAAAAATATTCCGAAAAACAACAATCTTCTGTTTTAGAGTGAATTTTTGAGGTGTTTAGAAGGCATTTATTTCATTTTTAGAAAATTTAATTTTTCACATTTTTCCATCAAAAGTGCAAATACCCCCCCTTTCGGTTTTAGGTGAAAATCTCACTCGACACAAATCAAACAAAAATGTTTCCATGGTGTGTATTGTTTTTCATTTTCTTCAAAAAAAAAATAAAACTCAGAATAAATCCTGAAAGAAAAGAAATGAGCATAAAAGACGCTTCAGCGCAGCAGTGTTAATGTTACTAAAAGAGCCCAAATTTCTAAAAATATTGGGAAAAACAACAATTTTCAGTTTTAGAGTGAATGTTTGAGGTGTATAAAAGCCATTTATTTCATTTTTAGAAAATTTAATTTTTCACATTTTTCCATGAAAAGTGCCAATACCCCCCCCTTGGGTTCTAGGTGAAAATCTCACTCGCTACAAATCAAACAAAAATGTATCCATGGTGTGTATTTTTGTTCATTTTCATCAAATAAACAAAATAAAACCCAGAATTAATCCTGAAATACAAGAAAATAGCATAAAAGTTGCTTCAGCGCAAGTGTTAATGTTACTAAAAGAGTCCAAATTGCTAAAAATATTGCGAAAAATTACAATCTTCTGTTTTAGAGTGAATGTTTGAGGTGTTTAGAAGGCATTTATTTCATTTTTAGAAAATTTAATTTTTCACATTTTTCCATGAAAAGTGCCAATACCTAGAACCTATTTTCACCTAGAACCCTTTGGGTTCTAGGTGAAAATCTCACTCGACACAAGTCAAACAAAAATGTATCCAAGGTGTGTATTGTTGTTCATTTTCATCAAATTAACAAAATAAAACCCAGAATGTATCCTGAAAGACAATAAATAATCATAAAAGATGCTTCAGCGCAAGTGTTAATGTTATAAAAAGAGTCCAAATTTCTAAAAATATTGCGAAAAAACAACAATCTTCTGTATTAGAGTGAATGTTTGAGGTGTTTAGAAGGCATTTATTTCATTTTTAGAAAATATTATTCACACATTTTTCCAGGAAAAGTGCCAATACCCCCCCCTTTGGGTTCTAGGTGAAAATCTTCCTCGACACAAATCAATCAAAAATGTTTCCATGGTGTGTATTGTTGTTCATTTTCATCAAATAAACAAAATAAAACCCAGAAATAATCCTGAAAGACAAGAAATGAGCATAAAAGATGCTTCAGCGAAAGTGTTAATGTTACTAAAAGAGCCCAAATTTTCAAAAAATATTGTGAAAAACAACAATCTTCTGTTTTAGAGTGAATGTTTGAGGTGTTTAGAAGGCATTTATTTCATTTTTAGAAAATTTAATTTTTCACATTTTTCCATGAAAAGTGCCAATACCCCCCCCTTTGGGTTCTAGGTGAAAATCTCACTCGACACAAATCAAACAAAAATGTATCCAAGGTGTGTATTGTTGTTCATTTTCATCAAATAAACAAAATAAAACCCAGAATGTATCCTGAAAGACAATAAATGATCATAAAAGATGCTTCAGCCCAGGTGTTAATGTTACTAAAAGAGCCCTAATTTCTAAAAATATTGCGAAAAACAAGAATCTTCTATTTTAGAGTGAATGTTTGAGGTGTTTAGAAGGCATTTATTTCATTTTTAGAAAATTTAATTTTTCACATTTTTCCATGAAAAGTGCCAATACTTTTTTTGCCTTTTGGGTTCTAGGTGAAAATCTCACTCGACAGAAATCAAACAAAAATGTATCCATGGTGTGTATTTTTGTTCATTTTCATCAAATAAACAAAATAAAACCCAGAATTAATCCTGAAATACAAGAAAATAGCATAAAAGTTGCTTCAGCGCAAGTGTTAATGTTACTAAAAGAGTCCAAATTGCTAAAAATATTGCGAAAAATTACAATCTTCTGTTTTAGAGTGAATGTTTGAGGTGTTTAGAAGGCATTTATTTCATTTTTAGAAAATTTAATTTTTCACATTTTTCCATGAAAAGTGCCAATACCTAGAACCTATTTTCACCTAGAACCCTTTGGGTTCTAGGTGAAAATCTCACTCGACACAAGTCAAACAAAAATGTATCCAAGGTGTGTATTGTTGTTCATTTTCATCAAATTAACAAAATAAAACCCAGAATGTATCCTGAAAGACAATAAATAATCATAAAAGATGCTTCAGCGCAAGTGTTAATGTTATAAAAAGAGTCCAAATTTCTAAAAATATTGCGAAAAACAACAATCTTCTGTATTAGAGTGAATGTTTGAGGTGTTTAGAAGGCATTTATTTCATTTTTAGAAAATATTATTCACACATTTTTCCAGGAAAAGTGCCAATACCCCCCCCTTTGGGTTCTAGGTGAAAATCTTCCTCGACACAAATCAATCAAAAATGTTTCCATGGTGTGTATTGTTGTTCATTTTCATCAAATAAACAAAATAAAACCCAGAAATAATCCTGAAAGACAAGAAATGAGCATAAAAGATGCTTCAGCGAAAGTGTTAATGTTACTAAAAGAGCCCAAATTTTCAAAAAATATTGTGAAAAACAACAATCTTCTGTTTTAGAGTGAATGTTTGAGGTGTTTAGAAGGCATTTATTTCATTTTTAGAAAATTTAATTTTTCACATTTTTCCATGAAAAGTGCCAATACCCCCCCCTTTGGGTTCTAGGTGAAAATCTCACTCGACACAAATCAAACAAAAATGTATCCAAGGTGTGTATTGTTGTTCATTTTCATCAAATAAACAAAATAAAACCCAGAATGTATCCTGAAAGACAATAAATGATCATAAAAGATGCTTCAGCCCAGGTGTTAATGTTACTAAAAGAGCCCTAATTTCTAAAAATATTGCGAAAAACAAGAATCTTCTATTTTAGAGTGAATGTTTGAGGTGTTTTGAAGGCATTTATTTCATTTTTAGAAAATTTAATTTTTCACATTTTTCCATGAAAAGTGCCAATACCCCCCCCCTTTGGGTTCTAGGTGAAAATCTCCCTCGACACATATCAATAAAAAATGTTTCCATGGTGTGTATTGTTGTTCATTTTCATCAAATAAACAAAATAAAACCCAGAATTAATCCTGAAAGATAAGAAATGAGCATAAAAGATGCTTCAGCGCAAGTGTTAATGTTACTAAAAGAGCCCAAATTTCTAAAAATATTGCGAAAAACAACAATCTTCTGTTTTAGAGTGAATGTTTGAGGTGTTTAGAAGGCATTTATTTCATTTTTAGAAAATTTAAAATTTCATTTTTTTCCATGAAAAGTGCCAATACCCCCCCTTTGGGTTCTAGGTGAAAATCTCACTCGACACAAATCAATCAAAAATGTTTCCATGGTGTGTATTGTTGTTCAGTTTCATCAAATAAACAAAATAAAACTCAGACTTAATCCTGAAAGACAAGAAATGAGCATAAAAGATGCTTCAGCGCAAGTGTTAATGTTACTATAAGAGCCAAATTTCTAAAAATATTGCGAAAAACAACAATCTTCTGTTTTAGAGTGAATGTTTGAGGTGTTTAGAAGGCATTTATTTCATTTTTAGAAAATTTAATTTTTCACATTTTTCCATGAAAAGTGCCAATACCCCCCCTTTGGGTTCTAGGTGAAAATCTCACTCGAAGCAAACCAAACAAAAATGTATCCAAGGTGTGTATTGTTGTTCATTTTCATCAAATAAACAAAATAAAACCCAGAATTAATCCTGAAAGATAAGAAATGAGCATAAAAGATGCTTCAGCGCAAGTGTTAATGTTACTAAAAGAGCCCAAATTTCTAAAAATATTGCGAAAAACAACAATCTTCTGTTTTAGAGTGAATGTTTGAGGTGTTTAGAAGGCATTTATTTCATTTTTAGAAAATTTAATTTTTCATTTTTTTCCATGAAAAGTGCCTATACCCCCCCCCCTTTGGGTTCTAGGTGAAAATCTCACTCATCACAAATCAAACAAAAATGTTTCCATGGTGTGTATTGTTGTTCATTTTCATCAAATAAACAAAATAAAACCGAGAAGTAATCCTGAAAGACAAGAAATGAGCATAAAAGATGCTTCAGCCCAAATGGTAATGTTACTAAAAGAGCCCAAATTTCTAAAAATATTGCGAAAAACAACAATCTTCTGTTTTAGAGTGAATGTTTGAGGTGTTTAGAATGCATTTATTTCATTTTTAGAAAATTTAATTTTTCACATTTTTTCATGAAAAGTGCCAATACCCCCCCCTTTGGGTTCTAGGTGAAAATCTCACTCGACACAAATCAAACAAAAATGTTTCCATGGTGTGTATTGTTGTTCATTTTCATCAAATAAACAAAATAAAACCCAGAATGTATCCTGAAAGACAATAAATGATCATAAAAGATGCTTCAGCGCAGGTGTTAATGTTACTAAAAGAGCCCAAATTTCTAAAAAATATTGCGAAAAACAACAATCTTCTGTTATAGAGTGAATGTTTGAGATGTTTAGAAGGCATTTATTTCATTTTTAGAAAATTTAATTTTTCACATTTTTCCATGAAAAGTGCCAATACCCCCCCCCTTTGGGTTCTAGGTGAAAATCTCACTCGACACAAATCAAACAAAAATGTTTCCATGGTGTGTATTGTTGTTCATTTTCATCAAATAAACAAAATAAAACCCAGAATTAATCCTGAAAGAAAGTAAATGATCATAAAAGATGCTTCAGCCCAGGTGTTAATGTTACTAAAAGAGCCCAAATTTCTAAAAATATTGCGAAAAACAACAATCTTCTGTCTAAGAGCGAATGTTTGAGGTGTTTAGAAGGCATTTATTTCATTTTTAGAAAATTTAATTCTTCACTTTTTTCCATGAAAAGTGCCCCCCCCCTTTGGGTTCTAGGTGAAAATCTCACTCAACACAAATCAAACAAAAATGTATCCAAGGTGTGTATTGTTGTTCATTTTCATCAAATAAACAAAATAAAACCCAGAATTAATCCTGAAAGACAAGAAATGAGCATAAAAGATGCTTCAGCGCAAGTGTTAATGTAACTAAAAGAGCCCAAATTTCTAAAAATATTGCGAAAAACAACAATCTTCTGTTTTAGAGTGAATGTTTGAGGTGTTAGGAAGGCATTTATTTCATTTTTAGAAAATTTAATTTTTCACATTTTTCCATGAAAAGTGCCAATACCCCCCCTTTGGGTTCTAGGTGAAAATCTCACTCGACACAAATCAAACAAAAATGTATCCAAGGTGTGTATTGTTGTTCATTTTCATCAAATATACAAAATAAAACTCAGAATGTATCCTGAAAGACAATAAATGATCATAAAAGATGCTTCAGCCCAGGTGTTAATGTTACTAAAAGAGCCCAAATTTCTAAAAATATTGCGAAAAACAACAATTTTCCGTTTTAGAGTGAATGTTTGAGGTGTTTATAAGGCATTAATTTCATTTTTAGAAAATTTAATTTTTCACATTTTTCCATGAAAAATGCCTATACCCCCCCTTTGGGTTCAAGGTGAAAATCTCACTTTACACAAATCAAACAAAAATGTTTCCATGGTGTGTATTGTTGTTCATTTTCATCAAATAAACAAAAAAAAACCCAGAATTAATCCTTAAAACAAGAAATGAGCATAAAAGATGCTTCAGCCCAGGTGTTAATGTTACTAAAAGAGCCAAAATTTCTAAAAATATTGCGAAAAACCACAATCTTCTGTTTTACAGTAAATGTTTGAGGTGTTTAGAAGGCATTTATTTCATTTTTAGAAAATTTAATTTTTCACATTTTTCCATGAAAAGTGCCAATACTTTTTTTGCCCTTTGGGTTCTAAGTGAAAATCTCACTCGACACAAATCAAACAAAAATGTATCCAAGGTGTGTATTGTTGTTCATTTTCATCAAAAAAACAAAATAAAACCCAGAATGAATCCTGAAAGACAAGAAATGAGCATAAAAGTTGCTTCAGAGAAAGTGTTAATGTTACTAAAAGAACCCAAATTTCTAAAAATATTGCGAAAAACAACAATCTTCTGTTTTAGAGTGAATGTTTGAGGTGTTAAGAAGGCATTTATTTCATTTTTAGAAAATTTAATTTTTTACATTTTTCCATGAAAAGTGCCAATACCCCCCCTTTGGGTTCTAGGTGAAAATCTCACTCGACACAAATCAAAAAAAATGTTTCCATGGTGTGTATTGTTGTTCATTTTCATCAAATAAACAAAATAAAACCCAGAAATAATCTTAAAGGGAAAGAAATGAGCATAAAAGTTGCTTCAGAGAAAGTGTTTATGTTACTAAAAGAGCCCAAATTTCTAAAAATAAGGCGAAAAACAACAATCTTCTGTTTTAGAGTGAATGTTTGAGGTGTTTAGAAGGCATTTATTTCATTTTTAGAAAATTTAATTTTTCACATTTTTCCATGAAAAGTGCCAATACCCCCCCCTTTGGGTTCTAAGTGAAAATCTCACTCGACACAAATCAAACAAAAATGTATCCAAGGTGTGTATTGTTGTTCATTTTCATCAAATAAACAAAATAAAACCCAGAATGAATCCTGAAAGACAATAAAAGATCATAAAAGATGCTTCAGCCCAAGTGTTAATGTTACTAAAAGAGCCCAAATTTCTATAAATATTGCGAAAAACAACAATCTTCTGTTTTAGAGTGAATGCTTGAGGTGTTTAGAAGGCATTTATTTCATTTTTAGAAAATTTAATTTTTCACATTTTTCCATGAAAAGTGCCAATACCCCCCCCTTTGGGTTCTAGGTGAAAATCTCACTCGACACAAATCAAACAAAAATGTATCCAAGGTGTGTATTGTTGTTCATTTTCATCAAATAAACAAAATTAAACCCAGAATGAATCCTGAAAGACAATAAAAGATCATAAAAGATGCTTCAGCCCAAGTGTTAATGTTACTAAAAGAGCCCAAATTTTTAAAAATATTGCGAAAAACAACAATCTTCTGTTTTAGAGTGAATGTTTGAGGTGTTTAGAAGGCATTTATTTCATTTTTAGAAAATTTAATTTTTCACATTTTTCCATGGAAAGTGCCAATACCCCCCCCTTTGGGTTCTAGGTGAAAATCTCACTCGCCACAAATCAAACAAAAATGTATCCAAGGTGTGTATTGTTGTTCATTTTCATCAAATAAACAAAATTAAACCCAGAATGTATCCTGAAAGACAATAAATGATCATTAAAGATGCTTCAGCTCAGGTGTTAATGTCACTTAAAGGGCCCAAATTTCTAAAAATATTGCGAAAAACAACAATCTTCTGTTTTAGAGTGAATGTTTGAGGTGTGTACAAGGCATTTATTTCATTTTTAGAAAATTTAATTTTTCACATTTTTCCATGAAAAGTGCCAATACCCCCCCTTTGGGTTCTAGGTGAAAATCTCACTTGACACAAATCAAACAAAAATGTTTCCATGGTGTGTATTGTTGTTCATTTTCATCAATTAAACAATATAAAACCCAGAATTAATCCTGAAAGACATGAAATGAGGATAAAAGATGCTTCAGCCCAGGTGCTAATGTTACTAAAAGAGCCCAAATTTCTAAAAATATTGCGAAAAACAACAATCTTCTGTTTTAGAGTCAATGTTTGAGGTGTTTAGAAGGCATTTATTTCATTTTTAGAAAATTTAATTTTTCACATTTTTCCATGAAAAGTGCCAATACCCCCCCCTTTGGGTTCTAGGTGAAAATGTCACTCGACACAAATCAAACAAAAATGTATATTAGGTGTGTATTGTTGTTCATTTTCATCAAATAAACAAAATTAAACCCAGAATGAATCCTGAAAGACAATAAAATATCATAAAAGATGCTTCAGCCCAAGTGTTAATGTTACTAAAAGAGCCCAAATTTTTAAAAATATTGCGAAAAACAACAATCTTCTGTTTTAGAGTGAATGTTTGAGGTGTTTAGAAGGCATTTATTTCATTTTTAGAAAATTTAATTTTTCACATTTTTCCATGGAAAGTGCCAATACCCCCCCTTTGGGTTCTAGGTGAAAATCTCACTCGACACAAATCAAACAAAAATGTATCCAAGGTGTGTATTGTTGTTCATTTTCATCAAATAAACAAAATTAAACCCAGAATGTATCCTGAAAGACAATTAATGATCATAAAAGATGCTTCAGCTCAGGTGTTAATGTCACTAAAAGAGCCCAAATTTCTAAAAATATTGCGAAAAACAACAATCTTCTGTTTTAGAGTGAATGTTTGAGGTGTTTAGAAGGCATTTATTTCATTTTTAGAAAATTTAATTTTTCACATTTTTCCATGAAAAGTGCCAATACCCCCCCCTTTGGGTTCTAGGTGAAAATCTCACTTGACACAAATCAAACAAAAATGTTTCCATGGTGTGTATTGTTGTTCATTTTCAGCAATTAAACAATAAAAAACCCAGAATTAATCCTGAAAGACATGAAGTGAGCATAAAAGATGCTTCAGCGCAAGTGTTAATGTCATTAAAGAGCCCAAATTTCTAAAAATATTGCGAAAAACAACAATCTTCTGTTTAAAAGTGAATGTTTGAGGTGTTTAGAAGGCATTTATTTCATTTTTAGAAAATTTAATTTTTCACATTTTTCCATGAAAAGTGCCAATACCCCCCCTTTGGGTTCTAGGTGAAAATCTCACTCGACACAAATCAAACAAAAATGAATCAAAGGTGTGTATTGTTGTTCATTTTCATCAAATAAACAAAATAAAACCCAGAATGTATCCTGAAAGACAATAAAAGATCATTAAAAATGCTTCAGCCCAGGTTTTAATGTTACTATTGGAGCCCAAATTTCTAAAAATATTGCGAAAAACAACAATCTTCTGTTTAAAAGTGAATGTTTGAGGTGTTTAGAAGGCATTTATTTCATTTTTAGAAAATTTAATTTTTCACATTTTTCCATGAAAAGTGCCAATACCCCCCCCCATTGGGTTCTAGGTGAAAATCTCACTCGACACAAATCAAACAAAAATGAATCCAAGGTGTGTATTGTTGTTCATTTTCATCAAATAAACAAAATAAAACCCAGAATGTATCCTGAGAGACAATAAATGATCATAAAAGATGCTTCAGCCCAGGTGTTAATGTTACTAAAAGAGCCCAAATTTCTAAAAATATTGCGAAAAACAACAATCTTCTGTTTTAGAGTGAATGTTTGAGGTGTTTAGAAGGCATTTATTTCATTTTTAGAAAATTTAATTTTTCACATTTTTTCATGAAAAGTGCCAATACCCCCCCCTTTGGGTTCTAGGTGAAAATCTCACTCGACACAAATCAAACAAAAATGTATCCAAGGTGTGTATTGTTGTTCATTTTCATCAAATAAACAAAATTAAACCCAGAATTAATCCTGAAAGACAATAAAAGATCATAAAAGATGCTTCAGCCCAAGTGTTAATGTTACTGAAAGAGCCCAAATTTTTAAAAATATTGCGAAAAACAACAATCTTCTGTTTTAGAGTGAATGTTTGAGGTGTTTAGAAGGCATTTATTTCATTTTTAGAAAATTTAATTTTTCCCATTTTTCCATGGAAAGTGCCAATACCCCCCCCCTTTGGGTTCTAGGTGAAAATCTCACTCGACACAAATCAAACAAAAATGTATCCAAGGTGTGTATTGTTGTTCATTTTCATCAAATAAACAAAATTAAACCCGGAATGTATCCTGAAAGACAATAAATGATCATAAAAGATGCTTCAGCTCAGGTGTTAAAGTCACTAAAAGAGCCCAAATTTCCAAAAATATTGCGAAAAACAACAATCTTCTGTTTTAGAGTGAATGTTTGAGGTGTTTAGAAGGCATTTATTTCATTTTTAGAAAATTTAATTTTTCACATTTTTCCATGAAAAGTGCCAATACCCCCCCCTTTGGGTTCTAGGTGAAAATCTCACTTGACACAAATCAAACAAAAATGTTTCTATGGTGTGTATTGTTGTTCATTTTCATCAAATAAACAAAATAAAACCCAGAATTAATCCTGAAATACATGATATGAGCATAAAAGATGCTTCAGCGCAAGTTATAATTTTACTAAATGAGCCCAAATTTCAAAATAAAGGGGAAAAACAACAATCTTCTGTTTTAGAGTGAATGTTTGAGGTGTTTAGAAGGCATTTATTTCATTTTTAGAAAATTTAATTTTTCACATTTTTCCATGAAAAGTGCCAATACCCCCCCCTTTTGGGTTCTAGGTGAAAATCTCACTCGACACAAATCAAACAAAAATGTATCCAAGGTGTGTATTGTTGTTCATTTTCATCAAATAAACAAAATAAAACCCAGAATAAATCCTGAAAGACAATAGAAGATCATAAAAGATGCTTCAGCCGAAGTGTTAATGTTACTAAAAGAGCCCAAATTTCTAAAAATATTGCGAAAAACAACAATCTTCTGTTTAAAAGTGAATGTTTGAGGTGTTTAGAAGGCATTTATTTCATTTTTAGAAAATTTAATTTTTCACATTTTTCCATGAAAAGTGCCAATACCTACCCTTTGGGTTCTAGGTGAAAATCTAACTTGACACAAATCAAACAAAAATGTTTCCATGGTGTGTATTGTTGTTCATTTTCATCAAATAAACAAAATAAAACCCAGAATAAATCCTGAAAGACAATAAAAGATCATAAAAGATGCTTCATCCGGAGTGTTAATGTTACTAAAAGAGCCCAAATTTCTAAAAATATTGCGAAAAACAACAATCTTCTGTTTTAGAGTGAATGTTTGAGGTGTTTAGAAGGCATTTATTTCATTTTTAGAAAATTTAATTTTTCACATTTTTCCATGAAAAGTGCCAATACCTACCCTTTGGGTTCTAGGTGAAAATCTAACTTGACACAAATCAAACAAAAATGTTTCCATGGTGTGTATTGTTGTTCATTTTCATCAAATAAACAAAATAAAACACAGAATTAATCCTGAAAGACAAGAAATGAGCATAAAAGATGCTTCAGCGCAAGTGTTAATGTTACTAAAAGAGCCCAAATTTCTAAAAATATTGCGAAAAACAACAATCTTCTGTTTTAGAGTGAATGTTTGAGGTGTTTAGAAGGCATTTATTTCATTTTTAGAAAATTTAATTTTTACATTTTTCCATGAAAAGTGCCAATGCCCCCCCCCTTTGGGTTCTAGGTGAAAATCTCACTCGACACAAATCAAACAAAAATGTATTCAAGGTGTGTATTGTTGTTCATTTTCATCAAATTAACAAAATAAAACCCAGAATGAATCCTGAAAGACAATAAAAGATCATTAAAGATGCTTCAGCCCAGGTTTTAATGTTACTATTGGAGCCCAAATTTCTAAAAATATTGCGAAAAACAACAATCTTCTGTTTTAGAGTGAATGTTTGAGGTGTTTAGAAGGCATTTATTTCATTTTTAGAAAATTTAATTTTTCACATTTTTCCATGAAAAGTGCCAATACCCCCCCCTTTGGGTTCTAGGTGAAAATCTCACTCGACACAAAACAAACAAAAATGTATCCAAGGTGTGTTTTGTTGTTCATTTTCATCAAATAAACAAAATAAAACCCAGAATAAATCCTGAAAGACAATAAAAGATCTCAAAAGATGCTTCAGCCGAAGTGTTAATGTTACTAAAAGAGCCCAAATTTCTAAAAAAATTAAGAAAAACAACAATCTTCTGATTAAAAGTGAATGTTTGAGGTGTTTAGAAGGCATTTATTTCATTTTTAGAAAATTTAATTTTTCACATTTTTCCATGAAAAGTGCCAATACCCCCCCCATTGGGTTCTAGGTGAAAATCTCACACGACACAAATCAAACAAAAATGAATCCAAGGTGTGTATTGTTGTTAATTTTCATCAAATAAACAAAATAAGACCCAGAATGAATCCTGAGAGACAATAAATAATCATAAAAGATGCTTCAGCCCAGGTGTTAATGTTACTAAAAGAGCCCAAATTTCTAAAAATATTGCGAAAAACAACAATCTTCTGTTTTAGAGTCAATGTTTGAGGTGTTTAGAAGGCATTTATTTCATTTTTAGAAAATTTAATTTTTCACATTTTTCCATGAAAAGTGCCAATACCCCCCCCTTTGGGTTCTAGGTGAAAATCTCACTCGACACAAATCAAACAAAAATGTATCCAAGGTGTGTATTGTTGTTCATTTTCATCAAATAAACAAAATTAAACCCAGAATGAATCCTGAAAGACAATAAAAAATCATAAAAGATGCTTCAGCCCAAGTGTTAATGTTACTAAAAGAGCCCAAATTTTTAAAAATATTGCGAAAAACAACAATCTTCTGTTTTAGAGTGAATGTTTGAGGTGTTTAGAAGGCATTTATTTCATTTTTAGAAAATTTAATTTTTCACATTTTTCCATGGAAAGTGCCAATACCCCCCCTTTGGGTTCTAGGTGAAAATCTCACTCGACACAAATCAAACAAAAATGTATCCAAGGTGTGTATTGTTGTTCATTTTCATCAAATAAACAAAATTAAACCCAGAATGTATCCTGAAAGACAATAAATGATCATAAAAGATGCTTCAGCTCAGGTGTTAATGTCACTAAAAGAGCCCAAATTTCTAAAAATATTGCGAAAAATTGCAATCTTCTGTTTTAGAGTGAATGTTTGAGGTGTTTAGAAGGCATTTATTTCATTTTTAGAAAATTTAATTTTTCACATTTTTCCATGAAAAGTGCCAATACCCCCCCCTTTGGGTTCTAGGTGAAAATCTCACTTGACACAAATCAAACAAAAATGTTTCCATGGTGTGTATTGTTGTTCATTTTTATCAATTAAACAATATAAAACCCAGAATTAATCCTGAAAGACATGAAGTGAGCATAAAAGATGCTTCAGCGCAAGTGTTAATGTCATTAAAGAGCCCAAATTTCTAAAAATATTGCGAAAAACAACAATCTTCTGTTTTAGAGTTAATGTTTGAGGTGTTTAGAAGGCATTTATTTCATTTTTAGAAAATTTAATTTTCCACATTTTTCCATGAAAAGTGCCAATACCCCCCTCTTTGGGTTCTAGGTGAAAATCTCACTCGACACAAATCAAACAAAAATGTATCCAAGGTGTGTATTGTTGTTCATTTTCATCAAATAAACAAAATAAAACCCAGAATGCATCCTGAAAGACAAAAAATGATCATAAAAGATGCTTCAGCCCAGGTGTTCATGTTACTAAAAGAACCCAAATTTCTAAAAATATTGGGAAAAACAACAATCTTCTGTTTTAGAGTGAATGTTTGAGGTGTTTAGAAGGCATTTATTTCATTTTTAGAAAATTTAATTTTTCACATTTTTCCATGAAAAGTGCCAATACCCCCCCCTTTGGGTTCTAGGTGAAAATCTCACTTGACACAAATCAAACAAAAATGTTTCCATGGTGTGTATTGTTGTTCATTTTCATCAATTAAACAATATAAAACCCAGAATTAATCCTGAAAGACATGAAATGAGCATAAAAGATGCTTCAGCGCAAGTGTTTATGTCACTAAAAGAGCCCAAATTTCTAAAAATATTGCGAAAAACAACAATCTTCTGTTTAAAAGTGAATGTTTGAGGTGTTTAGAAGGCATTTATTTCATTTTTAGAAAATTTAATTTTTCACATTTTTCCATGAAAAGTGCCAATACCCTTTGGGGTATTGGCACTTTTCCCTTTGGGTTCTAGGTGAAAATCTCACTCGACACAAATCAAACAAAAATGAATCCAAGGTGTGTATTGTTGTTCATTTTCATCAAATAAACAAAATAAAACCCAGAATGTATCCTGAGAGACAATAAATGATCATAAAAGATGCTTCAGCCCAGGTGTTAATGTTACTAAAAGAGCCCAAATTTCTAAAAATATTGCGAAAAACAACAATCTTCTGTTTTAGAGTGAATGTTTGAGGTGTTTAGAAGGCATTTATTTCATTTTTAGAAAATTTAATTTTTCACATTTTTCCATGAAAAGTGCCAATACCTCCCCCTTTGGGTTCTAGGTGAAAATCTCACTGGACACAAATCAAACAAAAATGTATCCAAGGTGTGTATTGTTGTTCATTTTCATTAAATAAACAAAATAAAAACCAGAATGTATCCTGAAAGACAAATGATCATAAAAGATGCTTCAGCCCTGGTGTAAATGTTACTAAAATAGCCCAAATTTCTAAAAATATTGCGAAAAACAACAATATTCTGTTTTAGAGTGAATGTTTGAGGTGTTTAGAAGGCATTTATTTTATTTTTAGAAAATTTATTTTTTCACATTTTTCCATGAAAAGTGCCAATACCCCCCCCTTTGGGTTCTAGGTGAAAATCTCACTCGACACAAAACAAACAAAAATGTATCCAAGGTGTGTATTGTTGTTAATTTTCATCAAATAAACAAAATAAAACCCAGAAATAATCTTAAAGGAAAAGAAAGGAGCATAAAAGTTGCTTCAGAGAAAGTGTTAATGTTACTAAAAGAGCCCAAATTTCAAAAAATATTGCGAAAAACAACAATCTTCTGTTTTAGAGTGAATGTTTGAGGTGTTTAGAAGGCATTTATTTCATTTTTAGAAAATTTAATTTTTCACATTTTTCCATGAAAAGTGCCAATACCCCCCCTTTGGGTTCTAGGCGAAAATCTCACTCGACACAAATCAAACAAAAATGTATCCAAGGTGTGTATTGTTGTTCATTTTCATCAAATAAACAAAATTAAACCCAGAATGAATCCTGAAAGACAATAAAAGATCATAAAAGATGCTTCAGCCCAAGTGTTAATGTTACTAAAAGAGCCCAAATTTCTAAAAAAATTGCGAAAAACAACAATCTTCTGTTTTAGAGTGAATGTTTGAGGTGTTTAGAAGGCATTTATTTCCTTTTAGAAAATTTAATTTTTCACATTTTTCCATGAAAAGTGCCGATACCCCCCCCTTTGGGTTCTAGGTGAAAATCTCACTCGACACAAATCAAACAAAAATGTATCCAAGGTGTGTATTGTTGTTAATTTTCATCAAATAAACAAAATAAAACCCAGAATGAATCCTGAAAGACAATAAAAGATCATAAAAGATGCTTCAGCCCAAGTGTTAATGTTACTAAAAGAGCCCAATTTTCTAAAAATATTGCGAAAAACAACAATCTTTTTTTTAGAGTGAATGTTTGAGGTGTTTAGAAGGCATTTATTTCATTTTTAGAAAATTTAATTTTTCATATTTTTCCATGAAAAGTGCCAATACCCCCCCTTTGGGTTCTAGGTGAAAATCTCACTCGACACAAATCAAACAAAAATGTATCCAAGGTGTGTATTGTTGTTCATTTTCATCAAATAAACAAAATAAAACCCAGAATGCATCCTGAAAGACAAAAAATGATCATAAAAGATGCTTCAGCCCAGGTGTTAATGTTACTAAAAGAGCCCAAATTTCTAAAAATATTGGGAAAAACAACAATCTTCTGTTTTAGAGTGAATGTTTGAGGTGTTTAGAAGGCATTTATTTCATTTTTAGAAAATTTAATTTTTTACATTTTTCCACGAAAAGTGCCAATACCCTCCCCTTTGGGTTCTAGGTGAAAATCTCACTCGACACAAATCAAACAAAAATGTTTCCATGGTGTGTATTGTTGTTCATTTTCATCAAATAAACAAAATAAAACCCAGAAATAATCTTAAAGGAAAAGAAAGGAGCATAAAAGTTGCTTCAAAGAAAGTGTTAATGTTACTAAAACAGCCCAAATTTCTAAAAATATTGCGAAAAACAACAATCTTCTGTTTTAGAGTGAATGTTTGAGGTGTTTAGAAGGCATTTATTTCATTTTTAGAAAATTTAATTTTTCACATTTTTCCATGAAAAGTGCCAATACCCCCCCCTTTGGGTTCTAGGCGAAAATCTCACTCGACACAAATCAAACAAAAATGTATCCAAGGTGTGTATTGTTGTTCATTTTCATCAAATAAACAAAATTAAACCCAGAATGAATCCTGAAAGACAATAAAAGATCATAAAAGATGCTTCAGCCCAAGTGTTAATGTTACTAAAAGAGCCCAAATTTCTAAAAATATTGCGAAAAACAACAATCTTCTGTTTTAGAGTGAATGTTTGAGGTGTTTAGAAGGCATTTATTTCCTTTTAGAAAATTTAATTTTTCACATTTTTCCATGAAAAGTGCCAATACCCCCCCCCTTTGGGTTCTAGGTGAAAATCTAACTCGACACAAATCAAACAAAAATGTATCCAAGGTGTGTATTGTTGTTCA
Organism: Hetaerina americana; assembly: GCF_022747635.1. Lineage (NCBI taxonomy): Eukaryota > Metazoa > Arthropoda > Insecta > Odonata > Calopterygidae > Hetaerina > Hetaerina americana. The sequence goes on along the minus strand of NW_027286793.1, from coordinate 166,785 downwards.
TTTTCATCAAATAAACAAAATAAAACCCAGAATGTATCCTGAAAGACAATAAATGATCATTAAAGATGCTTCAGCACAGGTGTTAATGTTACTAAAAGAGCCCAAATTTCTAAAAATATTGCGAAAAACAACAATCTTCTGTTTTAGAGTGAATGTTTGAGGTGTTTAGAAGGCATTTATTTTATTTTTAGAAAATTTATTTTTTCACATTTTTCCATGAAAAGTGCCAATACCCCCCCTTTGGGTTCTAGGTGAAAATCTCACTCGGCACAAAACAAACAAAAATGTATCCAAGGTGTGTATTGTTGTTCATTTTCATCAAATAAACAAAATAAAACCCAGAATGAATCCTGAAAGACAATAAAATATCATAAAAGATGCTTCAGCCCAAGTGTTAATGTTACTAAAAGAGCCCAAATTTCTAAAAATATTGCGAAAAACAACAATCTTCTGTTTTAGAGTGAATGTTTGAGGTGTTTAGAAGGCATTTATTTCATTTTTAGAAAATTTAATTTTCCACATTTTTCCATGAAAAGTGCCAATACCCCCCCTTTGGGTTCTAGGTGAAAATCTCACTCGACACAAATCAAACAAAAATGTATCCAAGGTGTGTATTGTTGTTCATTTTCATCAAATAAACAATAAACCCAGAATGCATCCTGGAAGACAAAAAATGATCATAAAAGATGCTTCAGCCCAGGTGTTAATTTTACTAAAAGAGCCCAAATTTCTAAAAATATTGGGAAAAACAACAATCTTCTGTTTTAGAGTGAATGTTTGAGGTGTTTAGAAGAAATTTTTTCATTTTTAGAAAATTTATTTTTTCACATTTTTCCATGAAAAGTGCCAATACCCCCCCCTTTGGGTTCTAGGTGAAAATCTCACTTGACACAAATCAAACAAAAATGTTTCTATGGTGTGTATTGTTGTTCATTTTCATCAAATAAACAAAATAAAACCCAGAATTAATCCTGAAATACATGAAATGAGCATAAAAGATGCTTCAGCGCAAGTGTTAATTTTACTAAATGAGCCCAAATTTCAAAATAAAGGGGAAAAACAACAATCTTCTGTTTTAGAGTGAATGTTTGAGGTGTTTAGAAGGCATTTATTTCATTTGTAGAAAATTTAATTTTTCACATTTTTCCATGAAAAGTGCCAATACCCCCCCCTTTGGGTTCTAGGTTAAAATCTCACTCGACACAAATCAAACAAAAATGTATCCAAGGTGTGTATTGTTGTTCATTTTCATCAAATAAACAAAATAAAACCCAGAATAAATCCTGAAAGACAATAAAAGATCATAAAAGATGCTTCAGCCGAAGTGTTTATGTTACTAAAAGAGCCCAAATTTTTAAAAATATTGCGAAAAACAACAATCTTCTGTTTAAAAGTGAATGTTTGAGGTGTTTAGAAGGCATTTATTTCATTTTTAGAAAATTTAATTTTTCACATTTTTTCATGAAAAGTGCCAATACCCCCCCCTTTGGGTTCTAGGTGAAAATCCCAATCGACACAAATCAAACAAAAATGTATCCAAGGTGTGTATTGTTGTTCATTTTCATCAAATAAACAAAATAAAACCCAGAATGCATCCTGAAAGACAAAAAATGATCATAAAAGATGCTTCAGCCCAGGTGTTAATGTTACTAAAAGAGCCCAAATTTCTAAAAATATTGCGAAAAACAACAATCTTCTGTTTTAGAGTGAATGTTTGAGGTGTTTAGAAGGCATTTATTTCATTTTTAGAAAATTTAATTTTTCACATTTTTCCACGAAAAGTGCCAGTGCCAAGTGCCCCCCCCCTTTGGGTTCTAGGTGAAAATCTCACTCGACACAAATCAAACAAAAATGTATCCAAGGTGTGTATTGTTGTTCATTTTCATCAAATAAACAAAATAAAACCCAGAATGTACCCTGAAAGGCAATAAAAGATCATTAAAGATGCTTCAGCCCAGGTTTTAATGTTACTATTGGAGCCCAAATTTCTAAAAATATTGCGAAAAACAACAATCTTCTGTTTTAGAGTGAATGTTTGAGGTGTTTAGAAGGCATTTATTTCATTTTTAGAAAATTTAATTTTTCACATTTTTCCATGAAAAGTGCCAATACCCCCCCTTTGGGTTCTAGGTGAAAATCTCACTCGACACAAAACAAACAAAAATGTATCCAAGGTGTGTTTTGTTGTTCATTTTCATCAAATAAACAAAATAAAACCCAGAATAAATCCTGAAAGACAATAAAAGATCTCAAAAGATGCTTCAGCCGAAGTGTTAATGTTACTAAAAGAGCCCAAATTTCTAAAAAAATTAAGAAAAACAACAATCTTCTGTTTAAAAGTGAATGTTTGAGGTGTTTAGAAGGCATTTATTTCATTTTTAGAAAATTTAATTTTTCACATTTTTCCATGAAAAGTGCCAATACCCCCCCCATTGGGTTCTAGGTGAAAATCTCACTCGACACAAATCAAACAAAAATGAATCCAAGGTGTGTATTGTTGTTAATTTTCATCAAATAAACAAAATAAGACCCAGAATGAATCCTGAGAGACAATAAATAATCATAAAAGATGCTTCAGCCCAGGTGTTAATGTTACTAAAAGAGCCCAAATTTCTAAAAATATTGCGAAAAACAACAATCTTCTGTTTTAGAGTGAATGTTTGAGGTGTTTAGAAGGCATTTATTTCATTTTTAGAAAATTTAATTTTTCACATTTTTCCATGAAAAGTGCCAATACCCCCCCCATTGGGTTCTAGGTGAAAATCTCACTCGAAACAAATCAAACAAAAATGAATCCAAGGTGTGTATTGTTGTTCATTTTCATCAAATAAACAAAATAAAACCCAGAATAAATCCTGAAAGACAATAAAAGATCTCAAAAGATGCTTAAGCCGAAGTGTTAATGTTACTAAAAGAGCCCAAATTTCTAAAAATATTGCGAAAAACAACAATCTTCTGTTTAAAAGTGAATGTTTGAGGTGTTTAGAAGGCATTTATTTCATTTTTAGAAAATTTAATTTTTCACATTTTTCCATGAAAAGTGCCAATACCCCCCCCATTGGGTTCTAGGTGAAAATCTCACTCGACACAAATCAAACAAAAATGTATCCAAGGTGTGTATTGTTGTTCATTTTCATCAAATAAACAAAATTAAACCCAGAATGAATCCTGAAAGACAATAAAAGATCATAAAAGATGCTTCAGCCCAAGTGTTAATGTTACTAAAAGAGCCCAAATTTTTAAAAATATTGCGAAAAACAACAATCTTCTGTTTTAGAGTGAATGTTTGAGGTGTTAAGAAGGCATTTATTTCATTTTTAGAAAATTTAATTTTTCACATTTTTCCATGGAAAGTGCCAATACCCCCCCCTTTGGGTTTTGGATGAAAATCTCACTCGACACAAATCAAACAAAAATGTATCCAAGGTGTGTATTGTTGTTCATTTTCATCAAATAAACAAAATTAAACCCGGAATGTATCCTGAAAGACAATAAATGATCATAAAAGATGCTTCAGCTCAGGTGTTAATGTCACTAAAAGAGCCAAAATTTCTAAAAATATGGGGAAAAACAACAATCTTCTGTTTTAGAGTGAATGTTTGAGGTGTTTAGAAGGCATTTATTTCATTTTTAGAAAATTTAATTTTTCACATTTTTCCATGAAAAGTGCCAATACCCCCCCTTTGGGTTCTAGGTGAAAATCTCACTCGACACAAATCAAACAAAAATGTTTCCAAGGTGTGTATTGTTGTTCATTTTCATCAATTAAACAATATAAAACCCAGAATTAATCCTGAAAGACAAAAAATGATCATAAAAGATGCTTCAGCCCAGGTGTTAATGTTACTAAAAGAGCCCAAATTTCTAAAAATATTGCGAAAAACAACAATCTTCTGTTTTAGAGTGAATGTTTGAGGTGTTTAGAAGGCATTTATTTCATTTTTAGAAAATTTAATTTTTCACATTTTTCCACGAAAAGTGCCAGTGCCAAGTGCCCCCCCCCTTTGGGTTCTAGGTGAAAATCTCACTCGACACAAATCAAACAAAAATGTATCCAAGGTGTGTATTGTTGTTCATTTTCATCAAATAAACAAATAAAACCCAGAATGTATCCTGAAAGGCAATAAAAGATCATTAAAGATGCTTCAGCCCAGGTTTTAATGTTACTATTGGAGCCCAAATTTCTAAAAATATTTCGAAAAACAACAATCTTCTGTTTTAGAGTGAATGTTTGAGGTGTTTAGAAGGCATTTATTTCATTTTTAGAAAATTTAATTTTTCACATTTTTCCATGAAAAGTGCCAATACCCCCCCCTTTGGGTTCTAGGCGAAAATCTCACTCGACACAAATCAAACAAAAATGTATCCAAGGTGTGTATTGTTGTTCATTTTCATCAAATAAACAAAATTAAACCCAGAATGAATCCTGAAAGACAATAAAAGATCATAAAAGATGCTTCAGCCCAAGTGTTAATGTTACTAAAAGAGCCCAAATTTTTAAAAATATTGCGAAAAACAACAATCTTCTGTTTTAGAGTGAATGTTTGAGGTGTTTAGAAGGCATTTATTTCCTTTTAGAAAATTTAATTTTTCACATTTTTCCATGAAAAGTGCCAATACCCCCCCCCTTTGGGTTCTAGGTGAAAATCTAACTCGACACAAATCAAACAAAAATGTATCCAAGGTGTGTATTGTTGTTCATTTTCATCAAATAAACAAAATAAAACCCAGAATGTATCTTGAAAGACAATAAATGATCATTAAAGATGCTTCAGCACAGGTGTTAATGTTACTAAAAGAGCCCAAATTTCTAAAAATATTGTGAAAAACAACAATATTCTGTTTTAGAGTGAATGTTTGAGGTGTTTAGAAGGCATTTATTTTATTTTTAGAAAATTTATTTTTTCACATTTTTCCATGAAAAGTGCCAATACCCCCCCCTTTAAGTTCTAGGTGAAAATCTCACTCGACACAAAACAAACAAAAATGTATCCAAGGTGTGTATTGTTGTTCATTTTCATCAAATAAACAAAATAAAACCCAGAATGAATCCTAAAAGACAATAAAATATCATAAAAGATGCTTCAGCCCAAGTGTTAATGTTACTAAAAGAGCCCAAATTTCTAAAAATATTGCGAAAAACAACAATCTTCTGTTTTAGAGTGAATGTTTGAGGTGTTTAGAAGGCATTTATTTCATTTTTAGAAAATTTAATTTTCCACATTTTTCCATGAAAAGTGCCAATACCCCCCCTTTGGGTTCTAGGTGAAAATCTCACTCGACACAAATCAAACAAAAATGTATCCAAGGTGTGTATTGTTGCTATTTTCATCAAATAAACAATAAACCCAGAATGCATCCTGGAAGACAAAAAATGATCATAAAAGATGCTTCAGCCCAGGTGTTAATGTTACTAAAAGAGCCCAAATTTCTAAAAATATTGGGAAAAACAACAATCTTCTGTTTTAGAGTGAATGTTTGAGGTATTTAGAAGAAATTTTTTCATTTTTAGAAAATTTATTTTTTCACATTTTTCCATGAAAAGTGCCAATACCCCCCCCTTTGGGTTCTAGGTGAAAATCTCACTTGACACAAATCAAACAAAAATGTTTCTATGGTGTGTATTGTTGTTCATTTTCATCAAATAAACAAAATAAAACCCAGAATTAATCCTGAAATACATGAAATGAGCATAAAAGATGCTTCAGCGCAAGTGTTAATTTTACTAAATGAGCCCAAATTTCAAAATAAAGGGGAAAAACAACAATCTTCGGTTTTAGAGTGAATGTTTGAGGTGTTTAGAAGGCATTTATTTCATTTTTAAAAAAATTTAATTTTTCACATTTTTCCATGAAAAGTGCCAATACCCCCCCCCTTTGGGTTCTAGGTGAAAATCTCACTCGACACAAATCAAACAAAAATGTATCCAAGGTGTGTATTGTTGTTCATTTTCATCAAATAAACAAAATAAAACCCAGAATAAATCCTGAAAGACAATAAAAGATCATAAAAGATGCTTCAGCCGAAGTGTTAATGTTACTAAAAGAGCCCAAATTTCTAAAAATATTGCGAAAAACAACAATCTTCTGTTTAAAAGTGAATGTTTGAGGTGTTTAGAAGGCATTTATTTCATTTTTAGAAAATTTAATTTTTCACATTTTTCCATGAAAAGTGCCAATACCTACCCTTTGGGTTCTAGGTGAAAATCTAACTTGACACAAATCAAACAAAAATGTTTCCATGGTGTGTATTTTTGTTCATTTTCATCAAATAAACAAAATAAAACCCAGAATAAATCCTGAAAGACAATAAAAGATCATAAAAGATGCTTCATCCGAAGTGTTAATGTTACTAAAAGAGCCCAAATTTCTAAAAATATTGCGAAAAACAACAATCTTCTGTTTTAGAGTGAATGTTTGAGGTGTTTAGAAGGCATTTATTTCATTTTTAGAAAATTTATTTTTTCACATTTTTCCATGAAAAGTGCCAATACCCCCCCCTTTGGGTTCTAGGTGAAAATCTCACTCGACACAAATCAAACAAAAATGTATCCAAGGTGTGTATTGTTGTTCATTTTCATCAAATAAACAAAATAAAACCCAGAATGCATCCTGAAAGACAAAAAATGATCATAAAAGATGCTTCAGCCCAGGTGTTAATGTTACTAAAAGAGCCCAAATTTCTAAAAATATTGCGAAAAACAACAATCTTCTGTTTTAGAGTGAATGTTTGAGGTGTTTAGAAGGCATTTATTTCATTTTTAGAAAATTTAATTTTGCACATTTTTCCACGAAAAGTGCCAATGCCCCCCCCCTTTGGGTTCTAGGTGAAAATCTCACTCGACACAAATCAAACAAAAATGTATCCAAGGTGTGTATTGTTGTTCATTTTCATCAAATAAACAAAATAAAACCCAGAATGTATCCTGAGAGACAATAAATGATCATAAAAGATGCTTCAGCCCAGGTGTTAATGTTACTAAAAGAGCCCAAATTTCTAAAAATATTGCGAAAAACAACAATCTTCTGTTTTAGAGTGAATGTTTGAGGTGTTTAGAAGGCATTTATTTCATTTTTAGAAAATTTAATTTTTCACATTTTTTCATGAAAAGTGCCAATACCCCCCCCTTTGGGTTCTAGGTGAAAATCTCACTCGACACAAATCAAACAAAAATGTATCCAAGGTGTGTATTGTTGTTCATTTTCATCAAATAAACAAAATTAAACCCGGAATGTATCCTGAAAGACAATAAATGATCATAAAAGATGCTTCAGCTCAGGTGTTAATGTCACTAAAAGAGCCCAAATTTCTAAAAATATTGCGAAAAACAACAATATTCTGTTTTAGAGTGAATGTTTGAGGTGTTTAGAAGGCATTTATTTCATGTTTAGAAAATTTAATTTTTCACATTTTTCCATGAAAAGTGCCAATACCCCCCCCTTTGGGTTCTAGGTGAAAATCTCACTTAACACAAATCAAACAAAAATGTTTCCATGGTGTGTATTGTTGTTCATTTTCATCAATTAAACAATATAAAACCCAGAATTAATCCTGAAAGACATGAAGTGAGCATAAAAGATGCTTCAGCGCAAGTGTTAATGTCATTAAAGATCCCAAATTTCTAAAAATATTCCGAAAAACAACAATCTTCTGTTTAAAAGTGAATGTTTGAGGTGTTTAGAAGGCATTTATTTCATTTTTAGAAAATTTAATTTTTCACATTTTTCCATGAAAAGTGACAATACCCCCCCTTTGGGTTCTAGGTGAAAATCTCACTCGACACAAATCAAACAAAAATGAATCCAAGGTGTGTATTGTTGTTCATTTTCATCAAATAAACAAAATAAAACCCAGAATGTATCCTGAGAGACAATAAATGATCATAAAAGATGCTTCAGCCCAGGTGTTAATGTTACTAAAAGAGCCGAAATTTCTAAAAATATTGCGAAAAACAACAATCTTCTGTTTTAGAGTGAATGTTTGAGGTGTTTAGAAGGCATTTATTTCATTTTTAGAAAATTTAATTTTTCACATTTTTCCATGAAAAGTGCCAATACCCCCCCTTTGGGTTCTAGGTGAAAATCTCACTTGACACAAATCAAACAAAAATGTATCCAAGGTGTGTATTGTTGTTCATTTTCATCAAATAAACAAAATAAAAACCAGAATGTATCCTGAAAGACAATAAATGATCATAAAAGATGCTTCAGCCCAGGTGTAAATGTTACTAAAATAGCCCAAATTTCTAAAAATATTGCGAAAAACAACAATATTCTGTTTTAGAGTGAATGTTTGAGGTGTTTAGAAGGCATTTATTTTATTTTTAGAAAATTTATTTTTTCACATTTTTCCATGAAAAGTGCCAAAACCCCCCCTTTGGGTTCTAGGTGAAAATCTCACTCGACACAAAACAAACAAAAATGTATCCAAGGTGTTTATTGTTGTTCATTTTCATCAAATAAACAAAATAAAACCCAGAATGAATCCTGAAAGACAATTAAAGATCATAAAAGATGCTTCTGCCCAGGAATTAATGTTACTAAAAGAGCCCAAATTTCTAAAAATATTGCGAAAAACAACAATCTTCTGTTTTAGAGTGAATGTTTGAGGTGTTTAGAAGGCATTTATTTCATTTTTAGAAAATTTAATTTTTCACATTTTTCCATGAAAAGTGCCAATACCCCCCCCTTTGGGTTCTAGGTGAAAATCTCACTCGACACAAATCAAACAAAAAATGTATCCAAGGTGTGTATTGTTGTTCATTTTCATCAAATAAACAAAATAAAACCCAGAATACATCCTGAAAGACAAAAAATGATCATAAAAGATGCTTCAGCCCAGGTGTTAATGTTACTAAAAGAGCCCAAATTTCTAAAAATATTGGGAAAAACAACAATCTTCTGTTTTAGAGTGAATGTTGAGGTGTTTAGAAGGCATTTATTTCATTTTTAGAAAATTTAATTGTTCACATTTTTCCATGAAAAGTGCCAATACCCCCCCCTTTGGGTTCTAGGTGAAAATCTCACTTGACACAAATCAAAAAAATGTTTCCATGGTGTGTATTGTTGTTCATTTTCATCAATTAAACAATATAAAACCCAGAATTAATCCTGAAAGAAATGAAATGAGCATAAAAGATGCTTCAGCGCAAGTGTTTATGTCACTAAAAGAGCCCAAATTTCTAAAAATATTGCGAAAAACAACAATCTTCTGTTTAAAAGTGAATGTTTGAGGTGTTTAGAAGGCATTTATTTCATTTTTAGAAAATTTAATTTTTCACATTTTTCCATGAAAAGTGCCAATACCCTTTGGGGTATTGGCACTTTTCCCTTTGGGTTCTAGGTGAAAATCTCACTCGACACAAATCAAACAAAAATGAATCCAAGGTGTGTATTGTTGTTAATTTTCATCAAATAAACAAAATAAAACCCAGAATGTATCCTGAGAGACAATAAATGATCATAAAAGATGCTTCAGCTCAGGTGTTAATGTTTACTAAAAGAGCCCAAATTTCTAAAAAATATTGCGAAAAACAACAATCTTCTGTTTTAGAGTGAATGTTTGAGGTGTTTAGAAGGCATTTATTTCATTTTTAGAAATTTAATTTTTCACATTTTTCCATGAAAAGTGCCAATACCTCCCCCTTTGGGTTCTAGGGTGAAAATCTCACTTGACACAAATCAAACAAAAATGTATCCAAGGTGTGTATTGTTGTTCATTTTCATTAAATAAACAAAATAAAAACCAGAATGTATCCTGAAAGACAATTAATGATCATAAAAGATGCTTCAGCCCAGGTGTAAATGTTACTAAAATAGCCCAAATTTCTAAAAATATTGCGAAAAACAACAATATTCTGTTTAGAGTGAATGTTTGAGGTGTTTAGAAGGCATTTATTTTAATTTTAGAAAATTTATTTTTTCACATTTTTCCATGAAAAGTGCCAATACCCCCCCCTTTGGGTTCTAGGTGAAAATCTCACTCGACACAAAACAAACAAAAATGTATCCATGGTGTGTATTGTTGTTCATTTTTCATCAAATAAAACAAAATAAAACCCAGAAATAATCTTAAAGGAAAAGAAAGGAGCATAAAAGTTGCTTCAGAGAAAGTGTTAATGTTACTAAAAGAGCCCAAATTTCTAAAAATATTGCGAAAAACAACAATCTTCTGTTTTAGAGTGAATGTTTGAGGTGTTTTAGAAGGCATTTATTTCATTTTTAGAAAATTTAATTTTTCACATTTTTCCATGAAAAGTGCCAATACCCCCCCCTTTGGGTTCTAGGCGAAAATCTCACTCGACACAAATCAAACAAAAATGTATCCAAGGTGTGTATTGTTGTTCATTTCATCAAATAAACAAAATTAAACCCAGAATGAATCCTGAAAGACAATAAAAGATCATAAAAGATGCTACAGCCCAAGTGTTAATGTTACTAAAAGAGCCCAAATTTCTAAAAATATTGCGAAAAACAACAATCTTCTGTTTTAGAGTGAATGTTTGAGGTGTTTTAGAAGGCATTTATTTCCTTTAGAAAATTTAATTTTTCACATTTTTCCATGAAAAGTGCCAATACCCCCCCCCTTTGGGTTCTAGGTGAAAATCTAACTCGACACAAATCAAACAAAAATGTATCCAAGGTGTGTATTGTTTGTTCATTTTCATCAAATAAACAAAATAAAACCCAGAATGTATCCTGAAAGACAATAAATGATCATTAAAGATGCTTCAGCACAGGTGTTAATGTTACTAAAAGAGCCCAAATTTCTAAAAATATTGGGAAAAACAACAATCTTCTGTTTTAGAGTGAATGTTTGAGGTGTTTAGAAGGCATTTATTTCATTTTTAGAAAATTTAATTGTTCACATTTTTCCATGAAAAGTGCCAATACCCCCCCCTTTGGGTTCTAGGTGAAAATCTCACTTGAACAAATCAAAAAAATGTTTCCATGGTGTGTATTGTTGTTCATTTTCATCAATTAAACAATATAAAACCCAGAATTAATCCTGAAAGAAATGAAATGAGCATAAAAGATGCTTCAGCGCAAGTGTTTATGTCACTAAAAGAGCCCAAATTTCTAAAAATATTGCGAAAAACAACAATCTTCTGTTTAAAAGTGAATGTTTGAGGTGTTTAGAAGGCATTTATTTCATTTTTAGAAAATTTAATTTTCACATTTTTCCATGAAAAGTGCCAATACCCTTTTGGGGTATTGGCACTTTTCCCTTTGGGTTCTAGGTGAAAATCTCACTCGACAAAAATCAAACAAAAATGAATCCAAGGGTGTGTATTGTTGTTAATTTTCATCAAATAAACAAAATAAAACCCAGAATGTATCCTGAGAGACAATAAATGATCATAAAAGATGCTTCAGCTCAGGTGTTAATGTTACTAAAAGAGCCCAAATTTCTAAAAAATATTGCGAAAAACAACAATCTTCTGTTTTAGAGTGAATGTTTGAGGTGTTTAGAAGGCATTTATTTCATTTTTAGAAAATTTAATTTTTCACATTTTTCCATGAAAAGTGCCAATACCTCCCCCTTTGGGTTCTAGGTGAAAATCTCACTTGACACAAATCAAACAAAAATGTATCCAAGGTGTGTATTGTTGTTCATTTTCATTAAATAACAAAATAAAAACCAGAATGTATCCTGAAAGACAATTAATGATCATAAAAGATGCTTCAGCCCAGGTGTAAATGTTACTAAAATAGCCCAAATTTCTAAAAATATTGCGAAAAACAACAATATTCTGTTTTAGAGTGAATGTTTGAGGTGTTTAGAAGGCATTTATTTTAATTTTAGAAAATTTATTTTTTCACATTTTTCCATGAAAAGTGCCAATACCCCCCCCTTTGGGTTCTAGGTGAAAATCTCACTCGACACAAAACAAACAAAAATGTATCCATGGTGTGTATTGTTGTTCATTTTCATCAAATAAACAAAATAAAACCCAGAAATAATCTTAAAGGAAAAGAAAGGAGCATAAAAGTTGCTTCAGAGAAAGTGTTAATGTTACTAAAAGAGCCCAAATTTCTAAAAATATTGCGAAAAACAACAATCTTCTGTTTTAGAGTGAATGTTTGAGGTGTTTAGAAGGCATTTATTTCATTTTAGAAAAATTTAATTTTTCACATTTTTCCATGAAAAGTGCCAATACCCCCCCCTTTGGGTTCTAGGCGAAAATCTCACTCGACACAAATCAAACAAAAATGTATCCAAGGTGTGTATTGTTGTTCATTTTCATCAAATAAACAAAATTAAACCCAGAATGAATCCTGAAAGACAATAAAGATCATAAAAGATGCTACAGCCCAAGTGTTAATGTTACTAAAAGAGCCCAAATTTCTAAAAATATTGCGAAAAACAACAATCTTCTGTTTTAGAGTGAATGTTTGAGGTGTTTAGAAGGCATTTATTTCCTTTTAGAAAATTTAATTTTTCACATTTTTCCATGAAAAGTGCCAATACCCCCCCCCTTTGGGTTCTAGGTGAAAATCTAACTCGACACAAATCAAACAAAAATGTATCCAAGGTGTGTATTGTTGTTCATTTTCATCAAATAAACAAAATAAAACCCAGAATGTATCCTGAAAGACAATAAATGATCATTAAAGATGCTTCAGCACAGGTGTTAATGTTACTAAAAGAGCCCAAATTTCTAAAAATATTGCGAAAAACAACAATATTCTGTTTTAGAGTGAATGTTTGAGGTGTTTAGAAGGCATTTATTTTATTTTTAGAAAATTTATTTTTTCACATTTTTCCATGAAAAGTGCCAATACCCCCCCCTTTGGGTTCTAGGTGAAAATCTCACTCGACACAAATCAAACAAAAATGTATCCAAGGTGTGTATTGTTGTTCATTTTCATCAAATAAACAAAATTAAACCCGGAATGTATCCTGAAAGACAATAAATGATCATAAAAGATGCTTCAGCTCAGGTGTTAATGTCACTAAAAGAGCCCAAATTTCTAAAAATATTGCGAAAAACAACAATCTTCTGTTTTAGAGTGGAATGTTTGAGGTGTTTAGAAGGCATTTATTTCATTTTTAGAAAATTTAATTTTTCACATTTTTCCATGAAAAGTGCCAATACCCCCCCCTTTGGGTTCTAGGTGAAAATCTCACTTGACACAAATCAAACAAAAATGTTTCCATGGTGTGTATTGTTGTTCATTTTCATCAATTAAACAATATAAAACCCAGAATTAATCCTGAAAGACATGAAGTGAGCATAAAAGATGCTTCAGCGCAAGTGTTAATGTCATTAAAGAGCCCAAATTTCTAAAAATATTGCGAAAAACAACAATCTTCTGTTTAAAAGTGAATGTTTGAGGTGTTTAGAAGGCATTTATTTCATTTTTAGAAAATTTAATTTTTCACATTTTTCCATGAAAAGTGCCAATACCCCCCCTTTGGGTTCTAGGTGAAAATCTCACTCGACACAAATCAAACAAAAATGAATCCAAGGTGTGTATTGTTGTTCATTTTCATCAAATAAACAAAATAAAACCCAGAATGTATCCTGAGAGACAATAAATGATCATAAAAGATGCTTCAGCCCAGGTGTTAATGTTACTAAAAGAGCCCAAATTTCTAAAAATATTGCGAAAAACAACAATATTCTGTTTTAGAGTGAATGTTTGAGGTGTTTAGAAGGCATTTATTTTAATTTTAGAAAATTTATTTTTTCACATTTTTCCATGAAAAGTGCCAATACCCCCCCCTTTGGGTTCTAGGTGAAAATCTCACTCGACACAAAACAAACAAAAATGTATCCATGGTGTGTATTGTTGTTCATTTTCATCAAATAAACAAAATAAAACCCAGAAATAATCTTAAAGGAAAAGAAAGGAGCATAAAAGTTGCTTCAGAGAAAGTGTTAATGTTACTAAAAGAGCCCAAATTTCTAAAAATATTGCGAAAAACAACAATCTTCTGTTTTAGAGTGAATGTTTGAGGTGTTTAGAAGGCATTTATTTCATTTTTAGAAAATTTAATTTTTCACATTTTTCCATGAAAAGTGCCAATACCCCCCCCTTTGGGTTCTAGGCGAAAATCTCACTCGACACAAATCAAACAAAAATGTATCCAAGGTGTGTATTGTTGTTCATTTTCATCAAATAAACAAAATTAAACCCAGAATGAATCCTGAAAGACAATAAAAGATCATAAAAGATGCTACAGCCCAAGTGTTAATGTTACTAAAAGAGCCCAAATTTCTAAAAATATTGCGAAAAACAACAATCTTCTGTTTTAGAGTGAATGTTTGAGGTGTTTAGAAGGCATTTATTTCCTTTTAGAAAATTTAATTTTTCACATTTTTCCATGAAAAGTGCCAATACCCCCCCCCTTTGGGTTCTAGGTGAAAATCTAACTCGACACAAATCAAACAAAAATGTATCCAAGGTGTGTATTGTTGTTCATTTTCATCAAATAAACAAAATAAAACCCAGAATGTATCCTGAAAGACAATAAATGATCATTAAAGATGCTTCAGCACAGGTGTTAATGTTACTAAAAGAGCCCAAATTTCTAAAAATATTGCGAAAAACAACAATATTCTGTTTTAGAGTGAATGTTTGAGGTGTTTAGAAGGCATTTATTTTATTTTTAGAAAATTTATTTTTTCACATTTTTCCATGAAAAGTGCCAATACCCCCCCCTTTGGGTTCTAGGTGAAAATCTCACTCGACACAAATCAAACAAAAATGTATCCAAGGTGTGTATTGTTGTTCATTTTCATCAAATAAACAAAATTAAACCCGGAATGTATCCTGAAAGACAATAAATGATCATAAAAGATGCTTCAGCTCAGGTGTTAATGTCACTAAAAGAGCCCAAATTTCTAAAAATATTGCGAAAAACAACAATCTTCTGTTTAAGAGTGAATGTTTGAGGTGTTTAGAAGGCATTTATTTCATTTTTAGAAAATTTAATTTTTCACATTTTTCCATGAAAAGTGCCAATACCCCCCCCTTTGGGTTCTAGGTGAAAATCTCACTTGACACAAATCAAACAAAAATGTTTCCATGGTGTGTATTGTTGTTCATTTTCATCAATTAAACAATATAAAACCCAGAATTAATCCTGAAAGACATGAAGTGAGCATAAAAGATGCTTCAGCGCAAGTGTTAATGTCATTAAAGAGCCCAAATTTCTAAAAATATTGCGAAAAACAACAATCTTCTGTTTAAAAGTGAATGTTTGAGGTGTTTAGAAGGCATTTATTTCATTTTTAGAAAATTTAATTTTTCACATTTTTCCATGAAAAGTGCCAATACCCCCCCTTTGGGTTCTAGGTGAAAATCTCACTCGACACAAATCAAACAAAAATGAATCCAAGGTGTGTATTGTTGTTCATTTTCATCAAATAAACAAAATAAAACCCAGAATGTATCCTGAGAGACAATAAATGATCATAAAAGATGCTTCAGCCCAGGTGTTAATGTTACTAAAAGAGCCCAAATTTCTAAAAATATTGCGAAAAACAACAATCTTCTGTTTTAGAGTGAATGTTTGAGGTGTTTAGAAGGCATTTATTTCATTTTTAGAAAATTTAATTTTTCACATTTTTCCATGAAAATTGCCAATACCCCCCCCTTTGGGTTCTAGGCGAAAATCTCACTCGACACAAATCAAACAAAAATGTATCCAAGGTGTGTATTGTTGTTCATTTTCATCAAATAAACAAAATTAAACCCAGAATGAATCCTGAAAGACAATAAAAGATCATAAAAGATGCTTTAGCCCAAGTGTTAATGTTAGTAAAAGAGCCCAAATTTCTAAAAATATTGCGAAAAACAACAATCTTCTGTTTAAGAGTGAATGTTTGAGGTGTTTAGAAGGCATTTATTTCATTTTTAGAAAATTTAATTTTTCACATTTTTCCATGAAAAGTGCCAATACCCCCCCCTTTGGGTTCTAGGTGAAAATCTCACTCGACACAAATCAAACAAAAATGTATCCAAGGTGTGTATTGTTGTTCATTTTCATCAAATAAACAAAATAAAACCCAGAATGCATCCTGAAAGACAAAAAATGATCATAAAAGATGCTTCAGCCCAGGTGTTAATGTTACTAAAAGAGTCCAAATTTCTAAAAATATTGGGAAAAACAACAATCTTCTTGTTTTAGAGTGAATGTTTGAGGTGTTTAGAAGGCATTTATTTCATTTTTAGAAAATTTAATTTTTCACATTTTTCCATGAAAGTGCCAATACCCCCCCCTTTGGGTTCTAAGTGAAAATCTCACTTGACACAAATCAAACAAAAATGTTTCCATGGTGTGTATTGTTGTTCATTTTCATCAATTAAACAATATAAAACCCAGAATTAATCCTGAAAGACATGAAATGAGCATAAAAGATGCTTCAGCGCAAGTGTTTATGTCACTAAAAGAGCCCAAATTTCTAAAAATATTGCGAAAAACAACAATCTTCTGTTTAAAAGTGAATGTTTGAGGTGTTTAGAAGGCATTTATTTCATTTTTAGAAAATTTAATTTTTCACATTTTTCCATGAAAAGTGCCAATACCCTTTGGGGTATTGGCACTTTTCCCTTTGGGTTCTAGGTGAAAATCTCACTCGACACAAATCAAACAAAAATGAATCCAAGGTGTGTATTGTTGTTAATTTCATCAAATAAACAAAAATAAAACCCAGAATGTATCCCTGAGAGACAATAAATGATCATAAAAGATGCTTCAGCCCAGGTGTTAATGTTACTAAAAGAGCCCAAATTTCTAAAAATATTGCGAAAAACAACAATCTTCTGTTTTAGAGTGAATGTTTGAGGTGTTTAGAAGGCATTTATTTCATTTTTAGAAAATTTAATTTTTCACATGTTTCCATGAAAAGTGCCAATACCTCCCCCCTTTGGGTTCTAGGTGAAAATCTCACTTGACACAAATCAAACAAAAATGTATCCAAGGTGTGTATTGTTGTTCATTTTCATTAAATAAACCAAAATAACAAACCAGAATGTATCCTGAAAGACAATAAATGATCATAAAAGATGCTTCAGCCCAGGTGTAAATGTTACTAAATAGCCCAAATTTCTAAAATATTGCGGAAAAACAACAATATTCTGTTTTAGAGTGAATGTTTGAGGTGTTTAGAAGGCATTTATTTTATTTTTAGAAAATTTATTTTTTTCACATTTTTCCATGAAAAGTGCCAATACCCCCCCCTTTGGGTTCTAGGTGAAAATCTCACTCGACACAAACAAACAAAAATGTATCCATGGTGTGTATTGTTGTTCATTTTCATCAAATAAACAAAATAAAACCCCAGAAATAATCTTAAAGGAAAAGAAAGGAGCATAAAAGTTGCTTCAGAGAAAGTGTTAATGTTACTAAAAGAGCCCAAATTTCTAAAAATATTGCGAAAAACAACAATCTTCTGTTTTAGAGTGAATGTTTGAGGTGTTTAGAAGGCATTTATTTCATTTTTAGAAAATTTAATTTTTCACATTTTTCCATGAAAAGACCAATACCCCCCCCTTTTGGGTTCTAGGCGAAAATCTCACTCGACACAAATCAAACAAAAATGTATCCAAGGTGTGTATTGTTGTTCATTTTCATCAAATAAACAAAATTAAACCCAGAATGAATCCTGAAAGACAATAAAAAATCATAAAAGATGCTTCAGCCCAAGTGTTAATGTTACTAAAAGAGCCCAAATTTCTAAAAATATTGCGAAAACAACAATCTTCTGTTTTAGAGTGAATGTTTGAGGTGTTTAGAAGGCATTTATTTCCTTTTAGAAAATTTAATTTTTCACATTTTTCATGAAAAGTGCCAATACCCCCCCCCCTTTGGGTTCTAGGTGAAAATCTAACTCGACACAAATCAAACAAAAATGTATCCAAGGTGTGTATTGTTGTTCATTTTCATCCAAATAAACAAAATAAAACCCAGAATGTATCCTGAAAGACAATAAATGATCATTAAAGATGCTTCAGCACAGGTGTTAATGTTACTAAAAGAGCCCAAATTTCTAAAAATATTGCGAAAAACAACAATATTCTGTTTTAGAGTGAATGTTTGAGGTGTTTAGAAGGCATTCATTTTATTTTTAGAAAATTTATTTTTTCACATTTTTCCATGAAAAGTGCCAATACCCCCCCCTTTGGGTTCTAGGTGAAAATCTCACTCGACACAAAACAAACAAAAATGTATCCAAGGTGTGTATTGTTGTTCATTTTCATCAAATAAACAAAATAAAACCCAGAATGAATCCTGAAAGACAATAAAATATCATAAAAGATGCTTCAGCCCAAGTGTTAATGTTACTAAAAGAGCCCAAATTTCTAAAAATATGGCGAAAAACAACAATCTTCTGTTTTAGAGTGAATGTTTGAGGTGTTAAGGTTTTTTTTAATTTTTAGAAAATTTTATTTTTCACATTTTTCCATGAAAAGGGCCAATACCCCCCCTTTGGGTTCTAGGTGAAAATCTCACTCGACACAAATCAATCAAAAATGTTTCCATGGTGTGTATTGTTGTTAATTTTCATCAAATAAACAAAATAAAACCCAGAATTAATCCTGAAAGACAAGAAATGAGCATAAAAGATGCTTCAGCGCAAGTGTTAATGTTACTAAAGGAGCCCAAATTTCTAAAAATATTGCGAAAAACAACAATCTTCTGTTTTAGAGTGAATGTTTGATGTGTTTAGAAGGCATTTATTTCATTTTTAGAAAATTTAATTTTTCACATTTTTCCATGAAAAGTGCCAATACCCCCCCTTTGGGTTCTAGGTGAAAATCTCACTCGACACAAATCAAACAAAAATGTATCCAAGGTGTGTTTTGCTGTTCATTTTCATCAAAGAAACAAAATAAAACCCAGAATAAATCCTGAAAGACAATAAAAGATCATAAAAGATGCTTCAGCCCAAGTGTTATTGTTACTAAAAGAGCCCAAATTTCTAAAAATATTGCGAAAAACGACAATCTTCATTTTTAGAGTGAATGTTTGAGGTGTTTAGAAGGTATTTATTTCATTTTTAGAAAATTTAATTTTTCACATTTTTCCATGAGAAGTGCCAATACCCCCCCCTTTGGGTTCTAGGTTAAAATCTCACTCGACACAAATCAAACAAAAATGTATCCAAGGTGTGTATTGTTGTTCATTTTCATCAAATAAACAAAAAAAAACCCAGAATAAATCCTGAAAGACAATAAAAGATCATAAAAGATGCTTCAGCCGAAGTGTTAATGTTACTAAAAGAGCCCAAATTTCTAAAAATATTGCGAAAAACAACAATCTTCTATTTAAAAGTGAATGTTTGAGGTGTTTAGAAGGCATTTATTTCATTTTTAGAAAATTTAATTTTTCACATTTTTCCATGAAAAGTGCCAATACCTACCCTTTGGGTTCTAGGTGAAAATCTAACTTGACACAAATCAAACAAAAATGTTTCCATGGTGTGTATTGTTGTTAATTTTCATCAAATAAACAAAATAAAACCCAGAATACATCCTGAAAGACAATAAAAGATCATAAAAGATGCTTCATCCGAAGTGTTAATGTTACTAAAAGAGCCCAAATTTCTAAAAATATTGCGAAAAACAACAATCTTCTGTTTTAGAGTGAATGTTTGAGGTGTTTAGAAGGCATTTATTTCATTTTTAGAAAATTTAATTTTTCACATTTTTCCATGAAAAGTGCCAATACCTACCCTTTGGGATCTAGGTGAAAATCTAACTTGACACAAATCAAACAAAAATGTTTCCATGGTGTGTATTCTTGTTCATTTTCATCAAATAAACAAAATAAAACACAGAATTAATCCTGAAAGACAAGAAATGAGCATAAAAGATGCTTCAGCGCAAGTGTTAATGTTACTAAAAGAGCCCAAATTTCTAAAAATATTGCGAAAAACAACAATCTTCTGTTTTAGAGTGAATGTTTGAGGTGTTTAGAAGGTATTTATTTCATTTTTAAAAAATTTAATTTTTCACATTTTTCCATGAAAAGTGCCAATACCCCCCATTTGGGTTCTAGGTGAAAATCTCACTTGACACAAATCAAACAAAAATGTATCCAAGGTGTGTATTGTTGATCATTTTCATCAAATAAACAAAATAAAAACAAGAATGTATCCTGAAAGACAATAAATGATCATAAAAGATGCTTCAGCCCAGGTGTAAATGTTATTAAAAGAGCCCCAATTTCTAAAAATATTGCGAAAAACAACAATCTTCTGTTTTAGAGTGAATGTTTGAGGTGTTTAGAAGGCATTTATTTCATTTTTAGAAAATTTAATTTTTTATAATTTTTCCATGAAAAGTGCCAATACCCCCCCTTTGGGTTCTAGGTGAAAATCTCACTTGACGCAAATCAATGAAAAATGTTTCCATGGTGTGTATTGTTGTTCATTTTCATCAAAAGAGCAAAATAAAACCCAGGATTAATCCTGAAAGACAAGAAATGAGCATAAAAGTTGCTTCAGCGCAAGTGTTAATGTTACTAAAAGAGCCCAAATTTCTAAAAATATTGCGAAAAACAACAATATTCTGTTTTAGAGTGAATGTTTGAGGTGTTTAGAAGGCATTTATTTTATTTTTAGAAAATTTATTTTTTCACATTTTTCCATGAAAAGTGCCAATACCCCCCCCCTTTGGGTTCTAGGTGAAAATCTCACTCGACACAAATAAAACAAAAATGTATCCAAGGTGTGTATTGTTGTTCATTTTCATCAAATAAACAAAATAAAACCCAGAATGAATCCTGAAAGACAATAAAAGATCATAAAAGATGCTTCAGCCCAAGTGTTAATGTTACTAAAAGAGCCCAAATTTCTAAAAATATTGCGAAAAACAACAATCTTCTGTTTTAGAGTGAATGTTTGAGGTGTTTAGAAGGCATTTATTTCATTTTTAGAAAATTTAATTTTTCACATTTTTCCATGAAAAGTGCCAATACCCCCCCCCCTTTGGGTTCTAGGTGAAAATCTCACTCGACACAAATCAAACAAAAATGTATCCAAGGCGTGTATTGTTGTTCATTTTCATCAAATAAACAAAATAAAACCCAGAATGTATCCTGAAAGACAAAAAATGATCATAAAAGATGCTTCAGCCCAGGTGTTAATTTACTAAAAGAGCCCAAATTTCTAAAAATATTGGGAGAAACAACAATCTTCTGTTTTAGAGTGAATGTTTGAGGTGTTTAGAAGGCATTTATTTCATTTTTAGAAAATTTAATTTTTTACATTTTTCCACGAAAAGTGCCAATACCCCCCCCTTTGGGTTCTAGGTGAAAATCTCACTCGACACAAATCAAACAAAAATGTTTCCATGGTGTGTATTGTTGTTCATTTTCATCAAATAAACAAAATAAAACCCAGAAATAATCTTAAAGGAAAAGAAAGGAGCATAAAAGTTGCTTCAGAGAAAGTGTTAATGTTACTAAAAGAGCCCAAATTTCTAAACATATTGCGAAAAACAACAATCTTCTGTTTTAGAGTGAATGTTTGAGGTGTTTAGAAGGCATTTATTTCAATTTTAGAAAATTTAATTTTTCACATTTTTCCATGAAAAGTGCCAATACCCCCCCCTTTGGGTTCTAGGCGAAAATCTCACTCGACACAAATCAAACAAAAATGTATCCAAGGTGTGTATTGTTGTTCATTTTCATCAAATAAACAAAATAAAACCCAGAATGTATCCTGAAAGACAATAAATGATCATAAAAGATGCTTCAGCCCAGGTGTTAATGTTACTAAAAGAGCCCAAATTTCTAAAAATATTGCGAAAAACAACAATCTTCTGTTTTAGAGTGAATGTTTGAGGTGTTTAGAAGGCATTTATTTTATTTTTAGAAAATTTAATATTTCACATTTTTCCATGAAAAGTGCCAATACCCCCCCTTTGGGTTCTAGGTGAAAATCTCACTCGACACAAATCAAACAAAAATGTATCCAAGGTGTGTATTGTTGATCATTTTCATCAAATAAACAAAATAAAAACGAGAATGTATCCTGAAAGACATTAAATGATCATAAAAGATGCTTCAGCCCAGGTGTAAATGTTATTAAAAGAGCCCCAATTTCTAAAAATATTGCGAAAAACAACAATCTTCTGTTTTAGAGTGAATGTTTGAGGTGTTTAGAAGGCATTTATTTCATTTTTAGAAAATTTAATTTTTCACATTTTTCCATGAAAAGTGCCAATACCCCCCCCTTTGGGTTCTAGGTGAAAATCTCACTTGACGCAAATCAATGAAAAATGTTTCCATGGTGTGTATTGTTGTTCATTTTCATTAAAAGAGCAAAATAAAACCCAGGATTAATCCTGAAAGACAAGAAATGAGCATAAAAGTTGCTTCAGCGCAAGTGTTAATGTTACTAAAAGAGCCCAAATTTCTAAAAATATTGCGAAAAACAACAATATTCTGTTTTAGAGTGAATGTTTGAGGTGTTTAGAAGGCATTTATTTTATTTTTAGAAAATTTATTTTTTCACATTTTTCCATGAAAAGTGCCAATACCCCCCCCTTTGGGTTCTAGGTGAAAATCTCACTCGACACAAATCAAACAAAAATGTATCCAAGGTGTGTATTGTTGTTCATTTTCATCAAATAAACAAAATAAAACCCAGAATGTATCCTGAAAGACAAAAAATGATCATAAAAGATGCTTCAGCCCAGGTGTTAATGTTACTAAAAGAGCCCAAATTTCTAAAAATATTGGGAAAAACAACAATCTTCTGTTTTAGAGTGAATGTTTGAGGTGTGTAGAAGGCATTTATTTCATTTTTAGAAAATTTAATTTTTTACATTTTTCCACGAAAAGGGCCAATACCCCCCCCTTTGGGTTCTAGGTGAAAATCTCACTCGACACAAATCAAACAAAAATGTTTCCATGGTGTGTATTGTTGTTCATTTTCATCAAATAAACAAAATAAAACCCAGAAATAATCTTAAAGGAAAAGAAAGGAGCATAAAAGTTGCTTCAGAGAAAGTGTTAATGTTACTAAAAGAGCCCAAATTTCTAAAAATATTGCGAAAAACAACAATCTTCTGTTTTAGAGTGAATGTTTGAGGTGTTTAGAAGGCATTTATTTCATTTTTAGAAAATTTAATTTTTCACATTTTTCCATGAAAAGTGCCAATACCCCCCCCTTTGGGTTCTAGGTGAAAATCTCACTTGACACAAATGAAACAAAAATGTATCCAAGGTGTGTATTGTCGTTCATTTTCATCAAATAAACAAAATAAAAACCAGAATGTATCCTGATAGACAATAAATGATCATAAAAGATGCCTCAGCCCAGGTGTAAATGTTACTAAAAGAGCCCCAATTTCTAAAAATATGGCGAAAAAAAACAATCTTCTGTTTTAGAGTGAATGTTTGAGGTGTTTAGAAGGCATTTATTTCATTTTTAGAAAATTTAATTTTTCACATTTTTCCATGAAAAGTGCCAATACCCCCCCCTTTGGGTTCTAGGTGAAAATCTCTCTTTACGCAAATCAATGAAAAATGTTTCCATGGTGTGTATTGTGTTCATTTTCATCAAATAAGCAAAATAAAACCCTGGATTAATCCTGAAAGACAAGAAATGAGCATAAAAGTTGCTTCAGCGCAGTTGTTAATGTTACTAAAAGAGCCCAAATTTCTAAAAATATTGCGAAAAACAACAATATTCTGTTTTAGAGTGAATGTTTGAGGTGTTTAGAAGGCATTTATTTTATTTTTAGAAAATTTATTTTTTCACATTTTTCCATGAAAAGTGCCAATACCCCTCCCTTTGGGTTCTAGGTGAAAATCTCACTCGGCACAAAACAAACAAAAATGTATCCAAGGTGTGTATTGTTGTTCATTTTCATCAAATAAACAAAATAAAACCTTAAAATAAATCCTGAAAGACAAGAAATGAGCATAAAAGATGCTTCAGCGCAAGTGTTAATGTTACTAAAAGAGCCCAAATTTCTAAAAATATTGCGAAAAACAACAATTTACAGTTTTAGAGTGAATGTTTGAGGTGTATAGAAGGCATTTATTTCATTTTTAGAAAATTTAATTTTTTACATTTTTCCATGAAAAGTGCCAATACCCCCCCCTTTGGGTTCTAGGTGAAAGTCTCACTCGACACAAATCAAACAAAAATGTATCCAAGGTGTGTATTGTTGTTCATTTTCATCAAATAAACAAAATAAAACCCAGAATGAATCCTGAAAGACAATAAAAGATCATAAAAGATGCTTCAGCCGAAGTGTTAATGTTACTAAAAGGGCCAAAATTTCTAAAAATATTGTGAAAAACAACAATCTTCTGTTTTAGAGTGAATGTTTGAGGTGTTTAGAAGGCATTTATTTCATTTTTAGAAAATTTAATTTTTCACATTTTTCCATGAAGTGCCAATACCCCCCCCTTTTGGTTCTACGTGAAAATCTCACTCAACACAAATCAAACAAAAATGTATCCAAGGTGTGTATTGTTGTTCATTTTCATCAAATAAACAAAATAAAACCCAGAATGTATCCTGAAAGACAATAAATAATCATAAAAGATGCTTCAGCCCTGGTGTTAATGTTACTAAAAGAGCCCAAATTTCTAAAAATATTGTGAAAAACAACAATCTTCTGTTTAAGAGTGAATGTTTGAGGTGTTTAGAAGGCATTTATTTTATTTTTAGAAAATTTAATTTTTCACATTTTTCCATGAAAAGTGCCAATACCCCCCCCTTTGGGTTCTAGGTGAAAATCTCACTCGGCACAAAACAAACAAAAATGTATCCAAGGTGTGTATTGTTGTTCATTTTCATCAAATAAACAAAATAAAACCCAGAATGAATCCTGAAAGACAATAAAAGATCATAAAAGATGCTTCAACCCAAGTGTTAATGTTACTAAAAGAGCCCAAATTTCTAAAAATATTGCGAAAAACAACAATCTTCTGTTTTAGAGTGAATGTTTGAGGTGTTTAGAAGGCATTTATTTCATTTTAGAAAATTTAATTTTTCACATTTTTCCATGAAAAGTGCCAATACCCCCCCCCTTTGGGTTCTAGGTGAAAATCTCACTCGACACAAATCAAACAAAAATGTATCCAAGGTGTGTATTGCTGTTCATTTTCATCAAAGAAACAAAATAAAACCCAGAATGAATCCTGAAAAACAATAAAAGATCATAAAAGATGCTTCAGCCCAAGTGTTAATGTTACTAAAACAGCCCAAATTTCTAAAAATATTGCGAAAAACAACAATTTCCAGTTTCAGAGTGAATGTTTGAAGTGTATAGAAGGCATTTATTTCATTTTTAGAAAATTTAATTTTTCACATTTTTCAATGAAAAGTGCCAATACCCCCCCCTTTGGGTTCTAGGTGAAAATCTCACTCGACACAAATAAAACAAAAATGTTTCCATGGTGTGTATTGTTTTTTTTTCATCAAAAAAACAAAATAAAACCCAGAATAAATCTTGGGTTCTAGGTGAAAATCTCACTCGACACAAATCAAACAAAAATGTTTCCATGGTGTGTATTGTTGTTCATTTTCATTAAAAAAACAAAATAAAACCCAGAATAAATCCTGAAAGACAAGAAATGAGCATAAAAGATGCTTCAGCGCAAAAGTTAATGTTACTAAAAGAGCCCAAATTTCTAAAAATATTGCGAAAAGCAACAATTTTCCGTTTAAGAGTGAATGTTTGAGGTTTATAGAAGCCATTTATTTCATTTTTTGAAAATTTAATTTTTCACATTTTTCCATGAAAAGTGCCAATACCCCCCCCTTTGGGTTCTAGGTGAAAATCTCACTCGACACAAATCAAACAAAAATGTTTCCATGGTGTGTATTGTTGTTCATTTTCATCAAAAAAACAAAATAAAACCCAGAATAAATCCTGAAAGACAAGAAATGAGCATAAAAGATGCTTCAGCGCAAGTGTTAATGTTACTAAAAGAGCCCAAATTTCTAAAAATATTGCGAAAAACAACAATTTTCAGTTTTAGAGTGAATGTTTGAGGTGTATAGAAGGCATTTATTTCATTTTTAGAATATTTAATTTTTCACATTTTTCCATGAAAAGTGCCAATATCCCCCCTTTTGGTTCTAGGTGAAAATCTCACTCGACACAAATCAAACAAAAATGTTTCCATGGTGTGTATTGTTGTTCATTTTCATCAAATAAACAAAATAAAACCCAGAATAAATCCTGAAAGACCAGAAATGAGCATAAAAGATGCTTCAGCGCAAGTGTTAATGTTACTAAAAGAGCCCAAATTTCTAAGAATATTGCGAAAAACAACAATTTTCAGTTTTAGAGTGAATGTTTGAGGTGTATTAAAGGCATTTATTTCATTTTTAGAAAATTTAATTTTTCACATTTTTCCATGAAAAGTGCCCCTTTGGGTTCTAGGTGAAAATCTCACTACACACAAATCAAACAAAAATTTTTCCATGGTGTGTATTGTTGTTCATTTTCATCAAAAAAACAAAATTAAACCCAGAATAAATCCTGAAAGACAAGAAATGAACATAAAAAATGCTTCAGCGCAAGTGTTAATGTTATTAAAGAGCCAAAATTTCTAAAAATATTGCGAAAAACAACAATTTTCAGTATAAGAGTGAATGTTTGAGTTGTATAGAAGCCATTTATTTCATTTTTTGAAAATTTAATCATTCACATTTTTCCATGGGTTCTAGGTGAAAATCTCACTCGACACAAATCAAACAAAAATGTTTCCATGGTGTGTATTGTTGTTCATTTTCATTAAAAAACAAAATAAAACCCAGAATAAATCCTGAAAGACAAGAAATGAGCATAAAAAATGCTTCAGCGCAAGTGTTAATGTTATTAAAGAGCCAAAATTTCTAAAATAATTGCGAAAAGCAACAATTTTCCGTTTAAGAGTGAATGTTTGAGGTTTATAGAAGCCATTTATTTCATTTTTTGAAAATTTAATTTTTCACATTTTTCCATGAAAAGTGCCAATACCCCCCCCTTTGGGTTCTAGGTGAAAATCTCACTCGACACAAATCAAACAAAAATGATTCCATGGTGTGTATTTTTGTTCATTTTCATCAAATAAACAAAATAAAACCCAGAAATAATCCTGAAAGACATGAAATGAGCATAAAAGATGCTTCAGCGCTAGTGTTAATTTTACTAAAAGAGCCCAAATTTCTAAAAATATTGTGAAAAACAATAATCTTCTGTTTTAGAGTGAATGTTTGAGGTGTTTAGAAGGCATTTATTTCAGATTTAGAAAATTTAATTTTTCACATTTTTCCATGAAAAGTGCCAATACCCCCCCTTTGGGTTCTAGGTGAAAATCACACTACAGACAAATCAAACAAAAATTTTTCCATGGTGTGTATTGTTGTTCATTTTCATCAAAAAAACAAAATTAAACCCAGAATAAATCCTGAAAGACAAGTATTGAGCATAAAAAATGCTTCAGCGCAAGTGTTAATGTTATTAAAGAGCCAAAATTTCTAAAAATATTGCGAAAAACAGCAATTTTCAGTTTAAGAGTGAATGTTTGAGGTGTATAGAAGCCATTTATTTCATTTTTAGAAAATTTAATTTTTCACATTTTTCCATCAAAAGTGCCAATACCCCCCCCTTTGGGTTCTAGGTGAAAATCTCCCGCGACACAAATCAAACCAAAATGTTTCCATGGTGTGTATTGTTGTTTATTTTCATCAAATAAACGAAATAAATCCAAGAATAAATCCTGAAAGACAAGAAATGAGCATAAAAGATGCTTCAGCGCAAGTGTTAATGTTATTGTAGAGCCAAAATTTCTAAAAATATTGCGAAAAACAACAAATTTCAGTTTTAGAGTGAATGTTTGAGGTGTATAGAAGCCATTTATTTCATTTTTAGAAAATTTAATTTTTCACATTTTTCCATTAAAAGTGCCAATACCCCCCCCTTTCGGTTTTAGGTGAAAATCTCACTCGACACAAATCAAACAAAAATGTTTCCATGGTGTGTATTGTTTTTCATTTTCATCAAAAAAAAAATAAAACTCAGAATAAATCCTGAAAGAAAAGAAATGAGCATAAAAGACGCTTCAGCGCAGCAGTGTTAATGTTACTAAAAGAGCCCAAATTTCTAAAAATATTGCGAAAAACAACAATTTTCAGTTTTAGAGTGAATGTTTGAGGTGTATAAAAGCCATTTATTTCATTTTTAGAAAATTTAATTTTTCACATTTTTCCATGAAAAGTGCCAATACCCCCCCTTGGGTTCTAGGTGAAAATCTCACTCGAAACAAATCAAACAAAAATGTATCCAAGGTGTGTATTGTTGTTCATTTTCATCAAATAAACAAAATAAAACCCAGAATGAATCCTGAAAGACAATAAAAGATCATAAAAGATGCTTCAGCCCAAGTGTTAATGTTACTAAAAGAGCCCAAATTTCTAAAAATATTGCGAAAAACAACAATCTTCTGTTTTAGAGTGAATGTTTGAGGTGTTTAGAAGGCATTTATTTCATTTTTAGAAAATTTAATTTTTCACATTTTTTCACATTTTTCCATGAAAAGTGCCAATACCCCCCTTTGGGTTCTAGGTGAAAATCTCACTCGACACAAATCAAACAAAAATGTATCCAAGGCGTGTATTGTTGTTCATTTTCATCAAATAAACAAAATAAAACCCAGAATGTATCCTGAAAGACAAAAAATGATCATAAAAGATGCTTCAGCCCAGGTGTTAATGTTACTAAAAGAGCCCAAATTTCTAAAAATATTGGGAAAAACAACAATCTTCTGTTTTAGAGTGAATGTTTGAGGTGTTTAGAAGGCATTTATTTCATTTTTAGAAAATTTAATTTTTTACATTTTTCCACGAAAAGTGCCAATACCCCCCCTTTGGGTTCTAGGTGAAAATCTCACTCGACACAAATCAAACAAAAATGTTTCCATGGTGTGTATTGTTGTTCATTTTCATCAAATAAACAAAATAAAACCCAGAAATAATCTTAAAGGAAAAGAAAGGAGCATAAAAGTTGCTTCAGAGAAAGTGTTAATGTTACTAAAAGAGCCCAAATTTCTAAACATATTGCGAAAAACAACAATCTTCTGTTTTAGAGTGAATGTTTGAGGTGTTTAGAAGGCATTTATTTCAATTTTAGAAAATTTAATTTTTCACATTTTTCCATGAAAAGTGCCAATACCCCCCCCTTTGGGTTCTAGGCGAAAATCTCACTCGACACAAATCAAACAAAAATGTATCCAAGGTGTGTATTGTTGTTCATTTTCATCAAATAAACAAAATAAAACCCAGAATGTATCCTGAAAGACAATAAATGATCATAAAAGATGCTTCAGCCCAGGTGTAAATGTTATTAAAAGAGCCCCAATTTCTAAAAATATTGCGAAAAACAACAATCTTCTGTTTTAGAGTGAATGTTTGAGGTGTTTAGAAGGCATTTATTTCATTTTAGAAAATTTAATTTTTCACATTTTTCCATGAAAAGTGCCAATACCCCCCCTTTGGGTTCTAGGTGAAAATCTCACTTGACGCAAATCAATGAAAAATGTTTCCATGGTGTGTATTGTTGTTCATTTTCATTAAAAGAGCAAAATAAAACCCAGGATTAATCCTGAAAGACAAGAAATGAGCATAAAAGTTGCTTCAGCGCAAGTGTTAATGTTACTAAAAGAGCCCAAATTTCTAAAAATATTGCGAAAAACAACAATCTTCTGTTTTAGAGTGAATGTTTGAGGTGTTTAGAAGGCATTTATTTCAATTTTAGAAAATTTATTTTTTCACATTTTTCCATGAAAAGTGCCAATACCCCCCCCCTTTGGGTTCTAGGTGAAAATCTCACTCGACACAAATCAAAAAAAAATGTATCCAAGGTGTGTATTGTTGTTCATTTTCATCAAATAAACAAAATAAAACCCAGAATGTATCCTGAAAGACAAAAAATGATCATAAAAGATGCTTCAGCCCAGGTGTTAATGTTACTAAAAGAGCCCAAATTTCTAAAAATATTGGGAAAAACAACAATCTTCTGTTTTAGAGTGAATGTTTGAGGTGTGTAGAAGGCATTTATTTCATTTTTAGAAAATTTAATTTTTTACATTTTTCCACGAAAAGGGCCAATACCCCCCCCTTTGGGTTCTAGGTGAAAATCTCACTCGACACAAATCAAACAAAAATGTTTCCATGGTGTGTATTGTTGTTCATTTTCATCAAATAAACAAAATAAAACCCAGAAATAATCTTAAAGGAAAAGAAAGGAGCATAAAAGTTGCTTCAGAGAAAGTGTTAATGTTACTAAAAGAGCCCAAATTTCTAAAAATATTGCGAAAAACAACAATCTTCTGTTTTAGAGTGAATGTTTGAGGTGTTTAGAAGGCATTTATTTCAATTTTAGAAAATTTAATTTTTCACATTTTTCCATGAAAAGTGCCAATACCCCCCCTTTGGGTTCTAGGCGAAAATCTCACTCGAAACAAATCAAACAAAAATGTATCCAAGGTGTGTTTTGGTTTTCATTTTCATCAAATAAACAAAATAAAACCCAGAATGTATCCTGAAAGACAAAAAATGATCATAAAAGATGCTTCAGCCCAGGTGTTAATGTTACTAAAGAGCCCAAATTTCTAAAAATATTGCGAAAAATGACAATCTTCTGTTTTAGAGTGAATGTTTGAGGTGTTTAGAAGGCATTTATTTCATTTTTAGAAAATTTAATTTTTCACATTTTTCCATGAAAAGTGCCAATACCCCCCCCTTTGGGTTCTAGGTGAAAATCTCACTTGACACAAATGAAACAAAAATGTATCCAAGGTGTGTATTGTCGTTCATTTTCATCAAATAAACAAAATAAAAACCAGAATGTATCCTGTTAGACAATAAATGATCATAAAAGATGCCTCAGCCCAGGTGTAAATGTTACTAAAAGAGCCCCAATTTCTAAAAATATGGCGAAAAAAAACAATCTTCTGTTTTAGAGTGAATGTTTGAGGTGTTTAGAAGGCATTTATTTCATTTTTAGAAAATTTAATTTTTCACATTTTTCCATGAAAAGTGCCAATACCCCCCCCTTTGGGTTCTAGGTGAAAATCTCTCTTTACGCAAATCAATGAAAAATGTTTCCATGGTGTGTATTGTGTTCATTTTCCTCAAATAAGCAAAATAAAACCCTGGATTAATCCTGAAAGACAAGAAATGAGCATAAAAGTTGCTTCAGCGCAGTTGTTAATGTTACTAAAAGAGCCCAAATTTCTAAAAATATTGCGAAAAACAACAATATTCTGTTTTAGAGTGAATGTTTGAGGTGTTTAGAAGGCATTTATTTTATTTTTAGAAAATTTATTTTTTCACATTTTTCCATGAAAAGTGCCAATACCCCTCCCTTTGGGTTCTAGGTGAAAATCTCACTCGACACAAAACAAACAAAAATGTATCCAAGGTGTGTATTGTTGTTCATTTTCATCAAATAAACAAAATAAAACCTTAAAATAAATCCTGAAAGACAAGAAATGAGCATAAAAGATGCTTCAGCGCAAGTGTTAATGTTACTAAAAGAGCCCAAATTTCTAAAAATATTGCGAAAAACAACAATTTACAGTTTTAGAGTGAATGTTTGAGGTGTATAGAAGGCATTTATTTCATTTTTAGAAAATTTAATTTTTTACATTTTTCCATGAAAAGTGCCAATACCCCCCCCTTTGGGTTCTAGGTGAAAATCTCACTCGACACAAATCAAACAAAAATGTATCCAAGGTGTGTATTGTTGTTCATTTTCATCAATTAAACAAAATAAAACCCAGAATGAATCCTGAAAGACAATAAAAGATCATAAAAGATGCTTCAGCCGAAGTGTTAATGTTACTAAAAGAGCCAAAATTTCTAAAAATATTGTGAAAAACAACAATCTTCTGTTTTAGAGTGAATGTTTGAGGTGTTTAGAAGGCATTTATTTCATTTTTAGAAAATTTAATTTTTCACATTTTTCCATGAAAAGTGCCAATACCCCCCCCCTTTTGGTTCTAGGTGAAAATCTCACTCAACACAAATCAAACAAAAATGTATCCAAGGTGTGTATTGTTGTTCATTTTCATCAAATAAACAAAATAAAACCCAGAATGTATCCTGAAAGACAATAAATAATCATAAAAGATGCTTCAGCCCTGGTGTTAAGTTACTAAAAGAGCCCAAATTTCTAAAAATATTGTGAAAAACAACAATCTTCTGTTTAAGAGTGAATGTTTGAGGTGTTTAGAAGGCATTTATTTTATTTTTAGAAAATTTAATTTTTCACATTTTTCCATGAAAAGTGCCAATACCCCCCCCTTTGGGTTCTAGGTGAAAATCTCACTCGGCACAAAACAAACAAAAATGTATCCAAGGTGTGTATTGTTGTTCATTTTCATCAAATAAACAAAATAAAACCCAGAATGAATCCTGAAAGACAATAAAAGATCATAAAAGATGCTTCAACCCAAGTGTTAATGTTACTAAAAGAGCCCAAATTTCTAAAAATATTGCGAAAAACAACAATCTTCTGTTTTAGAGTGAATGTTTGAGGTGTTTAGAAGGCATTTATTTCATTTTTAGAAAATTTAATTTTTCACATTTTTCCATGAAAAGTGCCCCCCCCCTTTGGGTTCTAGGTGAAAATCTCACTCGACACAAATCAAACAAAAATGTTTCTATGGTGTGTATTGTTGTTCATTTTCATCAAATAAACAAAATAAAACCCAGAATAAATCCTGAAAGACCAGAAATGAGCATAAAAGATGCTTCAGCGCAAGTGTTAATGTTACTAAAAGAGCCCAAATTTCTAAGAATATTGCGAAAAACAACAATTTTCAGTTTTAGAGTGAATGTTTGAGGTGTATTAAAGGCATTTATTTCATTTTTAGAAAATTTAATTTTTCACATTTTTCCATGAAAAGTGCCCCTTTGGGTTCTAGGTGAAAATCTCACTACACACAAATCAAACAAAAATTTTTCCATGGTGTGTATTGTTGTTCATTTTCATCAAAAAAACAAAATTAAACCCAGAATAAATCCTGAAAGACAAGAAATGAGCATAAAAAATGCTTCAGCGCAAGTGTTAATGTTATTAAAGAGCCAAAATTTCTAAAAATATTGCGAAAAACAACAATTTTCAGTATACGAGTGAATGTTTGAGTTGTATAGAAGCCATTTATTTCATTTTTTGAAAATTTAATCATTCACATTTTTCCATGGGTTCTAGGTGAAAATCTCACTCGACACAAATCAAACAAAAATGTTTCCATGGTGTGTATTGTTGTTCATTTTCATTAAAAAACAAAATAAAACCCAGAATAAATCCTGAAAGACAAGAAATGAGCATAAAAAATGCTTCAGCGCAAGTGTTAATGTTATTAAAGAGCCAAAATTTCTAAAATATTGCGAAAAGCAACAATTTTCCGTTTAAGAGTGAATGTTTGAGGTTTATAGAAACCATTTATTTCATTTTTTGAAAATTTAATTTTTCACATTTTTCCATGAAAAGTGCCAATACCCCCCCCTTTGGGTTCTAGGTGAAAATCTCACTCGACACAAATCAAACAAAAATGTTTCCATGGTGTGTATTGTTGTTCATTTTCATCAAAAAAACAAAATAAAACCCAGAATAAATCCTGAAAGACAAGAAATGAGCATAAAAGATGCTTCAGCGCTAGTGTTAATGTTACTAAAAGAGCCCAAATTTCTAAAAATATTGCGAAAAACAACAATTTTCAGTTTTAGAGTGAATGTTTGAGGTGTATAGAAGGCATTTATTTCATTTTTAGAATATTTAATTTTTCACATTTTTCCATGAAAAGTGCCAATATCCCCCCCTTATGGTTCTAGGTGAAAATCTCACTCGACACAAATCAAACAAAAATGTTTCCATGGTGTGTATTGTTGTTCATTTTCATCAAATAAACAAAATAAAACCCAGAATAAATCCTGAAAGACCAGAAATGAGCATAAAAGATGCTTCAGCGCAAGTGTTAATGTTACTAAAAGAGCCCAAATTTCTAAGAATATTGCGAAAAACAACAATTTTCAGTTTTAGAGTGAATGTTTGAGGTGTATAAAAGGCATTTATTTCATTTTTAGAAAATTAAATTTTTCACATTTTTCCATGAAAAGTGCCCCTTTGGGTTCTAGGTGAAAATCACACTACAGACAAATCAAACAAAAATTTTTCCATGGTGTGTATTGTTGTTCATTTTCATCAAAAAAACAAAATTAAACCCAGAATAAATCCTGAAAGACAAGAAATGAGCATAAAAAATGCTTCAGCGCAAGTGTTAATGTTATTAAAGAGCCAAAATTTCTAAAAATATTGCGAAAAACAGCAATTTTCAGTTTAAGAGTGAATGTTTGAGGTGTATAGAAGCCATTTATTTCATTTTTAGAAAATTTAATTTTTCACATTTTTCCATCAAAAGTGCCAATACCCCCCCCTTTGGGTTCTAGGTGAAAATCTCCCGCGACACAAATCAAACCAAAATGTTTCCATGGTGTGTATTGTTGTTTATTTTCATCAAATAAACGAAATAAATCCAA
This sequence comes from Hetaerina americana, assembly GCF_022747635.1. NCBI lineage: Eukaryota > Metazoa > Arthropoda > Insecta > Odonata > Calopterygidae > Hetaerina > Hetaerina americana. The sequence goes on along the minus strand of NW_027286793.1, from coordinate 132,272 downwards.
GAATAAATCCTGAAAGACAAGAAATGAGCATAAAAGATGCTTCAGCGCAAGTGTTAATGTTATTGTAGAGCCAAAATTTCTAAAAATATTGCGAAAAACAACAAATTTCAGTTTTAGAGTGAATGTTTGAGGTGTATAGAAGCCATTTATTTCATTTTTAGAAAATTTAATTTTTCACATTTTTCCATCAAAAGTGCCAATACCCCCCCCTTTCGGTTTTAGGTGAAAATCTCACTCGACACAAATCAAACAAAAATGTTTCCATGGTGTGTATTGTTTTTCATTTTCATCAAAAAAAAAATAAAACTCTGAATAAATCCTGAAAGAAAAGAAATGAGCATAAAAGACGCTTCAGCGCAGCAGTGTTAATGTTACTAAAAGAGCCCAAATTTCTAAAAATATTGCGAAAAACAACAATTTTCAGTTTTAGAGTGAATGTTTGAGGTGTATAAAAGCCATTTATTTCATTTTTAGAAAATTTAATTTTTCACATTTTTCCATGAAAAGTGCCAATACCCCCCCCTTGGGTTCTAGGTGAAAATCTCACTCGAAACAAATCAAACAAAAATGTTTCCATGGTGTGTATTGTTGTTCATTTTCATCAAATAAACAAAATAAAACCCAGAATAAATCCTGAAAGACAAGAAATGGGCATAAAAGATGCTTCAGCTCAAGTGTTAATGTTACTAAAAGAGCCCAAATTTCTAAAAATATTGCGAAAAACAACAATTTTCAGTTTTAGAGTGAATGTTTGAGGTGTATAGAAGGCATTTATTTCATTTTTAGAATATTTAATTTTTCACATTTTTCCATGAAAAGTGCCAATATCCCCCCCTTATGGTTCTAGGTGAAAATCTCACTCGACACAAATCAAACAAAAATGTTTCCATGGTGTGTATTGTTGTTCATTTTCATCAAATAAACAAAATAAAACCCAGAATTAATCCTGAAAGACCAGAAATGAGCATAAAAGATGCTTCAGCGCAAGTGTTAATGTTACTAAAAGAGCCCAAATTTCTAAGGATATTGCGAAAAACAACAATTTTCAGTTTTAGAGTGAATGTTTGAGGTGTATAAAAGGCATTTATTTCATTTTTAGAAAATTTAATTTTTCACATTTTTCCATGAAAAATGCCCCTTTGGGTTCTAGGTGAAAATCACACTACAGACATTTCAAACAAAAATTTTTCCATGGTGTGTATTGTTGTTCATTTTCATCAAAAAAACAAAATTAAACCCAGAATAAATCCTGAAAGACAAGAAAAGAGCATAAAAAATGCTTCAGCGCAAGTGTTAATGTTATTAAAGAGCCAAAATTTCTAAAAATATTGCGAAAAACAGCAATTTTCAGTTTAAGAGTGAATGTTTGAGGTGTATAGAAGCCATTTATTTCATTTTTAGAAAATTTAATTTTTCACATTTTTCCATCAAAAGTGCCAATACCCCCCCCTTTGGGTTCTAGGTGAAAATCTCCCGCGACACAAATCAAACCAAAATGTTTCCATGGTGTGTATTGTTGTTTATTTTCATCAAATAAACGAAATAAATCCAAGAATAAATCCTGAAAGACAAGAAATGAGCATAAAAGATGCTTCAGCGCAAGTGTTAATGTTATTGTAGAGCCAAAATTTCTAAAAATATTGCGAAAAAACAACAAATTTCAGTTTTAGAGTGAATGTTTGAGGTGTATAGAAGCCATTTATTTCATTTTTAGAAAATTTAATTTTTCACATTTTTCCATCAAAAGTGCCAATACCCCCCCCTTTCGGTTTTAGGTGAAAATCTCACTCGACACAAATCAAACAAAAATGTTTCCATGGTGTGTATTGTTTTTCATTTTCATCAAAAAAAAAATAAAACTCAGAATAAATCCTGAAAGAAAAGAAATGAGCATAAAAGACGCTTCAGCGCAGCAGTGTAAATGTTACTAAAAGAGCCCAAATTTCTAAAAATATTGCGAAAAACAACAATTTTCAGTTTTAGAGTGAATGTTTGAGGTGTATAAAAGCCATTTATTTCATTTTTAGAAAATTTAATTTTTCACATTTTTCCATGAAAAGTGCCAATACCCCCCCTTGGGTTCTAGGTGAAAATCTCACTCGAAACAAATCAAACAAAAATGTTTCCATGGTGTGTATTGTTGTTCATTTTCATCAAATAAACAAAATAAAACCCAGAATAAATCCTGAAAGACAAGAAATGGGCATAAAAGATGCTTCAGCTCAAGTGTTAATGTTACTAAAAGAGCCCAAATTTCTAAAAATATTGCGGAAAAAAACAACAATTTTCAGTTTTAGAGTGAATGTTTGAGGTGTATAGAAGCCATTTATTTCATTTTTAGAAAATTTAATTTTTCACATATTTCCATGAAAAGTGCACTAACCCCCCCCTTTGGGTTCTAGGTGAAAATCTCACTCGACACAAATCAAACAAAAATGTTTCTATGGTGTGTATTGTTGCTCATTTTCATCAAATAAACAAAATAACACCCAGAATAAATCCTTAAAGTCAAGAAATGAGCATAAAAGATGCTTCAGCGCAAGTGTTAATGTTGCTAAAAGAGCCCAAATTTCTAAAAATATTGCGAAAAACAACAATTTTCTGTTTAAGAGTGAATGTTTGAGGTGTATAGAAGCCATTTATTTCATTTTTAGAATATTAATTTTTCACATTTTTCCGTGAAAAGTGCCAGTACCCTTTGGGTTCTAGGTGAAAATCTCACTCGAAACAAATCAAACAAAAATGTTTCCATGGTGTGTATTGTTGTTATTATCATCAAATAAAAAAAATAAAACCCAGAATAAATCCTGAAAGACAAGAAATGAGCATAAAAGATGCTTCAGCGCAAGTGTTAATGTTACTAAAGGAGCCCAAATTTCTAAAAATATTGCGAAAAAACAACAATTTTCAGTATAAGAGTGAATGTTTGAGTTGTATAGAAGCAATTTATTTCATTTTTTGAAAATTTAATCTTTCACATTTTTCCATGAAAAGTGACAATACCCACCCCCTTTGGGTTCTAAGTGAAAATCTCACTCGACACAAATCAATCAAAAATGTTTCCATGGTGTGTATTGTTGTTCATTTTCATCAAATAAACCAAATAAAACCCAGAATAAATCATGAAAGACAAGAAATGAGCATAAAAGATGCTTCAGCGCTAGTGTTAATGTTCAAAAAGAGCCAAAATTTCTAAAAATATTGCGGGAAAACAACAATTTCCAGTTTTTAGAGTAAATGTTTGAGGTGTATAGAAGCCATTTATTTCATTTTTAGAATTTTAATTTTTCACATTTTTCCATGAAAAGTGCCAGTACCCTTTGGGTTCTAGGTGAAAATCTCACTCGACACAAATCAATCAAAAATGTTTCCATGGTGTGTATTGTTGTTAATTTTCATCAAATAAACAAAATAAAACCCAGAATAAATCCTGAAAGACAAGAAATGAGCATAAAAGATGCTTCAGCGCAAGTGTTAATGTTACTAAAGGAGCCCAAATTTCTAAAAATATTGCGAAAAACAACAATTTTCAGTATAAGAGTGAATGTTTGAGTTGTATAGAAGCCATTTATTTCATTTTTTGAAAATTTAATCTTTCACATTTTTCCATGAAAAGTGACAATACCCACCCCCTTTGGGTTCTAAGTGAAAATCTCACTCGACACAAATCAATCAAAAATGTTTCCATGGTGTGTATTGTTGTTCATTTTCATCAAATAAACAAAATAAAACCCAGAATAAATCCTGAAAGACAAGAAATGGGCATAAAAGATGCTTCAGCGCAAGTGTTAATGTTACTAAAAGTGCCAAAATTCCTAAAAATATTGCGAAAACAACAATTTTCAGTATAAGAGTGAATGTTTGAGGTGTATAGAAGCCATTTATTTCATTTTTTGAAAATTTAATCTTTCACATTTTTCCATGTAAAGTGACAATACCCACCCCCTTTGGGTTCTAAGTGAAAATCTCACTCGTCACAATCAAACAAAATGTTTCCATGGTGTGTATTGTTGTTCATTTTCATCAAATAAACAAAATAAAACCCAGAATAAATCCTGAAAAACAAGAAATGATCATAAAAGATGCTTCAGCGCAAGTGTTAATGTTACTAAAAGAGCCCAAATTTTAAAAATATATCGAAAAAACCCCAATTTTCAGTTTTAGAGTGAATGTTTGAGGTGTATAGAAGCCATTTTTTTCATTTTTAAAAAATTTAATTTTTTACATTTTTCCATTAAAAGTGCCAGTACCCCCCCCTTTGGGTTCTAGGTGAAAATCTCACTCGACACAAATCTAACAAAAATGTATCCAAGGTGTGTATTGTTGTTCATTTTCATCAAAAAAACAAAAAAAAACCCAGAATAAATCCTGAAAGACAAGAAATGAGCATAAGAGATGCTTCAGCGCAGGTGTTAATGTTACTAAAAGAGCCCAAATTTCTAAAAAATATTGCGAAAAACAACAATTTACAGTTTTAGAGTGAATGTTTGAGGTGTATAGAAGGCATTTATTTCATTTTTAGAAAATTTAATTTTTTACATTTTTCCATGAAAAGTGCCAATACCCCCCTTTGGGTTCTAGGTGAAAATCGCACTCGACACAAATCAAACAAAAATGTTTCCATGGTGTGTATTGTTGTTCATTTTCATCAAATAAACAAAATAAAACCCAGAATAAATCCTGAAAGTCAAGAAATGAGCATAAAAGATGCTTCAGCGCAAGTGTAAATGTTACTAAAAGAGCCCAAATTTCTAAAAATATTGCGAAAAACAACAATTTTCAGTTTTTGAGTGAATGTTTGAGGTGTATAGAAGGCATTTATTTCATTTTTAAAAAATTTAATTTTTCACATTTTTCCATGAAAAGTGCCAATACCCCCCCTTTGGGTTCTAGGTGAAAATATCACTCGACACAAATCAAACAAAAATGTATCCAAGGTGTGTATTGTTGTTCATTTTCATCAAATAAACAAAATAAAACCCAGAATATATCCTGAAAGACAATAAAAGATCATAAAAGATGCTTCAGCGCAGATGTTAATGTTACTAAAAGAGCCCAAATTTCTAAAAATATTGCGAAAAACAAAATTTTACAGTTTTAGAGTGAATGTTTGAGGTGTTTAGAAGGCATTTATTTTATTTTTAGAAAATTTAATTTTTCACAATTTTCCATGAAAAGTGCCAATACCCTTTGGGTTCTAGGTGAAAATCTCACTCGACACAAATCAAACAAAAATGTTTCCATGGTGTGTATTGTTGTTAATTTTCATCAAATAAACAAAATAAAACCCAGAATAAATCCTGAAAGACAAGAAATGAGCATAAAAGATGCTTCAGCGCAAGTGTTAATGTTACTAAAGGAGCCCAAATTTCTAAAAATATTGCGAAAAACAACAATTTTCAGTATAAGAGTGAATGTTTGAGTTGTATAGAAGCCATTTATTTCATTTTTTGAAAATTTAATCTTTCACATTTTTCCATGAAAAGTGACAATACCCACCCCCTTTGGGTTCTAAGTGAAAATCTCACTCGACACAAATCAATCAAAAATGTTTCCATGGTGTGTATTGTTGTTCATTTTCATCAAATAAACAAAATAAAACCCAGAATAAATCCTGAAAAACAAGAAATGATCATAAAAGATGCTTCAGCGCAAGTGTTAATGTTACTAAAAGAGCCCAAATTTTAAAAATATATCGAAAAAACCCCAATTTTCAGTTTTAGAGTGAATGTTTGAGGTGTATAGAAGCCATTTTTTTCATTTTTAAAAAATTTAATTTTTTACATTTTTCCATTAAAAGTGCCAGTACCCCCCCCTTTGGGTTCTAGGTGAAAATCTCACTCGACACAAATCTAACAAAAATGTATCCAAGGTGTGTATTGTTGTTCATTTTCATCAAAAAAACAAAAAAAAACCCAGAATAAATCCTGAAAGACAAGAAATGAGCATAAGAGATGCTTCAGCGCAGGTGTTAATGTTACTAAAAGAGCCCAAATTTCTAAAAAATATTGCGAAAAACAACAATTTACAGTTTTAGAGTGAATGTTTGAGGTGTATAGAAGGCATTTATTTCATTTTTAGAAAATTTAATTTTTTACATTTTTCCATGAAAAGTGCCAATACCCCCCTTTGGGTTCTAGGTGAAAATCGCACTCGACACAAATCAAACAAAAATGTTTCCATGGTGTGTATTGTTGTTCATTTTCATCAAATAAACAAAATAAAACCCAGAATAAATCCTGAAAGTCAAGAAATGAGCACAAAAGATGCTTCAGCGCAAGTGTAAATGTTACTAAAAGAGCCCAAATTTCTAAAAATATTGCGAAAAACAACAATTTTCAGTTTTTGAGTGAATGTTTGAGGTGTATAGAAGGCATTTATTTCATTTTTAGAAAATTTAATTTTTCACATTTTTCCATGAAAAGTGCCAATACCCCCCCTTTGGGTTCTAGGTGAAAATCTCACTCAACACAAATAAAACAAAAATGATTCCATGGTGTGTATTGTTTATTTTTCATCAAAAAAACAAAATAAAACCCAGAATAAATCTTGGGTTCTAGGTGAAAATCTCACTCGACACAAATCAAACAAAAATGTTTCCATGGTGTGTATTGTTGTTCATTTTCATTAAAAAAACAAAATAAAACCCAGAATAAATCCTGAAAGACAAGAAATGAGCATAAAAGATGCTTCAGCGCAAGTGTTAATGTTACTAAAAGAGCCCAAATTTCTAAAAATATTGCGAAAAACAATAATCTTCTGTTTTAGAGTGAATGTTTGAGGTGTTTAGAAGGCATTTATTTTATTTTTAGAAAATTTATTTTTTCACATTTTTCCATGAAAAGTGCCAATACCCCCCCCTTTGGGTTCTAGGTAATAATCTCACTCGACACAAATCAAACAAAAATGTATCCAAGGTGTGTATTGTTGTTCATTTTCATCAAATAAACAAAATAAAACCCAGAATGAATCCTGAAAGACAATAAAAGATCATAAAAGATGCTTCAGCCCAAGTGTTAATGTTACTAAAAGAGCCCAAATTTCTAAAAATATTGCGAAAAACAACAATCTTCTGTTTTAGAGTGAATGTTTGAGGTGTTTAGAAGGCATTTATTTCATTTTTAGAAAATTTAATTTTTCACATTTTTCCATGAAAAGTGCCAATACCCCCCCCTTTGGGTTCTAGGCGAAAATCTCACTCGACACAAATCAAACAAAAATGTATCCAAGGTGTGTATTGTTGTTCATTTTCATCAAATAAACAAAATAAAACCCAGAATGTATCCTGAAAGACAAAAAATGATCATAAAAGATGCTTCAGCCCAGGTGTTAATGTTACTAAAAGAGCCCAAATTTCTAAAAATATTGGGAAAAACAACAATTTTCAGTTTAAAAGTGAATGTTTGAGGTGTATAGAAGCCATTTATTTCATTTTTAGAAAATTTAATTTTTTTACATTTTTCCATCAAAAGTGCCAATACCCCCCCCTTTGGGTTCTAGGTGAAAATCTCCCTCGACACAAATCAAACCAAAATGTTTCCATGGTGTGTATTGTTGTTTATTTTCATCAAATAAACAAAATAAAACCAAGAATAAATCCTGAAAGACAAGAAATGAGCATAAAAGATGCTTCAGCGCAAGTGTAAATGTTATTGTAGAGCCAAAATTTCTAAAAATATTGCGAAAAACAACAAATTTCAGTTTTAGAGTGAATGTTTGAGGTGTATAAAAGCCATTTATTTCATTTTTAGAAAATATAATTTTTCACATTTTTCCATGAAAAGTGCCAATACCCCCCCTTGGGTTCTAGGTGAAAATCTCACTCGAAACAAATCAAACAAAAATGTTTCCATGGTGTGTATTGTTGTTCATTTTCATCAAATAAACAAAATAAAACCCAGAATAAATCCTGAAAGACAAGAAATGGGCATAAAAGATGCTTCAGCTCAAGTGTTAATGTTACTAAAAGAGCCCAAATTTCTAAAAATATTGCGGAAAAAACAACAATTTTCAGTTTTAGAGTGAATGTTTGAGGTGTATAGAAGCCATTTATTTCATTTTTAGAAAATTTAATTTTTCACATTTTTCCATGAAAAGTGCCAATACCCCCCCATTTGGGTTCTAGGTGAAAATCTCACTCGACACAAATCAAACAAAAATGTTTCCATGGTGTGTATTGTTGCTCATTTTCATCAAATAAACAAAATACCACACAGAATAAATCCTAAAAGTCAAGAAATGAGCATAAAAGATGCTTCAGCGCAAGTGTTAATGTTGCTAAAAGAGCCCAAATTTCTAAAAATATTGCGAAAAACAACAATTTTCAGTTTAAGAGTGAATGTTTGAGGTGTATAGAAGCCATTTATTTCATTTTTAGAATATTAATTTTTCACATTTTTCCATGAAAAGTGCCAGTACCCATTGGGTTCTAGGTGAAAATCTCACTCGACACAAATCAAACAAAAATGTTTCCATGGTGTGTATTGTTGTTATTATCATCAAATAAACAAAATAAAACCCAGAATAAATCCTGAAAGACAAGAAATGAGCATAAAAGATGCTTCAGCGCAAGTGTTAATGTTACTAAAGGAGCCCAAATTTCTAAAAATATTGCGAAAAACAACAATTTTCAGTATAAGAGTGAATGTTTGAGTTGTATAGAAGCCATTTATTTCATTTTTTGAAAATTTAATCTTTCACATTTTTCCATGAAAAGTGACAATACCCACCCCCTTTGGGTTCTAAGTGAAAATCTCACTCGACACAAATCAATCAAAAATGTTTCCATGGTGTGTATTGTTGTTCATTTTCATCAAATAAACCAAATAAAACCCAGAATAAATCATGAAAGACAAGAAATGAGCATAAAAGATGCTTCAGCGCAAGTGTTAATGTTACTAAAAGAGCCAAAATTTCTAAAAATATTGCGAAAAACAACAAATTTCCAGTTTAAGAGTAAATGTTTAGGTGTATAGAAGCCATTTATTTCATTTTTAGAATATTAATTTTTCACATTTTTCCATGAAAAGTGCCAGTACCCTTTGGGTTCTAGGTGAAAATCTCACTCGACACAAATCAAACAAAAATGTTTCCATGGTGTGTATTGTTGTTAATTTTCATCAAATAAACAAAATAAAACCCAGAATAAATCCTGAAAGACAAGAAATGAGCATAAAAGATGCTTCAGCGCAAGTGTTAATGTTACTAAAGGAGCCCAAATTTCTAAAAATATTGCGAAAAACAACAATTTACAGTTTTAGAGTGAATGTTTGAGGTGTTTAGAAGGCATTTATTTTATTTTTAGAAAATTTAATTTTTCACAATTTTCCATGAAAAGTGCCAATACCCCCCCCCTTTGGGTTCTAAGTGAAAATCTCACTCGACACAAATCAAACAAAAATGTATCCAAGGTGTGTATTGTTGTTCATTTTCATCAAAAGAGCAAAATAAAACCCAGGATTAATCCTGAAAGACAAGAAATGAGCATTAAAGTTGCTTCAGCGCAAGTGTTAATGTTACTAAAAGAGCCCAAATTTCTAAAAATATTGCGAAAAACAACAATATTCTGTTTTAGAGTGAATGTTTGAGGTGTTTAGAAGGCATTTATTTTATTTTTAGAAAATTTATTTTTTCACATTTTTCCATGAAAAGTGCCAATACCCCCCTCTTTGGGTTCTAGGTAATAATCTCACTCGACACAAATCAAACAAAAATGTATCCAAGGTGTGTATTGTTGTTCATTTTCATCAAATAAACAAAATAAAACCCAGAATGAATCCTGAAAGACAATAAAAGATCATAAAAGATGCTTCAGCCCAAGTGTTAATGTTACTAAAAGAGCCCAAATTTCTAAAAATATTGCGAAAAACAACAATCTTCTGTTTTAGAGTGAATGTTTGAGGTGTTTAGAAGGCATTTATTTCATTTTTAGAAAATTTAATTTTTCACATTTTTCCATGAAAAGTGCCAATACCCCCCCTTTGGGTTCTAGGCGAAAATCTCACTCGACACAAATCAAACAAAAATGTATCCAAGGTGTGTATTGTTGTTCATTTTCATCAAATAAACAAAATAAAACCCAGAATGTATCCTGAAAGACAAAAAATGATCATAAAAGATACTTCAGCCCAGGTGTTAATGTTACTAAAAGAGCCCAAATTTCTAAAAATATTGGGAAAAACAACAATTTTCAGTTTAAAAGTGAATGTTTGAGGTGTATAGAAGCCATTTATTTCATTTTTAGAAAATTTAATTTTCACATTTTTCCATCAAAAGTGCCAATACCCCCCCCTTTGGGTTCTAGGTGAAAATCTCCCTCGACACAAATCAAACCAAAATGTTTCCATGGTGTGTATTGTTGTTTATTTTCATCAAATAAACAAAATAAAACCAAGAATAAATCCTGAAAGACAAGAAATGAGCATAAAAGATGCTTCAGCGCAAGTGTAAATGTTATTGTAGAGCCAAAATTTCTAAAAATATTGCGAAAAACAACAAATTTCAGTTTTAGAGTGAATGTTTGAGGTGTATAAAAGCCATTTATTTCATTTTTAGAAAATATAATTTTCACATTTTTCCATGAAAAGTGCCAATACCCCCCCTTGGGTTCTAGGTGAAAATCTCACTCGAAACAAATCAACAAAAATGTTTCCATGGTGTGTATTGTTGTTCATTTTCATCAAATAAACAAAATAAAACCCAGAATAAATCCTGAAAGACAAGAAATGGGCATAAAAGATGCTTCAGCTCAAGTGTTAATGTTACTAAAAGAGCCCAAATTTCTAAAAATATTGCGGAAAAAACAACAATTTTCAGTTTTAGAGTGAATGTTTGAGGTGTATAGAAGCCATTTATTTCATTTTTAGAAAATTTAATTTTTCACATTTTTCCATGAAAAGTGCCAATACCCCCCATTTGGGTTCTAGGTGAAAATCTCACTCGACACAAATCAAACAAAAATGTTTCCATGGTGTGTATTGTTGCTCATTTTCATCAAATAAACAAAATACCACACAGAATAAATCCTAAAAGTCAAGAAATGAGCATAAAAGATGCTTCAGCGCAAGTGTTAATGTTGCTAAAAGAGCCCAAATTTCTAAAAATATTGCGAAAAACAACAATTTTCAGTTTAAGAGTGAATGTTTGAGGTGTATAGAAGCCATTTATTTCATTTTAGAATATTAATTTTTCACATTTTTCCATGAAAAGTGCCAGTACCCTTTGGGTTCTAGGTGAAAATCTCACTCGACACAAATCAAACAAAAATGTTTCCATGGTGTGTATTGTTGTTATTATCATCAAATAAACAAAATAAAACCCAGAATAAATCCTGAAAGACAAGAAATGAGCATAAAAGATGCTTCAGCGCAAGTGTTAATGTTACTAAAGGAGCCCAAATTTCTAAAAATATTGCGAAAAACAACAATTTTCAGTATAAGAGTGAATGTTTGAGTTGTATAGAAGCCATTTATTTCATTTTTTGAAAATTTAATCTTTCACATTTTTCCATGAAAAGTGACAATACCCACCCCCTTTGGGTTCTAAGTGAAAATCTCACTCGACACAAATCAATCAAAATGTTTCCATGGTGTGTATTGTTGTTCATTTTCATCAAATAAACCAAATAAAACCCAGAATAAATCATGAAAGACAAGAAATGAGCATAAAAGATGCTTCAGCGCAAGTGTTAATGTTACTAAAAGAGCCAAAATTTCTAAAAATATTGCGAAAAACAACAAATTTCCAGTTTTAGAGTAAATGTTTAGGTGTATAGAAGCCATTTATTTCATTTTTAGAATATTAATTTTTCACATTTTTCCATGAAAAGTGCCAGTACCCTTTGGGTTCTAGGTGAAAATCTCACTCAACACAAATCAAACAAAAATGTTTCCATGGTGTGTATTGTTGTTAATTTTCATCAAATAAACAAAATAAAACCCAGAATAAATCCTGAAAGACAAGAAATGAGCATAAAAGATGCTTCAGCGCAAGTGTTAATGTTACTAAAGGAGCCCAAATTTCTAAAAATATTGCGAAAAACAACAATTTTCAGTATAAGAGTGAATGTTTGAGTTGTATAGAAGCCATTTATTTCATTTTTTGAAAATTTAATCTTTCACATTTTTCCATGAAAAGTGGCAATACCCACCCCCTTTGGGTTCTAAGTGAAAATCTCACTCGACACAATCAAACAAAATGTTTCCATGGTGTGTATTGTTGTTCATTTTCATCAAATAAACAAAATAAAACCCAGAATAAATCCTGAAAAACAAGAAATGATCATAAAAGATGCTTCAGCGCAAGTGTTAATGTTACTAAAAGAGCCAAAATTTTAAAAATATATCGAAAAAACCCCAATTTTCAGTTTTAGAGTGAATGTTTGAGGTGTATAGAAGCCATTTTTTTCATTTTTAAAAATTTAATTTTTTACATTTTTCCATTAAAACTGCCAGTACCCCCCCCTTTGGGTTCTAGGTGAAAATCTCACTCGACACAAATCTAACAAAAATGTATCCAAGGTGTGTATTGTTGTTCATTTTCATCAAAAAAACAAAAAAAAAAACCCAGAATAAATCCTGAAAGACAAGAAATGAGCATAAGAGATGCTTCAGCGCAGGTGTTAATGTTACTAAAAGAGCCCAAATTTCTAAAAATATTGCGAAAAACAACAATTTACAGTTTTAGAGTGAATGTTTGAGGTGTATAGAAGGCATTTATTTCATTTTTAGAAAATTTAATTTTTTACATTTTTCCATGAAAAGTGCCAATACCCCCCTTTGGGTTCTAGGTGAAAATCGCACTCGACACAAATCAAACAAAAATGTTTCCATGGTGTGTATTGTTGTTCATTTTCATCAAATAAACAAAATAAAACCCAGGATAAATCCTGAAAGTCAAGAAATGAGCATAAAAGATGCTTCAGCGCAAGTGTAAATGTTACTAAAAGAGCCCAAATTTCTAAAAATATTGCGAAAAACAACAATTTTCAGTTTTTGAGTGAATGTTTGAGGTGTATAGAAGGCATTTATTTCATTTTAGAAAATTTAATTTTTCACATTTTTCCATGAAAAGTGCCAATACCCCCCCTTTGGGTTTTGTGTGGAAATCTCACTCAACACAAATCAAACAAAAATGTTTCCATGGTGTGTATTGTTGTTCATTTTCATCAAAAAAAACAAAATAAAACCAAGAATAAATCCTGAAAGACAAGAAATGAGCATAAAAGATTCTTCAGCGCAAGTGTTAATGTTACTAAAAGAGCCCAAATTTCTAACATTATTGCAAAAAACAACAATTTTCAGTTTTAGAGTGAATGTTTGAGGTGTATAGAAGGCATTTATTTCATTTTTTAAAAATTTAATTTTTCAAATTTTTCCATGAAAAGTTCCAATACCCCCTTTGGGTTCTAGGTGAAAATCTCACTCGACACAAATCAAACAAAAATGTTTCCATGGTGTGTACTGTTGTTCATTTTCATCAAAAAAACCAAATAAAACCCAGAGTAAATCCTGAAAGACAAGAAATGAGCATAAAGATGCTTCAGCGCAAAAGTTAATGTTACTATAAGAGCCCAAATTTCTAAAAATATTGCGAAAAAAAACAATTTTCAGTTTTAGAGTGAATGTTTGACGTGTATAGAAGCCATTTATTTCATTTTTTGAAAATTTAATTTTTCACATTTTTCCATTAAAAGTGCCAGTACCCCCCCCTTTGGGTTCTAGGTGAAAATCTCACTCGACACAAATCTAACAAAAATGTTTCCATGGTTTGTATTGTTGTTCATTTTCATCAAAAGAGCAAAATAAAACCCAGGATTAATCCTGAAAGACAAGAAATGAGCATAAAAGTTGCTTCAGCGCAAGTGTAAATGTTACTAAAAGAGCCCAAATTTCTAAAAATATTGCGAAAAACAACAATCTTCTGTTTTAGAGTGAATGTTTGAGGTGTTTAGAAGGCATTTATTTCATTTTTAGAAAATTTAATTTTTCACATTTTTCCATGAAAAGTGCCAATACCCCCCTTTGGGTTCTAGGCGAAAATCTCACTCGACACAAATCAAACAAAAATGTATCCAAGGTGTGTATTGTTGTTCATTTTCATCAAATAAACAAAATAAAACCCAGAATGTATCCTGAAAGACAAAAAATGATCATAAAAGATGCTTCAGCCCAGGTGTTAATGTTACTAAAAGAGCCCAAATTTCTAAAAATATTGGGAAAAACAACAATCTTCTGTTTTAGAGTGAATGTTTGAGGTGTTTAGAAGGCATTTATTTCATTTTTAGAAAATTTAATTTTTCACATTTTTCCATGAAAAGTGCCAATACCCCCCCCTTTGGGTTCTAGGTGAAAATCCCACTCGACAAAAATAAAACAAAAATGTATCCAAGGTGTGTATTGTTGTTCATTTTCATCAAATAAACAAAATAAAACCCAGAATGTATCCTGAAAGACAATAAATGATCAAAAAAGATGCTTCAGCCCAGGTGTTAATGTTACTAAAAGAGCCCAAATTTCTAAAAATATGGCGAAAAACAACAATCTTCTGTTTTAGAGTGAATGTTTGAGGTGTTTAGAAGGCATTTATTTCATTTTTAAAAAATTTAATTTTTCACATTTTTCCATGAAAAGTGCCAATACCTCCCCTTTGGGTTCTAGGTGAAAATCTCACTCGACACAAATCAAACAAAATGTATCCAAGGTGTGTATTGTTGTTCATTTTCATCAAATAAACAAAATAAAACCCAGAATATATCCTGAAAGACAATAAAAGATCATAAAAGATGCTTCAGCGCAGATGTTAATGTTACTAAAAGAGCCCAAATTTCTAAAAATATTGCGAAAAACAAAATTTTACAGTTTTAGAGTGAATGTTTGAGGTGTTTAGAAGGCATTTATTTTATTTTTAGAAAATTTGATTTTTCACAATTTTCCATGAAAAGTGCCAATACCCTTTGGGTTCTAGGTGAAAATCTCACTCGACACAAATCAAACAAAAATGTTTCCATGGTGTGTATTGTTGTTAATTTTCATCAAATAAACAAAATAAAACCCAGAATAAATCCTGAAAGACAAGAAATGAGCATAAAAGATGCTTCAGCGCAAGTGTTAATGTTACTAAAGGAGCCCAAATTTCTAAAAATATTGCGAAAAACAACAATTTTCAGTATAAGAGTGAATGTTTGAGTTGTATAGAAGCCATTTATTTCATTTTTTGAAATTTAATCTTTCACATTTTTCCATGAAAAGTGACAATACCCACCCCCTTTGGGTTCTAAGTGAAAATCTCACTCGACACAAATCAATCAAAAATGTTTCCATGGTGTGTATTGTTGTTCATTTTCATCAAATAAACAAAATAAAACCCAGAATAAATCCTGAAAGACAAGAAATGGGCATAAAAGATGCTTCAGCGCAAGTGTTAATGTTACTAAAAGTGCCAAAATTCCTAAAAATATTGCGAAAACAACAATTTTCAGTATAAGAGTGAATGTTTGAGGTGTATAGAAGCCATTTATTTCATTTTTTGAAAATTTAATCTTTCACATTTTTCCATGTAAAGTGACAATACCACCCCCTTTGGGTTCTAAGTGAAAATCTCACTCGACACGATCAAACAAAATGTTTCCATGGTGTGTATTGTTGTTCATTTTCATCAAATAAACAAAATAAAACCCAGAATAAATCCTGAAAAACAAGAAATGATCATAAAAGATGCTTCAGCGCAAGTGTTAATGTTACTAAAAGAGCCCAAATTTTAAAAATATATCGAAAAAACCCCAATTTTCAGTTTAAGAGTGAATGTTTGAGGTGTATAGAAGCCATTTTTTTCATTTTTAAAAAATTTAATTTTTTACATTTTTCCATTAAAAGTGCCAGTACCCCCCCCTTTGGGTTCTAGGTGAAAATCTCACTCGACACAAATCTAACAAAAATGTATCCAAGGTGTGTATTGTTGTTCATTTTCATCAAAAAAACAAAAAAAAACCCAGAATAAATCCTGAAAGACAAGAAATGAGCATAAGAGATGCTTCAGCGCAGGTGTTAATGTTACTAAAAGAGCCCAAATTTCTAAAAAATATTGCGAAAAACAACAATTTACAGTTTTAGAGTGAATGTTTGAGGTGTATAGAAGGCATTTATTTCATTTTTAGAAAATTTAATTTTTTACATTTTTCCATGAAAAGTGCCAATACCCCCTTTGGGTTCTAGGTGAAAATCGCACTCGACAAAATCAAACAAAAATGTTTCCATGGTGTGTATTGTTGTTCATTTTCATCAAATAAACAAAATAAAACCCAGAATAAATCCTGAAAGTCAAGAAATGAGCATAAAAGATGCTTCAGCGCAAGTGTAAATGTTACTAAAAGAGCCCAAATTTCTAAAAATATTGCGAAAAACAACAATTTTCAGTTTTTGAGTGAATGTTTGAGGTGTATAGAAGGCATTTATTTCATTTTTAGAAAATTTAATTTTTCACATTTTTCCATGAAAAGTGCCAATACCCCCCCTTTGGGTTTTGTGTGGAAATCTCACTCAACACAAATCAAACAAAAATGTTTCCATGGTGTGTATTGTTGTTCATATTCATCAAAAAAAACAAAATAAAACCAAGAATAAATCCTGAAAGACAAGAAATGAGCATAAAAGATTCTTCAGCACAAGTGTTAATGTTACTAAAAGAGCCCAAATTTCTAACATTATTGCAAAAAACAACAATTTTCAGTTTTAGAGTGAATGTTTGAGGTGTATAGAAGGCATTTATTTCATTTTTTGAAAATTTAATTTTTCAAATTTTTCCATGAAAAGTTCCAATACCCCCTTTGGGTTCTAGGTGAAATTCTCACTCGACACAAATCAAACAAAAATGTTTCCATGGTGTGTATTGTTCATTTTCATCAAAAAAACCAAATAAAACCCAGAGTAAATCCTGAAAGACAAGAAATGAGCATAAAAGATGCTTCAGCGCAAAAGTTAATGTTACTAAAAGAGCCCAAATTTCTAAAAATATTGCGAAAAAAAACAATTTTCAGTTTTAGAGTGAATGTTTGACGTGTATAGAAGCCATTTATTTCATTTTTTGAAAATTTAATTTTTCACATTTTTCCATTAAAAGTGCCAGTACCCCCCCCTTTGGGTTCTAGGTGAAAATCTCACTCGACACAAATCTAACAAAAATGTTTCCATGGTGTGTATTGTTGTTCATTTTCATCAAAAAAACAAAAAAAAACCCAGAATAAATACTGAAAGACAAGAAATGAGCATAAGAGATGCTTCAGCGCAGATGTTAATGTTACTAAAAGAGCCCAAATTTCTAAAAATATTGCGAAAAACAACAATTTACAGTTTTAGAGTGAATGTTTGAGGTGTTTAGAAGGCATTTATTTTATTTTTAGAAAATTTAATTTTTCACAATTTTCCATGAAAAGTGCCAATACCCCCCCCTTTGGGTTCTAAGTGAAAATCTCACTCGACACAAATCAAACAAAAATGTATCCAAGGTGTGTATTGTTGTTCATTTTCATCAAAAGAGCAAAATAAAACCCAGGATTAATCCTGAAAGACAAGAAATGAGCATAAAAGTTGCTTCAGCGCAAGTGTTAATGTTACTAAAAGAGCCCAAATTTCTAAAAATATTGCGAAAAACACCAATATTCTGTTTTAGAGTGAATGTTTGAGGTGTTTAGAAGGCATTTATTTTATTTTTAGAAAATTTATTTTTTCACATTTTTCCATGAAAAGTGCCAATACCTCCCCCTTTGGGTTCTAGGTGAAAATCTCACTCGACACAAATCAAACAAAAATGTATCCAAGGTGTGTATTGTTGTTCATTTTCATCAAATAAACAAAATAAAACCCAGAATGAATCCTGAAAGACAATAAAAGATCATAAAAGATGCTTCAGCCCAAGTGTTAATGTTACTAAAAGAGCCCAAATTTCTAAAAATATTGCGAAAAACAACAATCTTCTGTTTTAGAGGGAATGTTTGAGGTGTTTAGAAGGCATTTATTTCATTTTTAGAAAATTTAATTTTTCACATTTTTCCATGAAAAGTGCCAATAACCCCCCCCTTTGGGTTCTAGGCGAAAATCTCACTCGACACAAATCAAACAAAAATGTATCCAAGGTGTGTATTGTTGTTCATTTTCATCAAATAAACAAAATAAAACCCAGAATGTATCCTGAAAGACAAAAAATGATCATAAAAGATGCTTCAGCCCAGGTGTTAATGTTACTAAAAGAGCCCAAATTTCTAAAAATATTGGGAAAAACAACAATTTTCAGTTTAAAAGTGAATGTTTGAGGTGTATAGAAGCCATTTATTTCATTTTTAGAAAATTTAATTTTTCACATTTTTCCATCAAAAGTGCCAATACCCCCCCCTTTCGGTTTTAGGTGAAAATCTCACTCGACACAAATCAAAAAAAAAATGTTTCCATGGTGTGTATTGTTGTTTATTTTCATCAAATAAACAAAATAAAACCAAGAATAAATCCTGAAAGAAAAGAAATGAGCATAAAAGACGCTTCAGCGCAGCAGTGTTAATGTTACTAAAAGGGCCCTAATTTCTAAAAATATTGCGAAAAACAACAATTTTCAGTTTTAGAGTGAATGTTTGAGGTGTATAAAAGCCATTTATTTCATTTTTAGAAAATATAATTTTTCACATTTTTCCATGAAAAGTGCCAATACCCCCCCTTGGGTTCTAGGTGAAAATCTCACTCGAAACAAATCAAACAAAAATGTTTCCATGGTGTGTATTGTTGTTCATTTTCATCAAATAAACAAAATATAACCCGGAATAAATCCTGAAAGACAAGAAATGGGCATAAAAGATGCTTCAGCTCAAGTGTTAATGTTACTAAAAGAGCCCAAATTTCTAAAAATATTGCGGAAAAAACAACAATTTTCAGTTTTAGAGTGAATGTTTGAGGTGTATAGAAGCCATTTATTTCATTTTTAGAAAATTTAATTTTTCACATTTTTCAATGAAAAGTGCCAATACCCCCCCATTTGGGTTCTAGGTGAAAATCTCACTCGACACAAATCAAACAAAAATGTTTCCATGGTGTGTATTGTTGCTCATTTTCATCAAATAAACAAAATAACACCCAGAATAAATCCTAAAAGTCAAGAAATGAGCATAAAAGATGCTTCAGCGCAAGTGTTAATGTTGCTAAAAGAGCCCAAATTTCTAAAAATATTGCGAAAAACAACAATTTTCAGTTTAAGAGTGAATGTTTGAGGTGTATAGAAGCCATTTATTTCATTTTTAGAATATTAATTTTTCACATTTTTCCATGAAAAGTGCCAGTACCCTTTGGGTTATAGGTGAAAATCTCACTCGACACAAATCAAACAAAAATGTTTCCATGGTGTGTATTGTTGTTATTATCATCAAATAAACAAAATAAAACCCAGAATAAATCCTGAAAGACAAGAAATGAGCATAAAAGATGCTTCAGCGCAAGTGTTAATGTTACTAAAGGAGCCCAAATTTCTAAAAATATTGCGAAAAACAACAATTTTCAGTATAAGAGTGAATGTTTGAGTTGTATAGAAGCCATTTATTTCATTTTTTGAAAATTTAATCTTTCACATTTTTCCATGAAAAGTGACAATACCCACCCCCTTTGGGTTCTAAGTGAAAATCTCACTCGACACAAATCAATCAAAAATGTTTCCATGGTGTGTATTGTTGTTCATTTTCATCAAATAAACCAAATAAAACCCAGAATAAATCATGAAAGACAAGAAATGAGCATAAAAGATGCTTCAGCGCAAGTGTTAATGTTACTAAAAGAGCCAAAATTTCTAAAAATATTGCGAAAAACAACAAATTTCCAGTTTTAGAGTAAATGTTTTAGGTGTATAGAAGCCCTTTATTTCATTTTTAGAATATTAATTTTTCACATTTTTCCATGAAAAGTGCCAGTACCCTTTGGGTTCTAGGTGAAAATCTCACTCGACACAAATCAAACAAAAATGTTTCCATGGTGTGTATTGTTGTTAATTTTCATCAAATAAACAAAATAAAACCCAGAATAAATCCTGAAAGACAAGAAATGAGCATAAAAGATGCTTCAGCGCAAGTGTTAATGTTACTAAAGGAGCCCAAATTTCTAAAAATATTGCGAAAAACAACAATTTTCAGTATAAGAGTGAATGTTTGAGTTGTATAGAAGCCATTTATTTCATTTTTTGAAAATTTAATCTTTCACATTTTTCCATGAAAAGTGGCAATACCCACCCCCTTTGGGTTCTAAGTGAAAATCTCACTCGACACAAATCAATCAAAAATGTTTCCATGGTGTGTATTGTTGTTCATTTTCATCAAATAAACAAAATAAAACCCAGAATAAATCCTGAAAGACAAGAAATGGGCATAAAAGATGCTTCAGCGCAAGTGTTTATGTTACTAAAAGTGCCAAAATTCCTAAAAATATTGCGAAAACAACAATTTTCAGTATAAGAGTGAATGTTTGAGGTGTATAGAAGCCATTTATTTCATTTTTTGAAAATTTAATCTTTCACATTTTTCCATGTAAAGTGACAATACCCACCCCCTTTGGGTTCTAAGTGAAAATCTCACTCGACACAATCAAACAAAATGTTTCCATGGTGTGTATTGTTGTTCATTTTCATCAAATAAACAAAATAAAACCCAGAATGTATCCTGAAAGACAAAAAATGATCATAAAAGATGCTTCAGCCCAGGTGTTAATGTTACTAAAAGAGCCCAAATTTCTAAAAATATTGGGAAAAACAACAATCTTCTGTTTTAGAGTGAATGTTTGAGGTGTTTAGAAGGCATTTATTTCATTTTTAGAAAATTTAATTTTTTACATTTTTCCACGAAAAGTGCCAATACCCCCCCCTTTGGGTTCTAGGTGAAAATCTCACTCGACACAAATCAAACAAAAATGTTTCCATGGTGTGTATTGTTGTTCATTTTCATCAAATAAACAAAATAAAACCCAGAAATAATCTTAAAGGAACAGAAAGGAGCATAAAAGTTGCTTCAGAGAAAGTGTTAATGTTACTAAAAGAGCCCAAATTTCTAAAAATATTGCGAAAAACAACAATCTTCTGTTTTAGAGTGAATGTTTGAGGTGTTTAGAAGGCATTTATTTCAATTTTAGAAAATTTAATTTTTCACATTTTTCCATGAAAAGTGCCAATACCCCCCCTTTGGGTTCTAGGCGAAAATCTCACTTGACACAAATCAAACAAAAATGTATCCAAGGTGTGTATTGTTGTTCATTTTCATCAAATAAACAAAATAAAACCCAGAATGTATCCTGAAAGACAATAAATGATCATAAAAGATGCTTCAGCCCAGGTGTTAATGTTACTAAAATAGCCCAAATGTCTAAAAATATTGCGAAAAACAACAATCTTCTGTTTTAGAGTGAATGTTTGAGGTGTTTAGAAGGCATTTATTTTATTTTTAGAAAATTTAATTTTTCACATTTTTCCATGAAAAGTGCCAATACCCCCCCCCTTTGGGTTCTAGGTGAAAATCTCACTTGACACAAATCAAACAAAAATGTTTCCATGGTGTGTATTGTTGTTCATTTTCATCAAATAAACAATATAAAACCCAGAATTAATCCTGCAAGACATGAAATGAGCATAAAAGATGCTTCAGCGCAAGTGTTAATGTTACTAAAAGAGCCCAAATTTCTAAAAATATTGCGAAAAACAACAATCTTCTGTTTTAGAGTGAATGTTTGAGGTGTTTAGAAGGTATTTATTTCATTTTTAGAAAATTTAATTTTTAACATTTTCCATGAAAAGTGGCAATACCCCCCCCTTTGGGTTCTAGGTGAAAATCTCACTCGACACAAATCAATCAAAAAATGTTTCCATGGTGTGTATTGTTGTTCATTTTCATCAAATAAACAAAATAAAACCCAGAATTAATCCTGAAAGACAATAAATGAACATTAAAGTTGCTTAAGCGCAAGTGTTTATTTTACTAAAAGAGCCCAAATTTCTAAAAATATTGCGAAAAACAACAATCTTCTGTTTAAGAGTGAATGTTTGAGGTGTTTAGAGGGCATTTATTTCAATTTTAGAAAATTTAATTTTTCACATTTTTCCATGAAAAGTGCCAATTCCCCCCCCTTTGGGTTCTAGGTGAAAATCTCACTCGACACAAATCAAACAAAAATGTTTCAATGGTGTGTATTGTTGTTCATTTTCATCAAATAAACAGAATAAAACCCAGAATTAATCTTGAAGGACAAGAAATGAGCATAAAAGTTGCTTCAGAGCAAGTGTTAGTGTTACTAAAAGAGCCCAAATTTCTAAAAATATTGCGAAAAACAACAATCTTCTGTTTTAGGGTGAATGTTTGAGGTGTTTATAAGGCATTTATTTCATTTTTAGAAAATTTAATTTTTCACATTTTTCCAGGAAAAGTGCCAATACCCCCCCCTTTGGGTTCTAGGTGAAAATCCCACTCGACACAAATAAAACAAAAATGTATCCAAGGTGTGTATTGTTGTTCATTTTCATCAAATAAACAAAATAAAACCCAGAATGTATCCTGAAAGACAATAAATGATCAAAAAAGATGCTTCAGCCCAGGTGTTAATGTTACTAAAAGAGCCCAAATTTCTAAAAATATGGCGAAAAACAACAATCTTCTGTTTTAGAGTGAATGTTTGAGGTGTTTAGAAGGCATTTATTTCATTTTAAAAAAATTTAATTTTTCACATTTTTCCATGAAAAGTGCCAATACCTCCCCTTTGGGTTCTAGGTGAAAATCTCACTCGACACAAATCAAACAAAAATGTATCCAAGGTGTGTATTGTTGTTCATTTTCATCAAATAAACAAAATAAAACCCAGAATATATCCTGAAAGACAATAAAAGATCATAAAAGATGCTTCAGCGCAGATGTTAATGTTACTAAAAGAGCCCAAATTTCTAAAAATATTGCGAAAAACAAAATTTTACAGTTTTAGAGTGAATGTTTGAGGTGTTTAGAAGGCATTTATTTTATTTTTAGAAAATTTAATTTTTCACAATTTTCCATGAAAAGTGCCAATACCCTTTGGGTTCTAGGTGAAAATCTCACTCGACACAAATCAAACAAAAATGTTTCCATGGTGTGTATTGTTGTTAATTTTCATCAAATAAACAAAATAAAACCCAGAATAAATCCTGAAAGACAAGAAATGAGCATAAAAGATGCTTCAGCGCAAGTGTTAATGTTACTAAAGGAGCCCAAATTTCTAAAAATATTGCGAAAAACAACAATTTTCAGTATAAGAGTGAATGTTTGAGTTGTATAGAAGCCATTTATTTCATTTTTTGAAAATATAATCTTTCACATTTTTCCATGAAAAGTGACAATACCCACCCCCTTTGGGTTCTAAGTGAAAATCTCACTCGACACAATCAAACAAAATGTTTCCATGGTGTGTATTGTTGTTCATTTTCATCAAATAAACAAAATAAAACCCAGAATAAATCCTGAAAAACAAGAAATGATCATAAAAGATGCTTCAGCGCAAGTGTTAATGTTACTAAAAGAGCCAAATTTTAAAAATATATCGAAAAAACCCCAATTTTCAGTTTTAGAGTGAATGTTTGAGGTGTATAGAAGCCATTTTTTTCATTTTTAAAAAATTTAATTTTTTACATTTTTCCATTAAAAGTGCCAGTACCCCCCCCCTTTGGGTTCTAGGTGAAAATCTCACTCGACACAAATCTAACAAAAATGTATCCAAGGTGTGTATTGTTGTTCATTTTCATCAAAAAAACAAAAAAAAACCCAGAATAAATCCTGAAAGACAAGAAATGAGCATAAGAGATGCTCAGCGCAGGTGTTAATGCTACTAAAAGAGCCCAAATTTCTAAAAAATATTGCGAAAAACAACAATTTTCAGTTTAAGAGTGAATGTTTGAGGTGTATAGAAGCCATTTATTTCATTTTTAGAAAATTTAATTTTTCACATTTTTCCATGAAAAGTGCCAATACCCCCCCATTTGGGTTCTAGGTGAAAATCTCACTCGACACAAATCAAACAAAAATGTTTCCATGGTGTATATTGTTGCTCATTTTCATCAAATAAACAAAATAACACCCAGAATAAATCCTAAAAGTCAAGAAATGAGCATAAAAGATGCTTCAGCGCAAGTGTTAATGTTGCTAAAAGAGCCCAAATTTCTAAAAATATTGCGAAAAACAACAATTTTCAGTTTAAGAGTGAATGTTTGAGGTGTATAGAAGCCATTTATTTCATTTTTAGAATATTAATTTTTCACATTTTTCCATGAAAAGTGCCAGTACCCTTTGGGTTCTAGGTGAAAATCTCACTCGACACAAATCAAACAAAAATGTTTCCATGGTGTGTATTGTTGTTATTATCATCAAATAAACAAAATAAAACCCAGAATAAATCCTGAAAGACAAGAAATGAGCATAAAAGATGCTTCAGCGCAAGTGTTAATGTTACTAAAGGAGCCCAAATTTCTAAAAATATTGCGAAAAACAACAATTTTCAGTATAAGAGTGAATGTTTGAGTTGTATAGAAGCCATTTATTTCATTTTTTGAAAATATAATCTTTCACATTTTTCCATGAAAAGTGACAATACCCACCCCCTTTGGGTTCTAAGTGAAAATCTCACTCGACACAAATCAATCAAAAATGTTTCCATGGTGTGTATTGTTGTTCATTTTCATCAAATAAACAAAATAAAACCCAGAATAAATCCTGAAAGACAAGAAATGGGCATAAAAGATGCTTCAGCGCAAGTGTTAATGTTACTAAAAGTGCCAAAATTCCTAAAAATATTGCGAAAACAACAATTTTCAGTATAAGAGTGAATGTTTGAGGTGTATAGAAGCCATTTATTTCATTTTTTGAAAATTTAATCTTTCACATTTTTCCATGTAAAGTGACAATACCCACCCCCTTTGGGTTCTAAGTGAAAATCTCACTCGACACAATCAAACAAAATGTTTCCATGGTGTGTATTGTTGTTCATTTTCATCAAATAAACAAAATAAAACCCAGAATAAATCCTGAAAAACAAGAAATGATCATAAAAGATGCTTCAGCGCAAGTGTTAATGTTACTAAAAGAGCCCAAATTTTAAAAATATATCGAAAAAACCCCAATTTTCAGTTTTAGAGTGAATGTTTGAGGTGTATAGAAGCCATTTTTTTCATTTTTAAAAAATTTAATTTTTTACATTTTTCCATTAAAAGTGCCAGTACCCCCCCCTTTGGGTTCTAGGTGAAAATCTCACTCGACACAAATCTAACAAAAATGTATCCAAGGTGTGTATTGTTGTTCATTTTCATCAAAAAAAAACAAAATAAAACCAAGAATAAATCCTGAAAGACAAGAAATGAGCATAAAAGATTCTTCAGCACAAGTGTTAATGTTACTAAAAGAGCCCAAATTTCTAACATTATTGCAAAAAACAACAATTTTCAGTTTTAGAGTGAATGTTTGAGGTGTATAGAAGGCATTTATTTCATTTTTTGAAAATTTAATTTTTCAAATTTTTCCATGAAAAGTTCCAATACCCCCTTTGGGTTCTAGGTGAAATTCTCACTCGACACAAATCAAACAAAAATGTTTCCATGGTGTGTATTGTTCATTTTCATCAAAAAAACCAAATAAAACCCAGAGTAAATCCTGAAAGACAAGAAATGAGCATAAAAGATGCTTCAGCGCAAAAGTTAATGTTACTAAAAGAGCCCAAATTTCTAAAAATATTGCGAAAAAAAAACAATTTTCAGTTTTAGAGTGAATGTTTGACGTGTATAGAAGCCATTTATTTCATTTTTTGAAAATTTAATTTTTCACATTTTTCCATTAAAAGTGCCAGTACCCCCCCCTTT
Source organism: Hetaerina americana (assembly GCF_022747635.1). Lineage (NCBI taxonomy): Eukaryota > Metazoa > Arthropoda > Insecta > Odonata > Calopterygidae > Hetaerina > Hetaerina americana. The sequence continues at coordinate 106,400 of NW_027286793.1, read as the reverse complement.
GGGTTCTAGGTGAAAATCTCACTCGACACAAATCTAACAAAAATGTTTCCAAGGTGTGTATTGTTGTTCATTTTCATCAAAAAAACAAAAAAAAAAACCCAGAATAAATACTGAAAGACAAGAAATGAGCATAAGAGATGCTTCAGCGCAGATGTTAATGTTACTAAAAGAGCCCAAATTTCTAAAAATATTGCGAAAAACAACAATTTACAGTTTTAGAGTGAATGTTTGAGGTGTTTAGAAGGCATTTATTTTATTTTTAGAAAATTTAATTTTTCACAATTTTCCATGAAAAGTGCCAATACCCCCCCCCTTTGGGTTCTAAGTGAAAATCTCACTCGACACAAATCAAACAAAAATGTATCCAAGGTGTGTATTGTTGTTCATTTTCATCAAAAGAGCAAAATAAAACCCAGGATTAATCCTGAAAGACAAGAAATGAGCATAAAAGTTGCTTCAGCGCAAGTGTTAATGTTACTAAAAGAGCCCAAATTTCTAAAAATATTGCGAAAAACAACAATATTCTGTTTTAGAGTGAATGTTTGAGGTGTTTAGAAGCCATTTATTTCATTTTTAGAAAATTTAATTTTTCACATTTTTCCATCAAAAGTGCCAATACCCCCCCCTTTCGGTTTTAGGTGAAAATCTCACTCGACACAAATCAAACAAAAATGTTTCCATGGTGTGTATTGTTTTTCATTTTCATCAAAAAAAAAATAAAACTCAGAATAAATCCTGAAAGAAAAGAAATGAGCATAAAAGACGCTTCAGCGCAGCAGTGTTAATGTTACTAAAAGAGCCCTAATTTCTAAAAATATTGCGAAAAACAACAATTTTCAGTTTTAGAGTGAATGTTTGAGGTGTATAAAAGCCATTTATTTCATTTTTAGAAAATATAATTTTTCACATTTTTCCATGAAAAGTGCCAATACCCCCCCTTGGGTTCTAGGTGAAAATCTCACTCGAAACAAATCAAACAAAAATGTTTCCATGGTGTGTATTGTTGTTCATTTTCATCAAATAAACAAAATAAAACCCAGAATAAATCCTGAAAGACAAGAAATGGGCATAAAAGATGCTTCAGCTCAAGTGTTAATGTTACTAAAAGAGCCCAAATTTCTAAAAATATTGCGGAAAAAACAACAATTTTCAGTTTTAGAGTGAATGTTTGAGGTGTATAGAAGCCATTTATTTCATTTTTAGAAAATTTAATTTTTCACATTTTTCCATGAAAAGTGCCAATACCCCCCCATTTGGGTTCTAGGTGAAAATCTCACTCGACACAAATCAAACAAAAATGTTTCCATGGTGTATATTGTTGCTCATTTTCATCAAATAAACAAAATAACACCCAGAATAAATCCTAAAAGTCAAGAAATGAGCATAAAAGATGCTTCAGCGCAAGTGTTAATGTTGCTAAAAGAGCCCAAATTTCTAAAAATATTGCGAAAAACAACAATTTTCAGTTTAAGAGTGAATGTTTGAGGTGTATAGAAGCCATTTATTTCATTTTTAGAATATTAATTTTTCACATTTTTCCATGAAAAGTGCCAGTACCCTTTGGGTTCTAGGTGAAAATCTCACTCGACACAAATCAAACAAAAATGTTTCCATGGTGTGTATTGTTGTTATTATCATCAAATAAACAAAATAAAACCCAGAATAAATCCTGAAAGACAAGAAATGAGCATAAAAGATGCTTCAGCGCAAGTGTTAATGTTACTAAAGGAGCCCAAATTTCTAAAAATATTGCGAAAAACAACAATTTTCAGTATAAGAGTGAATGTTTGAGTTGTATAGAAGCCATTTATTTCATTTTTTGAAAATATAATCTTTCACATTTTTCCATGAAAAGTGACAATACCCACCCCCTTTGGGTTCTAAGTGAAAATCTCACTCGACACAAATCAATCAAAAATGTTTCCATGGTGTGTATTGTTGTTCATTTTCATCAAATAAACCAAATAAAACCCAGAATAAATCATGAAAGACAAGAAATGAGCATAAAAGATGCTTCAGCGCAAGTGTTAATGTTACTAAAAGAGCCAAAATTTCTAAAAATATTGCGAAAAACAACAAATTTCCAGTTTTAGAGTAAATGTTTTAGGTGTATAGAAGCCATTTATTTCATTTTTAGAATATTAATTTTTCACATTTTTCCATGAAAAGTTCCAATACCCCCTTTGGGTTCTAGGTGAAAATCTCACTCGACACAAATCAAACAAAAATGTTTCCATGGTGTGTATTGTTGTTAATTTTCATCAAATAAACAAAATAAAACCCAGAATAAATCCTGAAAGACAAGAAATGAGCATAAGAGATGCTTCAGCGCAAGTGTTAATGTTACTAAAGGAGCCCAAATTTCTAAAAATATTGCGAAAAACAACAATTTTCAGTATAAGAGTGAATGTTTGAGTTGTATAGAAGCCATTTATTTCATTTTTTGAAAATTTAATCTTTCACATTTTTCCATGAAAAGTGGCAATACCCACCCCCTTTGGGTTCTAAGTGAAAATCTCACTCGACACAAATCAATCAAAAATGTTTCCATGGTGTGTATTGTTGTTCATTTTCATCAAATAAACAAAATAAAACCCAGAATAAATCCTGAAAGACAAGAAATGGGCATAAAAGATGCTTCAGCGCAAGTGTTAATGTTACTAAAAGTGCCAAAATTCCTAAAAATATTGCGAAAACAACAATTTTCAGTATAAGAGTGAATGTTTGAGGTGTATAGAAGCCATTTATTTCATTTTTTGAAAATTTAATCTTTCACATTTTTCCATGTAAAGTGACAATACCCACCCCCTTTGGGTTCTAAGTGAAAATCTCACTCGACACAATCAAACAAAATGTTTCCATGGTGTGTATTGTTGTTCATTTTCATCAAATAAACAAAATAAAACCCAGAATGTATCCTGAAAGACAAAAAATGATCATAAAAGATGCTTCAGCCCAGGTGTTAATGTTACTAAAAGAGCCCAAATTTCTAAAAATATTGGGAAAAACAACAATCTTCTGTTTTAGAGTGAATGTTTGAGGTGTTTAGAAGGCATTTATTTCATTTTTAGAAAATTTAATTTTTTACATTTTTCCACGAAAAGTGCCAATACCCCCCCTTTTGGGTTCTAGGTGAAAATCTCACTCGACACAAATCAAACAAAAATGTTTCCATGGTGTGTATTGTTGTTCATTTTCATCAAATAAACAAAATAAAACCCAGAAATAATCTTAAAGGAACAGAAAGGAGCATAAAAGTTGCTTCAGAGAAAGTGTTAATGTTACTAAAAGAGCCCAAATTTCTAAAAATATTGCGAAAAACAACAATCTTCTGTTTTAGAGTGAATGTTTGAGGTGTTTAGAAGGCATTTATTTCAATTTTAGAAAATTTAATTTTTCACATTTTTCCATGAAAAGTGCCAATACCCCCCCTTTGGGTTCTAGGCGAAAATCTCACTCGACACAAATCAAACAAAAATGTATCCAAGGTGTGTATTGTTGTTCATTTTCATCAAATAAACAAAATTAAACCCAGAATGAATCCTGAAAGACAATAAAAGATCATAAAAGATGCTTCAGCCCAAGTGTTAATGTTACTAAAAGAGCCCAAATTTCTAAAAATATTGCGAAAAACAACAATCTTCTGTTTTAGAGTGAATGTTTGAGGTGTTTAGAAGGCATTTATTTCATTTTTAGAAAATTTAATTTTTCACATTTTTCCATGAAAAGTGCCAATACCCCCCCCTTTGGGTCCTAGGTGAAAATCTCACTCGACACAAATCAAACAAAAATGTATCCAAGGTGTGTATTGTTGTTCATTTTCATCAAATAAACAAAATAAAACCCAGAATGTATCCTGAAAGACAATAAATGATCATAAAAGATGCTTCAGCCCAGGTGTTAATGTTACTAAAATAGCCCAAATTTCTAAAAATATTGCGAAAAACAACAATCTTCTGTTTTAGAGTGAATGTTTGAGGTGTTTAGAAGGCATTTATTTTATTTTTAGAAAATTTAATTTTTCACATTTTTCCATGAAAAGTGCCAATACCCCCCCCCCTTTGGGTTCTAGGTGAAAATCTCACTTGACACAAATCAAACAAAAATGTTTCCATGGTGTGTATTGTTGTTCATTTTCATCAAATAAACAATATAAAACCCAGAATTAATCCTGCAAGACATGAAATGAGCATAAAAGATGCTTCAGCGCAAGTGTTAATGTTACTAAAAGAGCCCAAATTTCTAAAAATATTGCGAAAAACAACAATCTTCTGTTTTAGAGTGAATGTTTGAGGTGTTTAGAAGGTATTTATTTCATTTTTAGAAAATTTAATTTTTAACATTTTCCATGAAAAGTGCCAATACCCCCCCCTTTGGGTTCTAGGTGAAAATCTCACTCGACACAAATCAATCAAAAAATGTTTCCATGGTGTGTATTGTTGTTCATTTTCATCAAATAAACAAAATAAAACCCAGAATTAATCCTGAAAGACAATAAATGAACATTAAAGTTGCTTCAGCGCAAGTGTTTATTTTACTAAAAGAGCCCAAATTTCTAAAAATATTGCGAAAAACAACAATCTTCTGTTTAAGAGTGAATGTTTGAGGTGTTTAGAGGGCATTTATTTCAATTTTAGAAAATTTAATTTTTCACATTTTTCCATGAAAAGTGCCAATTCCTCCCCCTTTGGGTTCTAGGTGAAAATCTCACTTGACACAAATCAAACAAAAATGTTTCAATGGTGTGTATTGTTGTTCATTTTCATCAAATAAACAGAATAAAACCCAGAATTAATCTTGAAGGACAAGAAATGAGCATAAAAGTTGCTTCAGAGCAAGTGTTAATGTTACTAAAAGAGCCCAAATTTCTAAAAATATTGCGAAAAACAACAATCTTCTGTTTTAGGGTGAATGTTTGAGGTGTTTATAAGGCATTTATTTCATTTTTAGAAAATTTAATTTTTCACATTTTTCCAGGAAAAGTGCCAATACCCCCCCCTTTGGGTTCTAGGTGAAAATCCCACTCGACACAAATAAAACAAAAATGTATCCAAGGTGTGTATTGTTGTTCATTTTCATCAAATAAACAAAATAAAACCCAGAATGTATCCTGAAAGACAATAAATGATCAAAAAAGATGCTTCAGCCAAGGTGTTAATGTTACTAAAAGAGCCCAAATTTCTAAAAATATGGCGAAAAACAACAATCTTCTGTATTAGAGTGAATGTTTGAGGTGTTTAGAAGGCATTTATTTCATTTTAAAAAAATTTAATTTTTCACATTTTTCCATGAAAAGTGCCAATACCTCCCCTTTGGGTTCTAGGTGAAAATCTCACTCGACACAAATCAAACAAAAATGTATCCAAGGTGTGTATTGTTGTTCATTTTCATCAAATAAACAAAATAAAACCCAGAATATATCCTGAAAGACAATAAAAGATCATAAAAGATGCTTCAGCGCAGATGTTAATGTTACTAAAAGAGCCCAAATTTCTAAAAATATTGCGAAAAACAAAATTTTACAGTTTTAGAGTGAATGTTTGAGGTGTTTAGAAGGTATTTATTTTATTTTTAGAAAATTTAATTTTTCACAATTTTCCATGAAAAGTGCCAATACCCTTAGGGTTCTAGGTGAAAATCTCACTCGACACAAATCAAACAAAAATGTTTCCATGGTGTGTATTGTTATTAATTTTCATCAAATAAACAAAATAAAACCCAGAATAAATCCTGAAAGACAAGAAATGAGCATAAAAGATGCTTCAGCGCAAGTGTTAATGTTACTAAAGGAGCCCAAATTTCTAAAAATATTGCGAAAAACAACAATTTTCAGTATAAGAGTGAATGTTTGAGTTGTATAGAAGCCATTTATTTCATTTTTTGAAAATTTAATCTTTCACATTTTTCCATGAAAAGTGACAATACCCACCCCCTTTGGGTTCTAAGTGAAAATCTCACTCGACACAAATCAATCAAAAATGTTTCCATGGTGTGTATTGTTGTTCATTTTCATCAAATAAACAAAATAAAACCCAGAATAAATCCTGAAAGACAAGAAATGGGCATAAAAGATGCTTCAGCGCAAGTGTTAATGTTACTAAAAGTGCCAAAATTCCTAAAAATATTGCGAAAACAACAATTTTCAGTATAAGAGTGAATGTTTGAGGTGTATAGAAGCCATTTATTTCATTTTTTGAAAATTTAATCTTTCACATTTTTCCATGTAAAGTGACAATACCCACCCCCTTTGGGTTCTAAGTGAAAATCTCACTCGACACAATCGAACAAAATGTTTCCATGGTGTGTATTGTTGTTCATTTTCATCAAATAAACAAAATAAAACCCAGAATAAATCCTGAAAAACAAGAAATGATCATAAAAGATGCTTCAGCGCAAGTGTTAATGTTACTAAAAGAGCCCAAATTTTAAAAATATATCGAAAAAACCCCAATTTTCAGTTTTAGAGTGAATGTTTGAGGTGTATAGAAGCCATTTTTTTCATTTTTAAAAAATTTAATTTTTTACATTTTTCCATTAAAAGTGCCAGTACCCCCACCTTTGGGTTCTAGGTGAAAATCTCACTCGACACAAATCTAACAAAAATGTATCCAAGGTGTGTATTGTTGTTCATTTTCATCAAAAAAACAAAAAAAAACCCAGAATAAATCCTGAAAGACAAGAAATGAGCATAAGAGATGCTTCAGCGCAGGTGTTAATGTTACTAAAAGAGCCCAAATTTCTAAAAAATATTGCGAAAAACAACAATTTACAGTTTTAGAGTGAATGTTTGAGGTGTATAGAAGGCATTTATTTCATTTTTAGAAAATTTAATTTTTTACATTTTTCCATGAAAAGTGCCAATACCCCCCTTTGGGTTCTAGGTGAAAATCGCACTCGACACAAATCAAACAAAAATGTTTCCATGGTGTGTATTGTTGTTCATTTTCATCAAATAAACAAAATAAAACCCAGAATAAATCCTGAAAGTCAAGAAATGAGCATAAAAGATGCTTCAGCGCAAGTGTAAATGTTACTAAAAGAGCCCAAATTTCTAAAAATATTGCGAAAAACAACAATTTTCAGTTTTTGAGTGAATGTTTGAGGTGTAAAGAAGGCATTTATTTCATTTTTAGAAAATTTAATTTTTCACATTTTTCCATGAAAAGTGCCAATACCCCCCCTTTGGGTTTTGTGTGGAAATCTCACTCAACACAAATCAAACAAAAATGTTTCCATGGTGTGTATTGTTGTTCATTTTCATCAAAAAAAACAAAATAAAACCAAGAATAAATCCTGAAAGACAAGAAATGAGCATAAAAGATTCTTCAGCACAAGTGTTAATGTTACTAAAAGAGCCCAAATTTCTAAAAATATTGCGAAAAAAAACAATTTTCAGTTTTAGAGTGAATGTTTGAGGTGTATAGAAGGCATTTATTTCATTTTTTGAAAATTTAATTTTTCAAATTTTTCCATGAAAAGTTCCAATACCCCCTTTGGGTTCTAGGTGAAATTCTCACTCGACACAAATCAAACAAAAATGTTTCCATGGTGTGTATTGTTCATTTTCATCAAAAAAACCAAATAAAACCCAGAGTAAATCCTGAAAGACAAGAAATGAGCATAAAAGATGCTTCAGCGCAAAAGTTAATGTTACTAAAAGAGCCCAAATTTCTAAAAATATTGCGAAAAAAAACAATTTTCAGTTTTAGAGTGAATGTTTGACGTGTATAGAAGCCATTTATTTCATTTTTTGAAAATTTAATTTTTCACATTTTTCCATTAAAAGTGCCAGTACCCCCCCCTTTGGGTTCTAGGTGAAAATCTCACTCGACACAAATCTAACAAAAATGTTTCCATGGTGTGTATTGTTGTTCATTTTCATCAAAAAAACAAAAAAAAACCCAGAATAAATACTGAAAGACAAGAAATGAGCATAAGAGATGCTTCAGCGCAGATGTTAATGTTACTAAAAGAGCCCAAATTTCTAAAAATATTGCGAAAAACAACAATTTACAGTTTTAGAGTGAATGTTTGAGGTGTTTAGAAGGCATTTATTTTATTTTTAGAAAATTTAATTTTTCACAATTTTCCATGAAAAGTGCCAATACCCCCCCCCCCTTTGGGTTCTAAGTGAAAATCTCACTCGACACAAATCAAACAAAAATGTATCCAAGGTGTGTATTGTTGTTCATTTTCATCAAAAGAGCAAAATAAAACCCAGGATTAATCCTGAAAGACAAGAAATGAGCATAAAAGTTGCTTCAGCGCAAGTGTTAATGTTACTAAAAGAGCCCAAATTTCTAAAAATATTGCGAAAAACAACAATATTCTGTTTTAGAGTGAATGTTTGAGGTGTTTAGAAGGCATTTATTTTATTTTTAGAAAATTTATTTTTTCACATTTTTCCATGAAAAGTGCCAATACCCCCCCCTTTGGGTTCTAGGTGAAAATCTCACTCGACACAAATCAAACAAAAATGTATCCAAGGTGTGTATTGTTGTTCATTTTCATCAAATAAACAAAATAAAACCCAGAATGAATCCTGAAAGACAATAAAAGATCATAAAAGATGCTTCAGCCCAAGTGTTAATGTTACGAAAAGAGCCCAAATTTCTAAAAATATTGCGAAAAACAACAATCTTCTGTTTTAGAGTGAATGTTTGAGGTGTTTAGAAGGCATTTATTTCATTTTTTGAAAATTTAATTTTTCACATTTTTCCATGAAAAGTGCCAATACCCCCCCCTTTGGGTTCTAGGCGAAAATCTCACTCGACACAAATCAAACAAAAATGTATCCAAGGTGTGTATTGTTGTTCATTTTCATCAAATAAACAAAATAAAACCCAGAATGTATCCTGAAAGACAAAAAATGATCATAAAAGATGCTTCAGCCCAGGTGTTAATGTTACTAAAAGAGCCCAAATTTCTAAAAATATTGGGAAAAACAACAATTTTCAGTTTAAAAGTGAATGTTTGAGGTGTATAGAAGCCATTTATTTCATTTTTAGAAAATTTAATTTTTCACATTTTTCCATCAAAAGTGCCAATACCCCCCCCTTTGGGTTCTAGGTGAAAATCTCCCTCGACACAAATCAAACCAAAATGTTTCCATGGTGTGTATTGTTGTTTATTTTCATCAAATAAACAAAATAAAACCAAGAATAAATCCTGAAAGACATGAAATGAGCATAAAAGATGCTTCAGCGCAAGTGTTAATGTTACTAAAAGAGCCCAAATTTCTAAAAATATTGCGAAAAACAACAATCTTCTGTTTTAGAGTGAATGTTTGAGGTGTTTAGAAGGTATTTATTTCATTTTTAGAAAATTTAATTTTTAACATTTTCCATGAAAAGTGCCAATACCCCCCCCTTTGGGTTCTAGGTGAAAATCTCACTCGACACAAATCAATCAAAAAATGTTTCCATGGTGTGTATTGTTGTTCATTTTCATCAAATAAACAAAATAAAACCCAGAATTAATCCTGAAAGACAATAAATGAACATTAAAGTTGCTTCAGCGCAAGTGTTTATTTTACTAAAAGAGCCCAAATTTCTAAAAATATTGCGAAAAACAACAATCTTCTGTTTAAGAGTGAATGTTTGAGGTGTTTAGAGGGCATTTATTTCAATTTTAGAAAATTTAATTTTTCACATTTTTCCATGAAAAGTGCCAATTCCCCCCCCTTTGGGTTCTAGGTGAAAATCTCACTCGACACAAATCAAACAAAAATGTTTCAATGGTGTGTATTGTTGTTCATTTTCATCAAATAAACAGAATAAAACCCAGAATTAATCTTGAAGGACAAGAAATGAGCATAAAAGTTGCTTCAGAGCAAGTGTTAATGTTACTAAAAGAGCCCAAATTTCTAAAAATATTGCGAAAAACAACAATCTTCTGTTTTAGGGTGAATGTTTGAGGTGTTTATAAGGCATTTATTTCATTTTTAGAAAATTTAATTTTTCACATTTTTCCAGGAAAAGTGCCAATACCCCCCCCTTTGGGTTCTAGGTGAAAATCCCACTCGACACAAATAAAACAAAAATGTATCCAAGGTGTGTATTGTTGTTCATTTTCATCAAATAAACAAAATAAAACCCAGAATGTATCCTGAAAGACAAAAAATGATCAAAAAAGATGCTTCAGCCCAGGTGTTAATGTTACTAAAAGAGCCCAAATTTCTAAAAATATGGCGAAAAACAACAATCTTCTGTTTTAGAGTGAATGTTTGAGGTGTTTAGAAGGCATTTATTTCATTTTAAAAAAATTTAATTTTTCACATTTTTCCATGAAAAGTGCCAATACCTCCCCTTTGGGTTCTAGGTGAAAATCTCACTCGACACAAATCAAACAAAAATGTATCCAAGGTGTGTATTGTTGTTCATTTTCATCAAATAAACAAAATAAAACCCAGAATATATCCTGAAAGACAATAAAAGATCATAAAAGATGCTTCAGCGCAGATGTTAATGTTACTAAAAGTGCCAAAATTCCTAAAAATATTGCGAAAACAACAATTTTCAGTATAAGAGTGAATGTTTGAGGTGTATAGAAGCCATTTATTTCATTTTTTGAAAATTTAATCTTTCACATTTTTCCATGTAAAGTGACAATACCCACCCCCTTTGGGTTCTAAGTGAAAATCTCACTCGACACAATCAAACAAAATGTTTCCATGGTGTGTATTGTTGTTCATTTTCATCAAATAAACAAAATAAAACCCAGAATAAATCCTGAAAAACAAGAAATGATCATAAAAGATGCTTCAGCGCAAGTGTTAATGTTACTAAAGGAGCCCAAATTTCTAAAAATATTGCGAAAAACAACAATTTTCAGTATAAGAGTGAATGTTTGAGTTGTATAGAAGCCATTTATTTCATTTTTTGAAAATTTAATCTTTCACATTTTTCCATGAAAAGTGACAATACCCACCCCCTTTGGGTTCTAAGTGAAAATCTCACTCGACACAAATCAATCAAAAATGTTTCCATGGTGTGTATTGTTGTTCATTTTCATCAAATAAACAAAATAAAACCCAGAATAAATCCTGAAAGACAAGAAATGGGCATAAAAGATGCTTCAGCGCAAGTGTTAATGTTACTAAAAGTGCCAAAATTCCTAAAAATATTGCGAAAACAACAATTTTCAGTATAAGAGTGAATGTTTGAGGTGTATAGAAGCCATTTATTTCATTTTTTGAAAATTTAATCTTTCACATTTTTCCATGTAAAGTGACAATACCCACCCCCTTTGGGTTCTAAGTGAAAATCTCACTCGACACAATCAAACAAAATGTTTCCATGGTGTGTATTGTTGTTCATTTTCATCAAATAAACAAAATAAAACCCAGAATAAATCCTGAAAAACAAGAAATGATCATAAAAGATGCTTCAGCGCAAGTGTTAATGTTACTAAAAGAGCCCAAATTTTAAAAATATATCGAAAAAACCCCAATTTTCAGTTTTAGAGTGAATGTTTGAGGTGTATAGAAGCCATTTTTTTCATTTTTAAAAAATTTAATTTTTTACATTTTTCCATTAAAAGTGCCAGTACCCCCCCCTTTGGGTTCTAGGTGAAAATCTCACTCGACACAAATCTAACAAAAATGTATCCAAGGTGTGTATTGTTGTTCATTTTCATCAAAAAAACAAAAAAAAACCCAGAATAAATCCTGAAAGACAAGAAATGAGCATAAGAGATGCTTCAGCGCAGGTGTTAATGTTACTAAAAGAGCCCAAATTTCTAAAAAATATTGCGAAAAACAACAATTTACAGTTTTAGAGTGAATGTTTGAGGTGTATAGAAGGCATTTATTTCATTTTTAGAAAATTTAATTTTTTACATTTTTCCATGAAAAGTGCCAATACCCCCCTTTGGGTTCTAGGTGAAAATCGCACTCGACACAAATCAAACAAAAATGTTTCCATGGTGTGTATTGTTGTTCATTTTCATCAAATAAACAAAATAAAACCCAGAATAAATCCTGAAAGTCAAGAAATGAGCATAAAAGATGCTTCAGCGCAAGTGTAAATGTTACTAAAAGAGCCCAAATTTCTAAAAATATTGCGAAAAACAACAATTTTCAGTTTTTGAGTGAATGTTTGAGGTGTAAAGAAGGCATTTATTTCATTTTTAGAAAATTTAATTTTTCACATTTTTCCATGAAAAGTTCCAATACCCCCCCTTTGGGTTTTGTGTGGAAATCTCACTCAACACAAATCAAACAAAAATGTTTCCATGGTGTGTATTGTTGTTCATTTTCATCAAAAAAAACAAAATAAAACCAAGAATAAAACCTGAAAGACAAGAAATGAGCATAAAAGATTCTTCAGCACAAGTGTTAATGTTACTAAAAGAGCCCAAATTTCTAACATTATTGCAAAAAACAACAATTTTCAGTTTTAGAGTGAATGTTTGAGGTGTATAGAAGGCATTTATTTCATTTTTTGAAAATTTAATTTTTCAAATTTTTCCATGAAAAGTTCCAATACCCCCTTTGGGTTCTAGGTGAAATTCTCACTCGACACAAATCAAACAAAAATGTTTCCATGGTGTGTATTGTTCATTTTCATCAAAAAACCAAATAAAACCCAGAGTAAATCCTGAAAGACAAGAAATGAGCATAAAAGATGCTTCAGCGCAAAAGTTAATGTTACTAAAAGAGCCCAAATTTCTAAAAATATTGCGAAAAAAAACAATTTTCAGTTTTAGAGTGAATGTTTGACGTGTATAGAAGCCATTTATTTCATTTTTTGAAAATTTAATTTTTCACATTTTTCCATTAAAAGTGCCAGTACCCCCCCCTTTGGGTTCTAGGTGAAAATCTCACTCGACACAAATCTAACAAAAATGTTTCCATGGTGTGTATTGTTGTTCATTTTCATCAAAAAAACAAAAAAAAACCCAGAATAAATACTGAAAGACAAGAAATGAGCATAAGAGATGCTTCAGCGCAGATGTTAATGTTACTAAAAGAGCCCAAATTTCTAAAAATATTGCGAAAAACAACAATTTACAGTTTTAGAGTGAATGTTTGAGGTGTTTAGAAGGCATTTATTTTATTTTTAGAAAATTTAATTTTTCACAATTTTCCATGAAAAGTGCCAATACCCCCCCCCCCTTTGGGTTCTAAGTGAAAATCTCACTCGACACAAATCAAACAAATATGTATCCAAGGTGTGTATTGTTGTTCATTTTCATCAAAAGAGCAAAATAAAACCCAGGATTAATCCTGAAAGACAAGAAATGAGCATAAAAGTTGCTTCAGCGCAAGTGTTAATGTTACTAAAAGAGCCCAAATTTCTAAAAATATTGCGAAAAACAACAATATTCTGTTTTAGAGTGAATGTTTGAGGTGTTTAGAAGGCATTTATTTTATTTTTAGAAAATTTATTTTTTCACATTTTTCCATGAAAAGTGCCAATACCCCCCCCTTTGGGTTCTAGGTGAAAATCTCACTCGACACAAATCAAACAAAAATGTATCCAAGGTGTGTATTGTTGTTCATTTTCATCAAATAAACAAAATAAAACCCAGAATGAATCCTGAAAGACAATAAAAGATCATAAAAGATGCTTCAGCCCAAGTGTTAATGTTACGAAAAGAGCCCAAATTTCTAAAAATATTGCGAAAAACAACAATCTTCTGTTTTAGAGTGAATGTTTGAGGTGTTTAGAAGGCATTTATTTCATTTTTTGAAAATTTAATTTTTCACATTTTTCCATGAAAAGTGCCAATACCCCCCCCTTTGGGTTCTAGGCGAAAATCTCACTCGACACAAATCAAACAAAAATGTATCCAAGGTGTGTATTGTTGTTCATTTTCATCAAATAAACAAAATAAAACCCAGAATGTATCCTGAAAGACAAAAAATGATCATAAAAGATGCTTCAGCCCAGGTGTTAATGTTACTAAAAGAGCCCAAATTTCTAAAAATATTGGGAAAAACAACAATTTTCAGTTTAAAAGTGAATGTTTGAGGTGTATAGAAGCCATTTATTTCATTTTTAGAAAATTTAATTTTTCACATTTTTCCATCAAAAGTGCCAATACCCCCCCCTTTGGGTTCTAGGTGAAAATCTCCCTCGACACAAATCAAACCAAAATGTTTCCATGGTGTGTATTGTTGTTTATTTTCATCAAATAAACAAAATAAAACCAAGAATAAATCCTGAAAGAGCAGAAATGAGCATAAAAGATGCTTCAGCGCAAGTGTAAATGTTATTGTAGAGCCAAAATTTCTAAAAATATTGCGAAAAACAACAAATTTTAGTTTTAGAGTGAATGTTTGAGGTGTATAGAAGCCATTTATTTCATTTTTAGAAAATTTAATTTTTCACATTTTTCCATCAAAAGTGCCAATACCCCCCCCTTTCGGTTTTAGGTGAAAATCTCACTCGACACAAATCAAACAAAAATGTTTCCATGGTGTGTATTGTTTTTCATTTTCATCAAAAAAAAAATAAAACTCAGAATAAATCCTGAAAGAAAAGAAATGATCATAAAAGACGCTTCAGCGCAGCAGTGTTAATGTTACTAAAAGAGCCCAAATTTCTAAAAATATTGCGGAAAAAACAACAATTTTCAGTTTTAGAGTGAATGTTTGAGGTGTATAGAAGCCATTTATTTCATTTTTAGAAAATTTAATTTTTCACATTTTTCCATGAAAAGTGCCAATACCCCCCCATTTGGGTTCTAGGTGAAAATCTCACTCGACACAAATCAAACAAAAATGTTTCCATGGTGTGTATTGTTGCTCATTTTCATCAAATAAAAAAAATAACACCCAGAATAAATCCTAAAAGTCAAGAAATGAGCATAAAAGATGCTTCAGCGCAAGTGTTAATGTTGCTAAAAGAGCCCAAATTTCTAAAAATATTGCGAAAAACAACAATTTTCAGTTTAAGAGTGAATGTTTGAGGTGTATAGAAGCCATTTATTTCATTTTTAGAATATTAATTTTTCACATTTTTCCATGAAAAGTGCCAGTACCCTTTGGGTTCTAGGTGAAAATCTCACTCGACACAAATCAAACAAAAATGTTTCCATGGTGTGTATTGTTGTTATTATCATCAAATAAACAAAATAAAACCCAGAATAAATCCTGAAAGACATGAAATGAGCATAAAAGATGCTTCAGCGCAAGTGTTAATGTTACTAAAGGAGCCCAAATTTCTAAAAATATTGCGAAAAACAACAATTTTCAGTATAAGAGTGAATGTTTGAGTTGTATAGAAGCCATTTATTTCATTTTTTGAAAATTTAATCTTTCACATTTTTCCATGAAAAGTGACAATACCCACCCCCTTTGGGTTCTAAGTGAAAATCTCACTCGACACAAATCAATCAAAAATGTTTCCATGGTGTGTATTGTTGTTCATTTTCATCAAATAAACCAAATAAAACCCAGAATAAATCATGAAAGACAAGAAATGAGCATAAAAGATGCTTCAGCGCAAGTGTTAATGTTACTAAAAGAGCCAAAATTTCTAAAAATATTGCGAAAAACAACAAATTTCCAGTTTTAGAGTAAATGTTTTAGGTGTATAGAAGCCATTTATTTCATTTTTAGAATATTAATTTTTCACATTTTTCCATGAAAAGTGCCAGTACCCTTTGGGTTCTAGGTGAAAATCTCACTCGACACAAATCAAACAAAAATGTTTCCATGGTGTGTATTGTTGTTAATTTTCATCAAATAAACAAAATAAAACCCAGAATAAATCCTGAAAGACAAGAAATGAGCATAAAAGATGCTTCAGCGCAAGTGTTAATGTTACTAAAGGAGCCCAAATTTCTAAAAATATTGCGAAAAACAACAATTTTCAGTATAAGAGTGAATGTTTGAGTTGTATAGAAGCCATTTATTTCATTTTTTGAAAATTTAATCTTTCACATTTTTCCATGAAAAGTGGCAATACCCACCCCCTTTGGGTTCTAAGTGAAAATCTCACTCGACACAAATCAATCAAAAATGTTTCCATGGTGTGTATTGTTGTTCATTTTCATCAAATAAACAAAATAAAACCCAGAATAAATCCTGAAAGACAAGAAATGGGCATAAAAGATGCTTCAGCGCAAGTGTTAATGTTACTAAAAGTGCCAAAATTCCTAAAAATATTGCGAAAACAACAATTTTCAGTATAAGAGTGAATGTTTGAGGTGTATAGAAGCCATTTATTTCATTTTTTGAAAATTTAATCTTTCACATTTTTCCATGTAAAGTGACAATACCCACCCCCTTTGGGTTCTAAGTGAAAATCTCACTCGACACAATCAAACAAAATGTTTCCATGGTGTGTATTGTTGTTCATTTTCATCAAATAAACAAAATAAAACCCAGAATAAATCCTGAAAAACAAGAAATGATCATAAAAGATGCTTCAGCGCAAGTGTTAATGTTACTAAAAGAGCCCAAATTTTAAAAATATATCGAAAAAACCCCAATTTTCAGTTTTAGAGTGAATGTTTGAGGTGTATAGAAGCCATTTTTTTCATTTTTAAAAAATTTAATTTTTTACATTTTTCCATTAAAACTGCCAGTACCCCCCCCTTTGGGTTCTAGGTGAAAATCTCACTCGACACAAATCTAACAAAAATGTATCCAAGGTGTGTATTGTTGTTCATTTTCATCAAAAAAACAAAAAAAAACCCAGAATAAATACTGAAAGACAAGAAATGAGCATAAGAGATGCTTCAGCGCAGATGTTAATGTTACTAAAAGAGCCCAAATTTCTAAAAATATTGCGAAAAACAACAATTTACAGTTTTAGAGTGAATGTTTGAGGTGTTTAGAAGGCATTTATTTTATTTTTAGAAAATTTAATTTTTCACAATTTTCCATGAAAAGTGCCAATACCCCCCCCCCCTTTGGGTTCTAAGTGAAAATCTCACTCGACACAAATCAAACAAAAATGTATCCAAGGTGTGTATTGTTGTTCATTTTCATCAAAAGAGCAAAATAAAACCCAGGATTAATCCTGAAAGACAAGAAATGAGCATAAAAGTTGCTTCAGCGCAAGTGTTAATGTTACTAAAAGAGCCCAAATTTCTAAAAATATTGCGAAAAACAACAATATTCTGTTTTAGAGTGAATGTTTGAGGTGTTTAGAAGGCATTTATTTTATTTTTAGAAAATTTATTTTTTCACATTTTTCCATGAAAAGTGCCAATACCCCCCCCTTTGGGTTCTAGGTGAAAATCTCACTCGACACAAATCAAACAAAAATGTATCCAAGGTGTGTATTGTTGTTCATTTTCATCAAATAAACAAAATAAAACCCAGAATGAATCCTGAAAGACAATAAAAGATCATAAAAGATGCTTCAGCCCAAGTGTTAATGTTACGAAAAGAGCCCAAATTTCTAAAAATATTGCGAAAAACAACAATCTTCTGTTTTAGAGTGAATGTTTGAGGTGTTTAGAAGGCATTTATTTCATTTTTTGAAAATTTAATTTTTCACATTTTTCCATGAAAAGTGCCAATACCCCCCCCTTTGGGTTCTAGGCGAAAATCTCACTCGACACAAATCAAACAAAAATGTATCCAAGGTGTGTATTGTTGTTCATTTTCATCAAATAAACAAAATAAAACCCAGAATGTATCCTGAAAGACAAAAAATGATCATAAAAGATGCTTCAGCCCAGGTGTTAATGTTACTAAAAGAGCCCAAATTTCTAAAAATATTGGGAAAAACAACAATTTTCAGTTTAAAAGTGAATGTTTGAGGTGTATAGAAGCCATTTATTTCATTTTTAGAAAATTTAATTTTTCACATTTTTCCATCAAAAGTGCCAATACCCCCCCCTTTGGGTTCTAGGTGAAAATCTCCCTCGACACAAATCAAACCAAAATGTTTCCATGGTGTGTATTGTTGTTTATTTTCATCAAATAAACAAAATAAAACCAAGAATAAATCCTGAAAGAGCAGAAATGAGCATAAAAGATGCTTCAGCGCAAGTGTAAATGTTATTGTAGAGCCAAAATTTCTAAAAATATTGCGAAAAACAACAAATTTCAGTTTTAGAGTGAATGTTTGAGGTGTATAGAAGCCATTTATTTCATTTTTAGAAAATTTAATTTTTCACATTTTTCCATCAAAAGTGCCAATACCCCCCCCTTTCGGTTTTAGGTGAAAATCTCACTCGACACAAATCAAACAAAAATGTTTCCATGGTGTGTATTGTTTTTCATTTTCATCAAAAAAAAAATAAAACTCAGAATAAATCCTGAAAGAAAAGAAATGATCATAAAAGACGCTTCAGCGCAGCAGTGTTAATGTTACTAAAAGAGCCCAAATTTCTAAAAATATTGCGGAAAAAACAACAATTTTCAGTTTTAGAGTGAATGTTTGAGGTGTATAGAAGCCATTTATTTCATTTTTAGAAAATTTAATTTTTCACATTTTTCCATGAAAAGTGCCAATACCCCCCCATTTGGGTTCTAGGTGAAAATCTCACTCGACACAAATCAAACAAAAATGTTTCCATGGTGTGTATTGTTGCTCATTTTCATCAAATAAAAAAAATAACACCCAGAATAAATCCTAAAAGTCAAGAAATGAGCATAAAAGATGCTTCAGCGCAAGTGTTAATGTTGCTAAAAGAGCCCAAATTTCTAAAAATATTGCGAAAAACAACAATTTTCAGTTTAAGAGTGAATGTTTGAGGTGTATAGAAGCCATTTATTTCATTTTTAGAATATTAATTTTTCACATTTTTCCATGAAAAGTGCCAGTACCCTTTGGGTTCTAGGTGAAAATCTCACTCGACACAAATCAAACAAAAATGTTTCCATGGTGTGTATTGTTGTTATTATCATCAAATAAACAAAATAAAACCCAGAATAAATCCTGAAAGACATGAAATGAGCATAAAAGATGCTTCAGCGCAAGTGTTAATGTTACTAAAGGAGCCCAAATTTCTAAAAATATTGCGAAAAACAACAATTTTCAGTATAAGAGTGAATGTTTGAGTTGTATAGAAGCCATTTATTTCATTTTTTGAAAATTTAATCTTTCACATTTTTCCATGAAAAGTGACAATACCCACCCCCTTTGGGTTCTAAGTGAAAATCTCACTCGACACAAATCAATCAAAAATGTTTCCATGGTGTGTATTGTTGTTCATTTTCATCAAATAAACCAAATAAAACCCAGAATAAATCATGAAAGACAAGAAATGAGCATAAAAGATGCTTCAGCGCAAGTGTTAATGTTACTAAAAGAGCCAAAATTTCTAAAAATATTGCGAAAAACAACAAATTTCCAGTTTTAGAGTAAATGTTTTAGGTGTATAGAAGCCATTTATTTCATTTTTAGAATATTAATTTTTCACATTTTTCCATGAAAAGTGCCAGTACCCTTTGGGTTCTAGGTGAAAATCTCACTCGACACAAATCAAACAAAAATGTTTCCATGGTGTGTATTGTTGTTAATTTTCATCAAATAAACAAAATAAAACCCAGAATAAATCCTGAAAGACAAGAAATGAGCATAAAAGATGCTTCAGCGCAAGTGTTAATGTTACTAAAGGAGCCCAAATTTCTAAAAATATTGCGAAAAACAACAATTTTCAGTATAAGAGTGAATGTTTGAGTTGTATAGAAGCCATTTATTTCATTTTTTGAAAATTTAATCTTTCACATTTTTCCATGAAAAGTGGCAATACCCACCCCCTTTGGGTTCTAAGTGAAAATCTCACTCGACACAAATCAATCAAAAATGTTTCCATGGTGTGTATTGTTGTTCATTTTCATCAAATAAACAAAATAAAACCCAGAATAAATCCTGAAAGACAAGAAATGGGCATAAAAGATGCTTCAGCGCAAGTGTTAATGTTACTAAAAGTGCCAAAATTCCTAAAAATATTGCGAAAACAACAATTTTCAGTATAAGAGTGAATGTTTGAGGTGTATAGAAGCCATTTATTTCATTTTTTGAAAATTTAATCTTTCACATTTTTCCATGTAAAGTGACAATACCCACCCCCTTTGGGTTCTAAGTGAAAATCTCACTCGACACAATCAAACAAAATGTTTCCATGGTGTGTATTGTTGTTCATTTTCATCAAATAAACAAAATAAAACCCAGAATAAATCCTGAAAAACAAGAAATGATCATAAAAGATGCTTCAGCGCAAGTGTTAATGTTACTAAAAGAGCCCAAATTTTAAAAATATATCGAAAAAACCCCAATTTTCAGTTTTAGAGTGAATGTTTGAGGTGTATAGAAGCCATTTTTTTCATTTTTAAAAAATTTAATTTTTTACATTTTTCCATTAAAACTGCCAGTACCCCCCCCTTTGGGTTCTAGGTGAAAATCTCACTCGACACAAATCTAACAAAAATGTATCCAAGGTGTGTATTGTTGTTCATTTTCATCAAAAAAACAAAAAAAAACCCAGAATAAATCCTGAAAGACAAGAAATGAGCATAAGAGATGCTTCAGCGCAGGTGTTAATGTTACTAAAAGAGCCCAAATTTCTAAAAATATTGCGAAAAACAACAATTTACAGTTTTAGAGTGAATGTTTGAGGTGTATAGAAGGCATTTATTTCATTTTTAGAAAATTTAATTTTTTACATTTTTCCATGAAAAGTGCCAATACCCCCCTTTGGGTTCTAGGTGAAAATCGCACTCGACACAAATCAAACAAAAATGTTTCCATGGTGTGTATTGTTGTTCATTTTCATCAAATAAACAAAATAAAACCCAGAATAAATCCTGAAAGTCAAGAAATGAGCATAAAAGATGCTTCAGCGCAAGTGTAAATGTTACTAAAAGAGCCCAAATTTCTAAAAATATTGCGAAAAACAACAATTTTCAGTTTTTGAGTGAATGTTTGAGGTGTATAGAAGGCATTTATTTCATTTTTAGAAAATTTAATTTTTCACATTTTTCCATGAAAAGTGCCAATACCCCCCCTTTGGGTTTTGTGTGGAAATCTCACTCAACAGAAATCAAACAAAAATGTTTCCAGGGTGTGTATTGTTGTTCATTTTCATCAAAAAAAACAAAATAAAACCAAGAATAAATCCTGAAAGACAAGAAATGAGCATAAAAGATTCTTCAGCGCAAGTGTTAATGTTATTAAAAGAGCCCAAATTTCTAACATTATTGCAAAAAACAACAATTTTCAGTTTTAGAGTGAATGTTTGAGGTGTATAGAAGGCATTTATTTCATTTTTTGAAAATTTAATTTTTCAAATTTTTCCATGAAAAGTTCCAATACCCCCTTTGGGTTCTAGGTGAAAATCTCACTCGACACAAATCAAACAAAAATGTTTCCATGGTGTGTACTGTTGTTCATTTTCATCAAAAAAACCAAATAAAACCCAGAGTAAATCCTGAAAGACAAGAAATGAGCATAAAAGATGCTTCAGCGCAAAAGTTAATGTTACTAAAAGAGCCCAAATTTCTAAAAATATTGCGAAAAAAAACAATTTTCAGTTTTAGAGTGAATGTTTGACGTGTATAGAAGCCATTTATTTCATTTTTTGAAAATTTAATTTTTCACATTTTTCCATTAAAAGTGCCAGTACCCTCCCCTTTGGGTTCTAGGTGAAAATCTCACTCGACACAAATCTAACAAAAATGTTTCCATGGTTTGTATTGTTGTTCATGTTCATCAAAAGAGCAAAATAAAACCCAGGATTAATCCTGAAAGACAAGAAATGAGCATAAAAGTTGCTTCAGCGCAAGTGTTAATGTTACTAAAAGAGCCCAAATTTCTAAAAATATTGTGAAAAACAACAATCTTCTGTTTTAGAGTGAATGTTTGAGGTGTTTAGAAGGCATTTATTTCATTTTTAGAAAATTTAATTTTTCACATTTTTCCATGAAAAGTGCCAATACCCCCCTTTGGGTTCTAGGCGAAAATCTCACTCGACACAAATCAAACAAAAATGTATCCAAGGTGTGTATTGTTGTTCATTTTCATCAAATAAACAAAATAAAACCCAGAATGTATCCTGAAAGACAAAAAATGATCATAAAAGATGCTTCAGCCCAGGTGTTAATGTTACTAAAAGAAACCAAATTTCTAAAATATTGGGAAAAACAACAATCTTCTGTTTTAGAGTGAATGTTTGAGGTGTTTAGAAGGCATTTATTTCATTTTTAGAAAATTTAATTTTTTACATTTTTCCACGAAAAGTGCCAATACCCCCCCCTTTGGGTTCTAGGTGAAAATCTCACTCGACACAAATCAAACAAAAATGTTTCCATGGTGTGTATTGTTGTTCATTTTCATCAAATAAACAAAATTAAACCCAGAATGAATCCTGAAAGACAATAAAAGATCATAAAAGATGCTTCAGCCCAGGTGTTTATGTTACTAAAATAGCCCAAATTTCTAAAAATATTGCGAAAAACAACAATCTTCTGTTTTAGAGTGAATGTTTGAGGTGTTTAGAAGGCATTTATTTCATTTTTAGAAAATTTATTTTTTTACATTTTTCCACGAAAAGTGCCAATACCCCCCCCTTTGGGTTCTAGGTGAAAATCTCACTCGACACAAATCAAACAAAAATGTATCCAAGGTGTGTATTGTTGTTCATTTTCATCAAATAAACAAAATAAAACCCAGAATGAATCCTGAAAGACAATAAAAGATCATAAAAGATGCTTCAGCCGAAGTGTTAATGTTATTAAAGAGCCAAAATTTCTAAAAATATTGGGAAAAACAACAATCTTCTGTTTTAGAGTGAATGTTTGAGGTGTTTAAAAGGTATTTATTTCATTTTTAGAAAATTTAATTTTTCACATTTTTCCATGAAAAGTGCCAATACCCCCCCCTTTGGGTTCTAGGTGAAAATCTCACCCGACACAAATCAATCAAAAATGTTTCCATGGTGTGTATTGGTGTTCATTTTCATCAAATAAACAAAATAAAACCCAGAATTAATCCTGAAAGACAAGAAATGAGCATAAAAGATGCTTCAGCGCAAGTGTTAATGTTACTAAAAGAGCCCAAATTTCTAAAAATATTGCGAAAAACAACAATCTTCTGTTTTAGAGTGAATGTTTGAGGTGTTTAGAAGGCATTTATTTCATTTTTAGAAAATTTATTTTTTTACATTTTTCCACGAAAAGTGCCAATACCCCCCCCTTTGGGTTCTAGGTGAAAATCTCACTCGACACAAATCAAACAAAAATGTATCCAAGGTGTGTATTGTTGTTCATTTTCATCAAATAAACAAAATAAAACCCAGAATGAATCCTGAAAGACAATAAAAGATCATAAAAGATGCTTCAGCCCAAGTGTTAATGTTACTAAAAGAGCCCAAATTTCTAAAAATATTGCGAAAAACAACAATCTTCTGTTTTAGAGTGAATGTTTGAGGTGTTTAGAAGGTATTTATTTCATTTTTAGAAAATTTAATTTTTAACATTTTCCATGAAAAGTGCCAATACCCCCCCCTTTGGGTTCTAGGTGAAAATCTCACTCGACACAAATCAATCAAAAAATGTTTCCATGGTGTGTATTGTTGTTCATTTTCATCAAATAAACAAAATAAAACCAGAATTAATCCTGAAAGACAAGAAATGAGCATAAAAGATGCTTCAGCGCAAAAGTTAATGTTACTAAAAGAGCCCAAATTTCTAAAAATATTGCGAAAAAAAACAATTTTCAGTTTTAGAGTGAATGTTTGACGTGTATAGAAGCCATTTATTTCATTTTTTGAAAATTTAATTTTTCACATTTTTCCATTAAAAGTGCCAGTACCCTCCCCTTTGGGTTCTTGGTGAAAATCTCACTCGACACAAATCTAACAAAAATGTTTCCATGGTTTGTATTGTTGTTCATTTTCATCAAAAGAGCAAAATAAAACCCAGGATTAATCCTGAAAGACAAGAAATGAGCATAAAAGTTGCTTCAGCGCAAGTGTTAATGTTACTAAAAGAGCCCAAATTTCTAAAAATATTGCGAAAAACAACAATCTTCTGTTTTAGAGTGAATGTTTGAGGTGTTTAGAAGGCATTTATTTCATTTTTAGAAAATTTAATTTTTCACATTTTTCCATGAAAAGTGCCAATACCCCCCCTTTGGGTTCTAGGCGAAAATCTCACTCGACACAAATCAAACAAAAATGTATCCAAGGTGTGTATTGTTGTTCATTTTCATCAAATAAACAAAATAAAACCCAGAATGTATCCTGAAAGACAAAAAATGATCATAAAAGATGCTTCAGCCCAGGTGTTAATGTTACTAAAAGAGCCCAAATTTCTAAAAATATTGGGAAAAACAACAATCTTCTGTTTTAGAGTGAATGTTTGAGGTGTTTAGAAGGCATTTATTTCATTTTTAGAAAATTTAATATTTTACATTTTTCCACGAAAAGTGCCAATACCCCCCCCTTTGGGTTCTAGGTGAAAATCTCACTCGACACAAATCAAACAAAAATGTTTCCATGGTGTGTATTGTTGTTCATTTTCATCAAATAAACAAAATAAAACCCAGAAATAATCTTAAAGGAACAGAAAGGAGCATAAAAGTTGCTTCAGAGAAAGTGTTAATGTTACTAAAAGAGCCCAAATTTCTAAAAATATTGCGAAAAACAACAATCTTCTGTTTTAGAGTGAATGTTTGAGGTGTTTAGAAGGCATTTATTTCAATTTTAGAAAATTTAATTTTTCACATTTTTCCATGAAAAGTGCCAATACCCCCACTTTGGGTTCTAGGCGAAAATCTCACTCGACACAAATCAAACAAAAATGTATCCAAGGTGTGTATTGTTGTTCATTTTCATCAAATAAACAAAATTAAACCCAGAATGAATCCTGAAAGACAATAAAAGATCATAAAAGATGCTTCAGCCCAGGTGTTAATGTTACTAAAATAGCCCAAATTTCTAAAAATATTGCGAAAAACAACAATCTTCTGTTTTAGAGTGAATGTTTGAGGTGTTTAGAAGGCATTTATTTTATTTTTAGAAAATTTAATTTTTCACATTTTTCCATGAAAAGTGCATTTACCCCCCCCCTT
The DNA here is from genome assembly GCF_022747635.1 of Hetaerina americana. NCBI lineage: Eukaryota > Metazoa > Arthropoda > Insecta > Odonata > Calopterygidae > Hetaerina > Hetaerina americana. Next base: position 81,417 of record NW_027286793.1, on the reverse strand, counting down.
TGGGTTCTAGGTGAAAATCTCACTTGACACAAATCAAACAAAAATGTTTCCATGGTGTGTATTGTTGTTCATTTTCATCAAATAAACAATATAAAACCCAGAATTAATCCTGAAAGACATGAAATGAGCATAAAAGATGCTTCAGCGCAAGTGTTAATGTTACTAAAAGAGCCCAAATTTCTAAAAATATTGCGAAAAACAACAATATTCTGTTTTAGAGTGAATGTTTGAGGTGTTTAGAAGGCATTTATTTTATTTTTAGAAAATTTATTTTTTCACATTTTTCCATGAAAAGGGCCAATACCCCCCCCTTTGGGTTCTAGGTGAAAATCTCACTCGACACAAATCAAACAAAAATGTATCCAAGGTGTGTATTGTTGTTCATTTTCATCAAATAAACAAAATAAAACCCAGAATGAATCCTGAAAGACAATAAAAGATCATAAAAGATGCTTCAGCCCAAGTGTTAATGTTACTAAAAGAGCCCAAATTTCTAAAAATATTGCGAAAAACAACAATCTTCTGTTTTAGAGTGAATGTTTGAGGTGTTTAGAAGGTATTTATTTCATTTTTAGAAAATTTAATTTTTAACATTTTCCATGAAAAGTGCCAATACCCCCCCCTTTGGGTTCTAGGTGAAAATCTCACTCGACACAAATCAATCAAAAAATGTTTCCATGGTGTGTATTGTTGTTCATTTTCATCAAATAAACAAAATAAAACCAGAATTAATCCTGAAAGACAATAAATGAACATTAAAGTTGCTTCAGCGCAAGTGTTTATTTTACTAAAAGAGCCCAAATTTCTAAAAATATTGCGAAAAACAACAATCTTCTGTTTAAGAGTGAATGTTTGAGGTGTTTAGAGGGCATTTATTTCAATTTTAGAAAATTTAATTTTTCACATTTTTCCATGAAAAGTGCCAATACCCCCCCCTTTGGGTTCTAGGTGAAAATCTCACTCGACACAAATCAAACAAAAATGTTTCAATGGTGTGTATTGTTGTTCATTTTCATCAAATAAACAGAATAAAACCCAGAATTAATCTTGAAGGACAAGAAATGAGCATAAAAGTTGCTTCAGAGCAAGTGTTAATGTTACTAAAAGAGCCCAAATTTCTAAAAATATTGCGAAAAACAACAATCTTCTGTTTTAGGGTGAATGTTTGAGGTGTTTATAAGGCATTTATTTCATTTTTAGAAAATTTAATTTTTCACATTTTTCCAGGAAAAGTGCCAATACCCCCCCCTTTGGGTTCTAGGTGAAAATCCCACTCGTCACAAAGAAAACAAAAATGTATCCAAGGTGTGTATTGTTGTTCATTTTCATCAAATAAACAAAATAAAACCCAGAATGTATCCTGAAAGACAATAAATGATCAAAAAAGATGCTTCAGCCCAGGTGTTAATGTTACTAAAAGAGCCCAAATTTCTAAAAATATGGCGAAAAACAACAATCTTCTGTTTTAGAGTGAATGTTTGAGGTGTTTAGAAGGCATTTATTTCATTTTTAAAAAATTTAATTTTTCACATTTTTCCATGAAAAGTGCCAATACCTCCCCTTTGGGTTCTAGGTGAAAATCTCACTCGACACAAATCAAACAAAAATGTATCCAAGGTGTGTATTGTTCTTCATTTTCATCAAATAAACAAAATAAAACCCAGAATATATCCTGAAAGACAATAAAAGATCATAAAAGATGCTTCAGCGCAGATGTTAATGTTACTAAAAGAGCCCAAATTTCTAAAAATATTGCGAAAAACAAAATTTTACAGTTTTAGAGTGAATGTTTGAGGTGTTTAGAAGGCATTTATTTTATTTTTAGAAAATTTAATTTTTCACAATTTTCCATGAAAAGTGCCAATACCCCCCCCCTTTGGGTTCTAAGTGAAAATCTCACTCCCCACTCCACACAAATCAAACAAAAATGTATTCAAGGTGTGTATTGTTGTTCATTTTCATCAAATAAACAAAATAAAACCCAGAATGTATCCTGAAAGACAATAAATGATCAAAAAAGATGCTTCAGCCCAGGTGTTAACGTTACAAAAAGAGCCCAAATTTCTAAAATATGGCGAAAAACAACAATCTTCTGTTTTAGAGTGAATTTCTGAGGTGTTTAGAAGGCATTTATTTCATTTTTAGAAAATTTAATTTTTCACATTTTTCCATGAAAAGTGCCAATACCCCCCCTTTGGGTTCTAGGTGAAAATCTCACTCGACACAAATCAAACAAAAATGTTTCCATGGTGTTTATTGTTGTTCATTTCATCAAATAAACAAAATAAACCCAAAATTAATCTGAAGGACAAGAAATGGGCATTAAAGTTTCTTCAGAGAAAGTGTTAATGTTACTAAAAGAGCCAAATTTCTAAAAATATTGCGAAAAACAACAATCTTCTGTTTTAGAGTGAATGTTTGAGGTGTTAAGAGGGCATTTATTTCATTTTTTAGAAAATTTAATTTTTACATTTTTCCACGAAAAGTGCCAATACCCCCCCCTTTGGGTTCTAGGTGAAAATCTCACTCGACACAAATCAAACAAAAATGTTTCCATGGTGTGTATTGTTGTTCATTTTCATCAAATAAACAAAATAAAACCCAGAAATAATCTTAAAGGAACAGAAAGAAGCATAAAAGTTGCTTCAGAGAAAGTGTTAATGTTACTAAAAGAGCCCAAATTTCTAAAAATATTGCGAAAAACAACAATCTTCTGTTTTAGAGTGAATGTTTGAGGTGTTTAGAAGGCATTTATTTCAATTTTAGAAAATTTAATTTTTCACATTTTTCCATGAAAAGTGCCAATACCCCCCCCTTTGGGTTCTAGGCGAAAATCTCACTCGACACAAATAAAACAAAAATGTATCCAAGGTGTGTATTGTTGTTCATTTTCATCAAATAAACAACATAAAACCCAGAATGTATCCTGAAAGACAATAAATGATCAAAAAAGATGCTTCAGCCCAGGTTTTAATGTTACTATTGGAGCCCAAATTTCTAAAAATATTGCGAAAAACAACAATCTTCTGTTTTACAGTGAATGTTTGAGGTGTTTAGAAGGCATTTATTTCATTTTTAGAAAATTTAATTTTTCACATTTTTCCATGAAAAGTGCCAATACCTCCCCTTTGGGTTCTAGGTGAAAATCTCACTCGACACAAATCAAACAAAAATGTATCCAAGGTGTGTATTGTTGTTCATTTTCATCAAATAAACAAAAAAAAACCCAGAATATATCCTGAAAGACAATAAAAGATCATAAAAGATGCTTCAGCGCAGATGTTAATGTTACTAAAAGAGCCCAAAGTTCTAAAAATATTGCGAAAAACAAAATTTTACAGTTTTAGAGTGAATGTTTGAGGTGTTTAGAAGGCATTTATTTTATTTTTAGAAAATTTAATTTTTCACAATTTTCCATGAAAAGTGCCAATACCCCCCCCCTTTGGGTTCTAAGTGAAAATCTCACTCGGCACAAATCAAACAAAAATGTATCCAAGGTGTGTATTGTTGTTCATTTTCATCAAAAGAGCAAAATAAAACCCAGGATTAATCCTGAAAGACAAGAAATGAGCATAAAAGTTGCTTCAGCGCAAGTGTAAATGTTACTAAAAGAGCCCAAATTTCTAAAAATATTGCGAAAAACAACAATATTCTGTTTTAGAGTGAATGTTTGAGGTGTTTAGAAGGCATTTATTTTATTTTTAGAAAATTTATTTTTTCACATTTTTCCATGAAAAGTGCCAATACCCCCCCCTTTGGGTTCTAGGTGAAAATCTCACTCGACACAAATCAAACAAAAATGTATCCAAGGTGTGTATTGTTGTTCATTTTCATCAAATAAACAAAATAAAACCCAGAATGAATCCTGAAAGACAATAAAAGATCATAAAAGATGCTTCAGCCCAAGTGTTAATGTTACTAAAAGAGCCCAAATTTCTAAAAATATTGCGAAAAACAACAATCTTCTGTTTTAGAGTGAATGTTTGAGGTGTTTAGAAGGCATTTATTTCATTTTTAGAAAATTTAATTTTTCACATTTTTCCATGAAAAGTGCCAATACCCCCCCCTTTGGGTTCTAGGCGAAAATCTCACTCGACACAAATCAAACAAAAATGTATCCAAGGTGTGTATTGTTGTTCATTTTCATCAAATAAACAAAATAAAACCCAGAATGTATCCTGAAAGACAAAAAATGATCATAAAAGATGCTTCAGCCCAGGTGTTAATGTTACTAAAAGAGCCCAAATTTCTAAAAATATTGGGAAAAACAACAATCTTCTGTTTTAGAGTGAATGTTTGAGGTGTTTAGAAGGCATTTATTTCATTTTTAGAAAATTTAATTTTTTACATTTTTCCACGAAAAGTGCCAATACCCCCCCCTTTGGGCTCTAGGTGAAAATCTCACTCGACACAAATCAAACAAAAATGTTTCCATGGTGTGTATTGATGTTCATTTTCATCAAATAAACAAAATAAAACCCAGAAATAATCTTAAAGGAACAGAAAGGAGCATAAAAGTTGCTTCAGAGAAAGTGTTAATGTTACTAAAAGAGCCCAAATTTCTAAAAATATTGCGAAAAACAACAATCTTCTGTTTTAGAGTGAATGTTTGAGGTGTTTAGAAGGCATTTATTTCAATTTTAGAAAATTTAATTTTTCACATTTTTCCATGAAAAGTGCCAATACCCCCCCTTTGGGTTCTAGGTGAAAATCTCACTCAACACAAATCAAACAAAAATGTATCCAAGGTGTGTATATTTGTTCATTTTCATCAAATAAACAAAATAAAACCCAGAATGTATTCAGAAAGACAATAAATTATCATAAAAGATGCTTCTGCCCAGGTGTTAATGTTACTAAAAGAGCCCAAATTTCTAAAAATATTGCGAAAAACAACAATCTTCTGTTTTAGAGTGAATGTTTGAGGTGTTTAGAAGGCATTTATTTCATTTTTAGAAAATTTAATTTTTCACATTTTTCCATGAAAAGTGCCAATACCCCCCCCTTTGGGTTCTAGGTGAAAATCTCACTCGACACATATCAAACAAAAATTTTTCCATGGTGTGTATTGTTGTTCATTTTCATCAAATAAACAAAATAAAACCCAGAATTAATCCTGAAAGAAAAGAAATGAGCATAAAAGATGCTTCAGCCCAAGTGTTAATGTTACTAAAAGAGCCCAAATTTCTAAAAATATTGCGAAAATTAACAATCTTCTGTTTTAGAGTGAATGTTTGAGGTGTTAAGAAGGTTTTTTTTCATTTTTAGAAAATTTTATTTCTCACATTTTTCCATGAAAAGTGCCAATACCCCCCCCCTTTGGGTTCTAGGCGAAAATCTCACTCGACACAAATCAAACAAAAATGTATCCAAGGTGTGTATTGTTGTTCATTTTCATCAAATAAACAAAATTAAACCCAGAATGAATCCTGAATGACAATAAAAGATCATAAAAGATGCTTCAGCCCAAGTGTTAATGTTACTAAAAGACCCCAATTTCTAAAAATATTGCGAAAAACAACAATCTTCTGTTTTAGAGTGAATGTTTGAGGTGTTTAGAAGGCATTTATTTCATTTTTAGAAAATTTAATTTTTCACATTTTTCCATGAAAAGTGCCAATACCCCCCCCCTTTGGGTCCTAGGTGAAAATCTCACTCGACACAAATCAAACAAAAATGTATCCAAGGTGTGTATTGTTGTTCATTTTCATCAAATAAACAAAATAAAACCCAGAATTAATCCTGAAAGACATGAAATGAGCATAAAAGATGCTTCAGCGCAAGTGTTAATGTTACTAAAAGAGCCCAAATTTCTAAAAATATTGCGAAAAACAACAATCTTCTGTTTAAAAGTGAATGTTTGAGGTGTTTAGAAGGCATTTATTTCATTTTTAGAAAATTTAATTTTTCACATTTTTCCAGGAAAAGTGCCAATACCCCCCCCTTTGGGTTCTAGGTGAAAATCCCACTCGACACAAATAAAACAAAAATGTATCCAAGGTGTGTATTGTTGTTCATTTTCATCAAATAAACAAAATAAAACCCAGAATGTATCCTGAAAGACAATAAATGATCAAAAAAGATGCTTCAGCCCAGGTGTTAATGTTACTAAAAGAGCCCAAATTTCTAAAAATATGGCGAAAAACAACAATCTTCTGTTTTAGAGTGAATGTTTGAGGTGTTTAGAAGGCATTTATTTCATTTTTAAAAAATTTAATTTTTCACATTTTTCCATGAAAAGTGCCAATGCCCCCCCTTTGGGTTCTAGGTGAAAATCTCGCTCGACACAAATCAAACAAAAATGTATCCAAGGTGTGTATTGTTGTTCATTTTCATCAAATAAACAAAATAAAACCCAGAATGTATCCTGAAAGACAATAAAAGATCATTAAAGATGCTTCAGCCCAGGTTTTAATGTTACTATTGGAGCCCAAATTTCTAAAAATATTGCGAAAAACAACAATCTTCTGTTTTAGAGTGAATGTTTGAGGTGTTTAGAAGGCATTTATTTCATTTTTAGAAAATTTTATTTTTCACATTTTTCCATGAAAAGTGCCAATACCCCCCCTTTGGGTTCTAGGTGAAAATCTCACTCAACACAAATCAAACAAAAATGTATCCAAGGTGTGTATTGTTGTTCATTTTCATCAAATAAACAAAATAAAACCCAGAATAAATCCTGAAAGACAATAAAAGATCATAAAAGATGCTTCAGCCGAAGTGTTAATGTTACTAAAAGAGCCAAAATTTCTAAAAATATTGCGAAAAACAACAATCTTCTTTTTAAGAGTGAATGTTTGAGGTGTTAAGAGGGCATTTATTTCATTTTTAGAAAATTTAATTTTTTACATTTTTCCATGAAAAGTGCCAATACCCCCTCCTTTGGGTTCTAGGTGAAAATCTCACTCGACACAAATCAAACAAAAATGTTTCAATGGTGTGTATTGTTGTTCATTTTCATCAAATAAACAGAATAAAACCCAGAATTAATCTTGAAGGACAAGAAATGAGCATAAAAGTTGCTTCAGAGCAAGTGTTAATGTTACTAAAAGAGCCCAAATTTCTAAAAATATTGCGAAAAACAACAATCTTCTGTTTTAGAGTGAATGTTTGAGGTGTTTATAAGGCATTTATTTCATTTTTAGAAAATTTAATTTTTCACATTTTTCCAGGAAAAGTGCCAATACCCCCCCTCTGGGTTCTAGGTGAAAATCCCACTCCACACAAATCAAACAAAAATGTATTCAAGGTGTGTATTGTTGTTCATTTTCATCAAATAAACAAAATAAAACCCAGAATGTATCCTGAAAGACAATAAATGATCAAAAAAGATGCTTCAGCCCAGGTGTTAACGTTACAAAAAGAGCCCAAATTTCTAAAAATATGGCGAAAAACAACAATCTTCTGTTTTAGAGTGAATTTCTGAGGTGTTTAGAAGGCATTTATTTCATTTTTAGAAAATTTAATTTTTCACATTTTTCCATGAAAAGTGCCAATACCCCCCCCTTTGGGTTCTAGGTGAAAATCTCACTCGACACAAATCAAACAAAAATGTTTCCATGGTGTTTATTGTTGTTCATTTTCATCAAATAAACAAAATAAAACCCAAAATTAATCTTGAAGGACAAGAAATGGGCATTAAAGTTTCTTCAGAGAAAGTGTTAATGTTACTAAAAGAGCCCAAATTTCTAAAAATATTGCGAAAAACAACAATCTTCTGTTTTAGAGTGAATGTTTGAGGTGTTAAGAGGGCATTTATTTCATTTTTAGAAAATTTAATTTTTTACATTTTTCCATGAAAAGTGCCAATACCCCCCCCTTTGGGTTCTAGGTGAAAATCTCACTCGACACAAATCAAACAAAAATGTATCCAAGGTGTGTATTGTTGTACATTTTCATCAAATAAACAAAATAAAACCCAGAATGAATCCTGAAAGACAATAAAAGATCATAAAAGATGCTTCAGCCGAAGTGTTAATGTTACTAAAAGAGCCAAAATTTCTAAAAATATTGCGAAAAACAACAATCTTCTGTTTTAGAGTGAATGTTTGAGGTGTTTAGAAGGTATTTATTTCATTTTTAGAAAATTTAATTTTTCACATTTTTCCATGAAAAGTGCCAATACCCCCCCCTTTGGGTTCTAGGTGAAAATCTCACTCGACAAAAATCAAACAAAAATGTTTCCATGGTGTGTATTGTTGTTCATTTTCATCAAATAAACAAAATAAAACCCAGAAATAATCTTAAAGGAAAAGAAAGGAGCATAAAAGTTGCTTCAGAGAAAGTGTTAATGTTACTAAAAGAGCCCAAATTTCTAAAAATATTGCGAAAAACAACAATTTACTGTTTTAGAGTGAATGTTTGAGGTGTTTAGAAGGCATTTATTTCATTTTTAGAAAATTTAATTTGTCACATTTTTCCATGAAAAGTGCCAATACCCCCCCCTTTGGGTTCTAGGTGAAAATCTCACTCGACACAAATCAAACAAAACTGTATCCAAGGTGTGTATTGGTGTTCATTTTCATCAAATAAACAAAATAAAACCCAGAATGAATCCTAAAAGACAATAAAAGATCATAAAAGATGCTTCAGCCAAAGTGTTAATGTTACTAAAAGAGCCCAAATTTCTAAAAATATTGCGAAAAACAACAATTTTCTGTTTTAGAGTGAATGTTTGAGGTAATTAGAAGGCATTTATTTCATTTTTAGAAAATTATATTTTTCACATTTTTCCATGAAAAGTGCCATTACCCCCCCCTTTGGGTTCTAGGTGAAAATCTCACCCAACACAAATCAAACAAAAATGTATCCAAGGTGTGTATTGTTGTTCATTTTCATCAAATAAACAAAATAAAACCCAGAATGAATCCTGAAAGACAATAAAAGATCATAAAAGATGCTTCAGCCGAAGTGTTAATGTTACTAAAAGAGCCAAAATTTCTAAAAATATTGTGAAAAACAACAATCTTCTGTTTTAGAGTGAATGTTTGAGGTGTTTAGAAGGTATTTATTTCATTTTTAGAAAATTTAATTTTTCACATTTTTCCATGAAAAGTGCCAATTCCCCCCCCTTTGGGTTCTAGGTGAAAATCTCACTCGACACAAATCAAACAAAAATGTTTCCATGGTGTTTATTGTTGTTCATTTTCATCAAATAAACAAAATAAAACCCAGAATTAATCTTGAAGGACAAGAAATGGGCATAAAAGTTGCTTCAGAGATGGTGTTAATGTTACTAAAAGAGCCCAAATTTCTAAAAATATTGCGAAAAACAACAATCTTCTGTTTTAGAGTGAATGTTAGAGGTGTTTAGAAGGCATTTATTTCATTTTTAGAAAATTTAATTTTTCACATTTTTCCATGAAAAGTGCCAATACCCCCCCCTTTGGGTTCAAGGTGAAAATCTCACTCGTTACAAATCAAACAAAAATGTATCCAAGGTGTGTATTGTTGTTCATTTTCATCAAATAAACAAAATGAAACCCAGATTGAATCCTGAAAGACAATAAAAGATCATAAAAGATGCTTCAGCTCAGGTTTTAATGTTACTTAAAGAGCCCAAATTTCTAAAAATATTGCGAAAAACAACAATCTTCTGTTTTAGAGTGAATGTTTGAGGTGTTTAGAAGGCATTTATTTCATTTTTAGAAAATTTGATTTTTCACAATTTTCCATGAAAAGTGCCAATACCCCCCCCTTTGGGTTCTAGGTGAAAATCTCACCCGACACAAATCAAACAAAAATGTATCCAAGGTGTGTATTGTTGTTCATTTTCATCAAATAAACAAAATAAAACCCAGAATGAATCCTGAAAGACAATAAAAGACATAAAAGATGCTTCAGCCGAAGTGTTAATGTTACTAAAAGAGCCAAAATTTCTAAAAATATTGCGAAAAACAACAATCTTCTGTTTTAGAGTGAATGTTTTAGGTGTTTAGAAGGTATTTATTTCATTTTTAGAAAATTTAATTTTTCACATTTTTCCATGAAAAGTGCCAATACCCCCCCCTTTGGGTTCTAGGTGAAAATCTCACTCGACACAAATCAAACAAAAATGTATCCAAGGTGTGTATTGTTGTTCATTTTCATCAAATAAACAAAATAAAACCCAGAATGTATCCTGAAAGACAATAAATGATCATAAAAGATGCTTCAGCCCAGGTGTTAATGTTACTAAAAGAGCCCAAATTTCTAAAAATATTGCGAAAAACAACAATCTTCTGTTTTAGAGTGAATGTTTGAGGTGTTTAGAAGGCATTTATTTTATTTTTAGAAAATTTAATTTTTCACATTTTTCCATGAAAAGTGCCAATACCCCCCCCTTTGGGTTCTAGGTGAAAATCTCACTCGACACAAAACAAACAAAAATGTATCCAAGGTGTGTATTGTTGTTCATTTTCATCAAATAAACAAAATAAAACCCAGAATGAATCCTGAAAGACAATAAAAGATCATAAAAGATGCTTCAACCCAAGTGTTAATGTTACTAAAAGAACCCAAATTTCTAAAAATATTGCGAAAAACAACAATCTTCTGTTTTAGAGTGAATGTTTGAGGTGTTTAGAAGGCATTTATTTCATTTTTAGAAAATTTAATTTTTCACATTTTTCCATGAAAAGTGCCAATACCCCCCCCTTTGGGTTCTAAGTGAAAATCTCACTCGACACAAATCAAACAAAAATGTATCCAAGGTGTGTATTGTTGTTCATTTTCATCAAATAAACAAAATAAAACCCAGAATGAATCCTGAAAGACAATAAAAGATCATAAAAGATGCTTCAACCCAAGTGTTAATGTTACTAAAAGAGCCCAAATTTCTAAAAATATTGCGAAAAACAACAATCTTCTGTTTTAGAGTGAATGGTTAGGTGTTTAGAAGGCATTTATTTCATTTTTAGAAAATTTAATTTTTCACATTTTTCCATGAAAAGTGCCAAACCCCCCCCTTTGGGTTCTAGGTGAAAATCTCACTCGACACAAATCAAACAAAAATGTTTCCATGGTGTGTATTGTTGTTCATTTTCATCAAATAAACAAAATAAAACCCAGAATTAATCCTGAAAGACATTAAATGAGCATAAAAGATGCTTCAGCGCAAGTGTTAATTTTATTAAAGAGCCCAAATTTCTAAAAATAAGGGGAAAAACAACAATCTTCTGTTTTAGAGTGAATGTTTGAGGTGTTTAGAAGGCATTTATTTCATTTTTAGAAAATTTAATTTTTTACATTTTTCCACGAAAAGTGCCAATACCCCCCCCTTTGGGTTCTAGGTGAAAATCTCACTCGACACAAATCAAACAAAAATGTTTCCATGGTGTGTATTGTTGTTCATTTTCATCAAATAAACAAAATAAAACCCAGAAATAATCTTAAAGGAACAGAAAGGAGCATAAAAGTTGCTTCAGAGAGTGTGTTAATGTTACTAAAAGAGCCCAAATTTCTAAAAATATTGCGAAAAACAACAATCTTCTGTTTTAGAGTGAATGTTTGAGGTGTTTAGAAGGCATTTATTTCATTTTTAGAAAATTAAATTTTTCACATTTTTCCATGAAAAGTGCCAATACCCCCCCTTTGGGTTCTAGGTGAAAATTTCACTCTACACAAATCAAACAAAAATGTATCCAAGGTTTGTATTGTTGTTCATTTTCATCAAATAAACAAAATAAAACCCAGAATGTATCCTGAAAGACAATAAATGATCATAAAAGATGCTTCAGCCCAGGTGTTAATGTTACTAATAGAGCCCAAATTTCTAAAAATATTGCGAAAAACAACAATCTTCTGTTTTAGAGTGAATGTTTGAGGTGTTTAGAAGGCATTTATTTCATTTTTAGAAAATTTAATTTTTCACATTTTTCCATGAAAAGTGCCCATACCCCCCCCTTTGGGTTCTAGGTGAAAATCTCACTCGACACAAATCAAACAAAAATGTATCCAAGGTGTGTATTGTTGTTCATTTTCATCAAATAAACAAAATAAAACCCAGAATGAATCCTGAAAGACAATAAAAGATCATAAAAGATGCTTCAGCCGAAGGTTTAATGTTACAAAAAGAGCCAAAATTTCTAAAAATATTGCGAAAAACAACAATCTTCTGTTTTAGAGTGAATGTTTGAGGTGTTTAGAAGGTATTTATTTCATTTTTAGAAAATTTAATTTTTCACATTTTTCCATGAAAAGTGCCAATACCCCCCCCTTTGGGTTCTAGGTGAAAATCTCACCCGACACAAATCAATCAAAAATGTTTCCATGGTGTGTATTGTTGTTCATTTTCATCAAATAAACAAAATAAAACCCAGAATTAATCCTGAAAGACAAGAAATGAGCATAAAAGATGCTTCAGCGCAAGTGTTAATGTTACTAAAAGAGCCCAAATTTCTAAAAATATTGCGAAAAACAACAATCTTCTGTTTTAGAGTGAATGTTTGAGGTGTTTAGAAGGCATTTATTTCATTTTTAGAAAATTTATTTTTTTACATTTTTCCACGAAAAGTGCCAATACCCCCCCCTTTGGGTTCTAGGTGAAAATCTCACTCGACACAAATCAAACAAAAATGTATCCAAGGTGTGTATTGTTGTTCATTTTCATCAAATAAACAAAATAAAACCCAGAATGAATCCTGAAAGACAATAAAAGATCATAAAAGATGCTTCAGCCGAAGTGTTAATGTTATTAAAGAGCCAAAATTTCTAAAAATATTGCGAAAAACAACAATCTTCTGTTTTAGAGTGAATGTTTGACGTGTTTAGAAGGTATTTATTTCATTTTTAGAAAATTTAATTTTTCACATTTTTCCATGAAAAGTGCCAATACCCCCCCCTTTGGGTTCTAGGTGAAAATCTCACCCGACACAAATCAATCAAAAATGTTTCCATGGTGTGTATTGTTGTTCATTTTCATCAAATAAACAAAATAAAACCCAGAATTAATCCTGAAAGACAAGAAATGAGCATAAAAGATGCTTCAGCGCAAGTGTTAATGTTACTAAAAGAGCCCAAATTTCTAAAAATATTGCGAAAAACAACAATCTTCTGTTTTAGAGTGAATGTTTGAGGTGTTTAGAAGGCATTTATTTCATTTTTAGAAAATTTATTTTTTTACATTTTTCCACGAAAAGTGCCAATACCCCCCCCTTTGGGTTCTAGGTGAAAATCTCACTCGACAAAAATCAAACAAAAATGTTTCCATGGTGTGTATTGTTGTTCATTTTCATCAAATAAACAAAATAAAACCCAGAAATAATCTTAAAGGAAAAGAAAGGAGCATAAAAGTTGCTTCAGAGAAAGTGTTAATGTTACTAAAAGAGCCCAAATTTCTAAAAATATTGCGAAAAACAACAATCTTCTGTTTTAGAGTGAATGTTTGAGGTGTTTAGAAGGCATTTATTTCATTTTTAGAAAATTTAATTTTTCACATTTTTCCATGAAAAGTGCCAATACCCCCCTTTGGATTCTAGGTGAAAATCTCACTGAACACAAATCAAACAAAAATGTATCCAAGGTGTGTATTGTTGTTCATTTTCATCAAATAAACAAAATAAAACCCAGAATGTATCCTGAAAGGCAATAAATGATCATAAAAGATGCTTCAGTCCAGGTGTTAATGTTACTAAAAGAGCCCAAATTTCTAAAAATATTGCGAAAAACAACAATCTTCTGTTTTAGAGTGAATGTTTGAGGTGTTTAGAAGGCATTTATTTCATTTTTAGAAAATTTAATTTTTCACATTTTTCCGTGAAAAGTGCCAATACCCCCCCCTTTGGGTTCTAGGTGAAAATCTCACTCGACACAAATCAAACAAAAATGTTTCAAAGGTGTGTATTGTTGTTCATTTTCATCAAATAAACAAAATAAAACCCAGAATGAATCCTGAAAGACAATAAAAGATCATAAAAGATGCTTCAGTCCAGGTGTTTATGTTACTAAAAGAGCCCAAATTTCTAAAAATATTGCGAAAAACAACAATCTTCTGTTTTAGAGTGAATGTTTGAGGTGTTTAGAAGGTATTTATTTCATTTTTAGAAAATTTAATTTTTCACATTTTTCCATGAAAAGTGCCAATACCCCCCCCTTTGGGTTCTAGGTGAAAATCTCACTCGACACAAATCAAACAAAAATGTTTCCATGGTGTTTATTGTTGTTCATTTTCATCAAATAAACAAAATAAAACCCAGAATTAATCTTGAAGGACAAGAAATGGGCATAAAAGTTGCTTCAGAGAAAGTGTTAATGTTACTAAAAGAGCCCAAATTTCTAAAAATATTGCGAAAAACAACAATCTTCTGTTTTAGAGTGAATGTTTGAGGTGTTTAGAAGGCATTTATTTCATTTTTAGAAAATTTAATTTTTCACATTTTTCCATGAAAAGTGCCAATACCCCCCCTTTGGGTTCTAGGTGAAAATCTCACCCAACACAAATCAAACAAAAATGTATCCAAGGTGTGTATTGTTGTTCATTTTCATCAAATAAACAAAATAAAACCCAGAATGTATCCTGAAAGACAATAAATAATCATAAAAGATGCTTCAGCCCAGGTGTTAATGTTACTAAAAGAGCCAAAATTTCTAAAAATATTGCGAAAAACAACAATCTTCTGTTTTAGAGTGAATTTTTGAGGTGTTTAGAAGGCATTTATTTCATTTTTAGAAAATTTAATTTTTCACATTTTTCCATGAAAAGTGCCAATACCCTCCCCTTTGGGTTCAAGGTGAAAATCTCACTCGACACGAATCAAACAAAAATGTATCCAAGGTGTGTATTGTTGTTCATTTTCATCAAATAAACAAAATTAAACCCAGAATGTATCCTGAAAGACAATAAATGATCATAAAAGATGCTTCAGCCCAGGTTTTAATGTTACTATTGGAGCCCAAATTTCTAAAAATATTGCGAAAAACAACAATCTTCTGTTTTAGAGTGAATGTTTGAGGTGTTTAGAAGGCATTTATTTCATTTTTAGAAAATTTAATTTTTCACATTTTTCCATGAAAAGTGCCAATACCCCCCCCCTTTGGGTTCTAGGTGAAAATCTCACTCGACACAAATCAAACAAAAATGTATCCAAGGTGTGTATTGTTGTTCATTTTCATCAAATAAACAAAATAAAACCCAGAATGAATCCTGAAAGACAATAAAAGACATAAAAGATGCTTCAGCCGAAGTGTTAATGTTACTAAAAGAGCCAAAATTTCTAAAAATATTGCGAAAAACAACAATCTTCTGTTTTAGAGTGAATGTTTTAGGTGTTTAGAAGGTATTTATTTCATTTTTAGAAAATTTAATTTTTCACATTTTTCCATGAAAAGTGCCAATACCCCCCCCTTTGGGTTCTAGGTGAAAATCTCACTCGACACAAATCAAACAAAAATGTATCCAAGGTGTGTATTGTTGTTCATTTTCATCAAATAAACAAAATAAAACCCAGAATGTATCCTGAAAGACAATAAATGATCATAAAAGATGCTTCAGCCCAGGTGTTAATGTTACTAAAAGAGCCCAAATTTCTAAAAATATTGCGAAAAACAACAATCTTCTGTTTTAGAGTGAATGTTTGAGGTGTTTAGAAGGCATTTATTTCATTTTTAGAAAATTTAATTTTTCACATTTTTCCATGAAAAGTGCCAATACCCCCCCCTTTGGGTTCTAGGTGAAAATCTCACTCGACACAAATCAAACAAAAATGTATCCAAGGTGTGTATTGTTGTTCATTTTCATCAAATAAACAAAATAAAACCCAGAATGAATCCTGAAAGACAATAAAAGATCATAAAAGATGCTTCAACCCAAGTGTTAATGTTACTAAAAGAGCCCAAATTTCTAAAAATATTGCGAAAAACAACAATCTTCTGTTTTAGAGTGAATGGTTAGGTGTTTAGAAGGCATTTATTTCATTTTTAGAAAATTTAATTTTTCACATTTTTCCATGAAAAGTGCCAAACCCCCCCCTTTGGGTTCTAGGTGAAAATCTCACTCGACACAAATCAAACAAAAATGTTTCCATGGTGTGTATTGTTGTTCATTTTCATCAAATAAACAAAATAAAACCCAGAATTAATCCTGAAAGACATTAAATGAGCATAAAAGATGCTTCAGCGCAAGTGTTAATTTTACTAAAAGAGCCTAAATTTCTAAAAATAAGGGGAAAAACAACAATCTTCTGTTTTAGAGTGAATGTTTGAGGTGTTTAGAAGGCATTTATTTCATTTTTAGAAAATTTAATTTTTTACATTTTTCCACGAAAAGTGCCAATACCCCCCCCTTTGGGTTCTAGGTGAAAATCTCACTCGACACAAATCAAACAAAAATGTTTCCATGGTGTGTATTGTTGTTCATTTTCATCAAATAAACAAAATAAAACCCAGAAATAATCTTAAAGGAACAGAAAGGAGCATAAAAGTTGCTTCAGAGAAAGTGTTAATGTTACTAAAAGAGCCCAAATTTCTAAAAATATTGCGAAAAACAACAATCTTCTGTTTTAGAGTGAATGTTTGAGGTGTTTAGAAGGCATTTATTTCATTTTTAGAAAATTAAATTTTTCACATTTTTCCATGAAAAGTGCCAATACCCCCCCTTTGGGTTCTAGGTGAAAATTTCACTCTACACAAATCAAACAAAAATGTATCCAAGGTTTGTATTGTTGTTCATTTTCATCAAATAAACAAAATAAAACCCAGAATGTATCCTGAAAGACAATAAATGATCATAAAAGATGCTTCAGCCCAGGTGTTAATGTTACTAATAGAGCCCAAATTTCTAAAAATATTGCGAAAAACAACAATCTTCTGTTTTAGAGTGAATGTTTGAGGTGTTTAGAAGGCATTTATTTCATTTTTAGAAAATTTAATTTTTCACATTTTTCCATGAAAAGTGCCCATACCCCCCCCTTTGGGTTCTAGGTGAAAATCTAACTCGACACAAATCAAACAAAAATGTATCCAAGGTGTGTATTGTTGTTCATTTTCATCAAATAAACAAAATAAAACCCAGAATGAATCCTGAAAGACAATAAAAGATCATAAAAGATGCTTCAGCCGAAGTGTTAATGTTACAAAAAGAGCCAAAATTTCTAAAAATATTGCGAAAAACAACAATCTTCTGTTTTAGAGTGAATGTTTGAGGTGTTTAGAAGGTATTTATTTCATTTTTAGAAAATTTAATTTTTCACATTTTTCCATGAAAAGTGCCAATACCCCCCCCTTTGGGTTCTAGGTGAAAATCTCACCCGACACAAATCAAACAAAAATGTTTCCATGGTGTGTATTGTTGTTCATTTTCATCAAATAAACAAAATAAAACCCAGAATTAATCCTGAAAGACAAGAAATGAGCATAAAAGATGCTTCAGCGCAAGTGTTAATGTTACTAAAAGAGCCCAAATTTCTAAAAATATTGCGAAAAACAACAATCTTCTGTTTTAGAGTGAATGTTTGAGGTGTTTAGAAGGCATTTATTTCATTTTTAGAAAATTTATTTTTTTACATTTTTCCACGAAAAGTGCCAATACCCCCCCCTTTGGGTTCTAGGTGAAAATCTCACTCGACACAAATCAAACAAAAATGTATCCAAGGTGTGTATTGTTGTTCATTTTCATCAAATAAACAAAATAAAACCCAGAATGAATCCTGAAAGACAATAAAAGATCATAAAAGATGCTTCAGCCGAAGTGTTAATGTTATTAAAGAGCCAAAATTTCTAAAAATATTGCGAAAAACAACAATCTTCTGTTTTTTAGTGAATGTTTGAGGTGTTTAAAAGGTATTTATTTCATTTTTAGAAAATTTAATTTTTCACATTTTTCCATGAAAAGTGCCAATACCCCCCCCTTTGGGTTCTAGGTGAAAATCTCACCCGACACAAATCAATCAAAAATGTTTCCATGGTGTGTATTGTTGTTCATTTTCATCAAATAAACAAAATAAAACCCAGAATTAATCCTGAAAGACAAGAAATGAGCATAAAAGATGCTTCAGCGCAAGTGTTAATGTTACTAAAAGAGCCCAAATTTCTAAAAATATTGCGAAAAACAACAATCTTCTGTTTTAGAGTGAATGTTTGAGGTGTTTAGAAGGCATTTATTTCATTTTTAGAAAATTTATTTTTTTACATTTTTCCACGAAAAGTGCCAATACCCCCCCCTTTGGGTTCTAGGTGAAAATCTCACTCGACAAAAATCAAACAAAAATGTTTCCATGGTGTGTATTGTTGTTCATTTTCATCAAATAAACAAAATAAAACCCAGAAATAATCTTAAAGGAAAAGAAAGGAGCATAAAAGTTGCTTCAGAGAAAGTGTTAATGTTACTAAAAGAGCCCAAATTTCTAAAAATATTGCGAAAAACAACAATCTTCTGTTTTAGAGTGAATGTTTGAGGTGTTTAGAAGGCATTTATTTCATTTTTAGAAAATTTAATTTTTCACATTTTTCCATGAAAAGTGCCAATACCCCCCCTTTTGATTCTAGGTGAAAATCTCACTGAACACAAATCAAACAAAAATGTATCCAAGGTGTGTATTGTTGTTCATTTTCATCAAATAAACAAAATAAAACCCAGAATGTATCCTGAAAGACAATAAATGATCATAAAAGATGCTTCAGTCCAGGTGTTAATGTTACTAAAAGAGCCCAAATTTCTAAAAATATTGCGAAAAACAACAATCTTCTGTTTTAGAGTGAATGTTTGAGGTGTTTAGAAGGCATTTATTTCATTTTTAGAAAATTTAATTTTTCACATTTTTCCGTGAAAAGTGCCAATACCCCCCCCTTTGGGTTCTAGGTGAAAATCTCACTCGACACAAATCAAACAAAAATGTTTCAAAGGTGTGTATTGTTGTTCATTTTCATCAAATAAACAAAATAAAACCCAGAATGAATCCTGAAAGACAATAAAAGATCATAAAAGATGCTTCAGTCCAGGTGTTTATGTTACTAAAAGAGCCCAAATTTCTAAAAATATTGCGAAAAACAACAATCTTCTGTTTTAGAGTGAATGTTTGAGGTGTTTAGAAGGTATTTATTTCATTTTTAGAAAATTTAATTTTTCACATTTTTCCATGAAAAGTGCCAATACCCCCCCCTTTGGGTTCTAGGTGAAAATCTCACTCGACACAAATCAAACAAAAATGTTTCCATGGTGTTTATTGTTGTTCATTTTCATCAAATAAACAAAATAAAACCCAGAATTAATCTTGAAGGACAAGAAATGGGCATAAAAGTTGCTTCAGAGAAAGTGTTAATGTTACTAAAAGAGCCCAAATTTCTAAAAATATTGCGAAAAACAACAATCTTCTGTTTTAGAGTGAATGTTTGAGGTGTTTAGAAGGCATTTATTTCATTTTTAGAAAATTTAATTTTTCACATTTTTCCATGAAAAGTGCCAATACCCCCCCTTTGGGTTCTAGGTGAAAATCTCACCCAACACAAATCAAACAAAAATGTATCCAAGGTGTGTATTGTTGTTCATTTTCATCAAATAAACAAAATAAAACCCAGAATGTATCCTGAAAGACAATAAATAATCATAAAAGATGCTTCAGCCCAGGTGTTAATGTTACTAAAAGAGCCAAAATTTCTAAAAATATTGCGAAAAACAACAATCTTCTGTTTTAGAGTGAATTTTTGAGGTGTTTAGAAGGCATTTATTTCATTTTTAGAAAATTTAATTTTTCACATTTTTCCATGAAAAGTGCCAATACCCCCCCCTTTGGGTTCAAGGTGAAAATCTCACTCGACACGAATCAAACAAAAATGTATCCAAGGTGTGTATTGTTGTTCATTTTCATCAAATAAACAAAATAAAACCCAGAATGTATCCTGAAAGACAATAAATGATCATAAAAGATGCTTCAGCCCAGGTTTTAATGTTACTATTGGAGCCCAAATTTCTAAAAATATTGCAAAAAACAACAATCTTCTGTTTTAGAGTGAATGTTTGAGGTGTTTAGAAGGCATTTATTTCATTTTTAGAAAATTTAATTTTTCACATTTTTCCATGAAAAGTGCCAATACCCCCCCCCTTTGGGTTCTAGGTGAAAATCTCACTCGACACAAATCAAACAAAAATGTATCCAAGGTGTGTATTGTTGTTCATTTTCATCAAATAAACAAAATAAAACCCAGAATGAATCCTGAAAGACAATAAAAGATCATAAAAGATGCTTCAGCCGAAGTGTTAATGTTACTATTGGAGCCAAAATTTCTAAAAATATTGCGAAAAACAACAATCTTCTGTTTTAGAGTGAATGTTTTAGGTGTTTAGAAGGTATTTATTTCATTTTTAGAAAATTTAATTTTTCACATTTTTCCATGAAAAGTGCCAATACCCCCCCCTTTGGGTTCTAGGTGAAAATCTCACCCGACATAAATCAATCAAAAATGTTTCCATGGTGTGTATTGTTGTTCATTTTCATCAAATAAACAAAATAAAACCCAGAATGAATCCTGAAAGACAATAAAAGATCATAAAAGATGCTTCAACCCAAGTGTTAATGTTATTAAAAGAGCCCAAATTTCTAAAAATATTGCGAAAAACAACAATCTTCTGTTTTAGAGTGAATGTTTGAGGTGTTTAGAAGGCATTTATTTCATTTTTAGAAAATTTAATTTTTCACATTTTTCCATGAAAAGTGCCAATACCCCCCCTTTGGATTCTAGGTGAAAATCTCACTGAACACAAATCAAACAAAAATGTATCCAAGGTGTGTATTGTTGTTCATTTTCATCAAATAAACAAAATAAAACCCAGAATGTATCCTGAAAGACAATAAATGATCATAAAAGATGCTTCAGCCCAGGTGTTAATGTTACTAAAAGAGCCCAAATTTCTAAAAATATTGCGAAAAACAACAATCTTCTGTTTTAGAGTGAATGTTTGAGGTGTTTAGAAGGCATTTATTTCATTTTTAGAAAATTTAATTTTTCACATTTTTCCGTGAAAAGTGCCAATACCCCCCCCTTTGGGTTCTAGGTGAAAATCTCACTCGACACAAATCAAACAAAAATGTTTCAAAGGTGTGTATTGTTGTTCATTTTCATCAAATAAACAAAATAAAACCCAGAATGAATCCTGAAAGACAATAAAAGATCATAAAAGATGCTTCAGTCCAGGTGTTTATGTTACTAAAAGAGCCCAAATTTCTAAAAATATTGCGAAAAACAACAATCTTCTGTTTTAGAGTGAATGTTTGAGGTGTTTAGAAGGTATTTATTTCATTTTTAGAAAATTTAATTTTTCACATTTTTCCATGAAAAGTGCCAATACCCCCCCTTTGGGTTCTAGGTGAAAATCTCACTCGACACAAATCAAACAAAAATGTTTCCATGGTGTTTATTGTTGTTCATTTTCATCAAATAAACAAAATAAAACCCAGAATTAATCTTGAAGGACAAGAAATGGGCATAAAAGTTGCTTCAGAGAAAGTGTTAATGTTACTAAAAGAGCCCAAATTTCTAAAAATATTGCGAAAAACAACAATCTTCTGTTTTAGAGTGAATGTTTGAGGTGTTTAGAAGGCATTTATTTCATTTTTAGAAAATTTAATTTTTCACATTTTTCCATGAAAAGTGCCAATACCCCCCCTTTGGGTTCTAGGTGAAAATCTCACCCAACACAAATCAAACAAAAATGTATCCAAGGTGTGTATTGTTGTTCATTTTCATCAAATAAACAAAATAAAACCCAGAATGTATCCTGAAAGACAATAAATAATCATAAAAGATGCTTCAGCCCAGGTGTTAATGTTACTAAAAGAGCCAAAATTTCTAAAAATATTGCGAAAAACAACAATCTTCTGTTTTAGAGTGAATTTTTGAGGTGTTTAGAAGGCATTTATTTCATTTTTAGAAAATTTAATTTTTCACATTTTTCCATGAAAAGTGCCAATACCCCCCCCTTTGGGTTCAAGGTGAAAATCTCACTCGACACGAATCAAACAAAAATGTATCCAAGGTGTGTATTGTTGTTCATTTTCATCAAATAAACAAAATAAAACCCAGAATGTATCCTGAAAGACAATAAATGATCATAAAAGATGCTTCAGCCCAGGTTTTAATGTTACTATTGGAGCCCAAATTTCTAAAAATATTGCGAAAAACAACAATCTTCTGTTTTAGAGTGAATGTTTGAGGTGTTTAGAAGGCATTTATTTCATTTTTAGAAAATTTAATTTTTCACATTTTTCCATGAAAAGTGCCAATACCCCCCCCCCTTTGGGTTCTAGGTGAAAATCTCACTCGACACAAATCAAACAAAAATGTATCCAAGGTGTGTATTGTTGTTCATTTTCATCAAATAAACAAAATAAAACCCAGAATGAATCCTGAAAGACAATAAAAGACATAAAAGATGCTTCAGCCGAAGTGTTAATGTTACTAAAAGAGCCAAAATTTCTAAAAATATTGCGAAAAACAACAATCTTCTGTTTTAGAGTGAATGTTTTAGGTGTTTAGAAGGTATTTATTTCATTTTTAGAAAATTTAATTTTTCACATTTTTCCATGAAAAGTGCCAATACCCCCCCCCTTTGGGTTCTAGGTGAAAATCTCACTCGACACAAATCAAACAAAAATGTATCCAAGGTGTGTATTGTTGTTCATTTTCATCAAATAAACAAAATAAAACCCAGAATGTATCCTGAAAGACAATAAATGATCATAAAAGATGCTTCAGCCCAGGTGTTAATGTTACTAAAAGAGCCCAAATTTCTAAAAATATTGCGAAAAACAACAATCTTCTGTTTTAGAGTGAATGTTTGAGGTGTTTAGAAGGCATTTATTTTATTTTTAGAAAATTTAATTTTTCACATTTTTCCATGAAAAGTGCCAATACCCCCCCCTTTGGGTTCTAGGTGAAAATCTCACTCGACACAAATCAAACAAAAATGTATCCAAGGTGTGTATTGTTGTTCATTTTCATCAAATAAACAAAATAAAACCCAGAATGAATCCTGAAAGACAATAAAAGATAATAAAAGATGCTTCAACCCAAGTGTTAATGTTACTAAAAGAGCCCAAATTTCTAAAAATATTGCGAAAAACAACAATCTTCTGTTTTAGAGTGAATGGTTAGGTGTTTAGAAGGCATTTATTTCATTTTTAGAAAATTTAATTTTACACATTTTTCCATGAAAAGTGCCAAACCCCCCCCTTTGGGTTCTAGGTGAAAATCTCACTCGACACAAATCAAACAAAAATGTATCCAAGGTGTGTATTGTTGTTCATTTTCATCAAATAAACAAAATAAAACCCAGAATTAATCCTGAAAGACATTAAATGAGCATAAAAGATGCTTCAGCGCAAGTGTTAATTTTACTAAAAGAGCCCAAATTTCTAAAAATAAGGGGAAAAACAACAATCTTCTGTTTTAGAGTGAATGTTTGAGGTGTTTAGAAGGCATTTATTTCATTTTTAGAAAATTTAATTTTTTACATTTTTCCACGAAAAGTGCCAATACCCCCCCCTTTGGGTTCTAGGTGAAAATCTCACTCGACACAAATCAAACAAAAATGTTTCCATGGTGTGTATTGTTGTTCATTTTCATCAAATAAACAAAATAAAACCCAGAAATAATCTTAAAGGAACAGAAAGGAGCATAAAAGTTGCTTCAGAGAAAGTGTTAATGTTACTAAAAGAGCCCAAATTTCTAAAAATATTGCGAAAAACAACAATCTTCTGTTTTAGAGTGAATGTTTGAGGTGTTTAGAAGGCATTTATTTCATTTTTAGAAAATTAAATTTTTCACATTTTTCCATGAAAAGTGCCAATACCCCCCCTTTGGGTTCTAGGTGAAAATTTCACTCTACACAAATCAAACAAAAATGTATCCAAGGTTTGTATTGTTGTTCATTTTCATCAAATAAACAAAATAAAACCCAGAATGTATCCTGAAAGACAATAAATGATCATAAAAGATGCTTCAGCCCAGGTGTTAATGTTACTAATAGAGCCCAAATTTCTAAAAATATTGCGAAAAACAACAATCTTCTGTTTTAGAGTGAATGTTTGAGGTGTTTAGAAGGCATTTATTTCATTTTTAGAAAATTTAATTTTTCACATTTTTCCATGAAAAGTGCCCATACCCCCCCTTTGGGTTCTAGGTGAAAATCTCACTCGACACAAATCAAACAAAAATGTATCCAAGGTGTGTATTGTTGTTCATTTTCATCAAATAAACAAAATAAAACCCAGAATGAATCCTGAAAGACAATAAAAGATCATAAAAGATGCTTCAGCCGAAGTGTTAATGTTACAAAAAGAGCCAAAATTTCTAAAAATATTGCGAAAAACAACAATCTTCTGTTTTAGAGTGAATGTTTGAGGTGTTTAGAAGGTATTTATTTCATTTTTAGAAAATTTAATTTTTCACATTTTTCCATGAAAAGTGCCAATACCCCCCCCTTTGGGTTCTAGGTGAAAATCTCACCCGACACAAATCAATCAAAAATGTTTCCATGGTGTGTATTGTTGTTCATTTTCATCAAATAAACAAAATAAAACCCAGAATTAATCCTGAAAGACAAGAAATGAGCATAAAAGATGCTTCAGCGCAAGTGTTAATGTTACTAAAAGAGCCCAAATTTCTAAAAATATTGCGAAAAACAACAATCTTCTGTTTTAGAGTGAATGTTTGAGGTGTTTAGAAGGCATTTATTTCATTTTTAGAAAATTTATTTTTTTACATTTTTCCACGAAAAGTGCCAATACCCCCCCCTTTGGGTTCTAGGTGAAAATCTCACTCGACACAAATCAAACAAAAATGTATCCAAGGTGTGTATTGTTGTTCATTTTCATCAAATAAACAAAATAAAACCCAGAATGAATCCTGAACGACAATAAAAGATCATAAAAGATGCTTCAGCCGAAGTGTTAATGTTATTAAAGAGCCAAAATTTCTAAAAATATTGCGAAAAACAACAATCTTCTGTTTTAGAGTGAATGTTTGAGGTGTTTAGAAGGTATTTATTTCATTTTTAGAAAATTTAATTTTTCACATTTTTCCATGAAAAGTGCCAATACCCCCCCCTTTGGGTTCTAGGTGAAAATCTCACTCGACAAAAATCAAACAAAAATGTTTCCATGGTGTGTATTGTTGTTCATTTTCATCAAATAAACAAAATAAAACCCAGAAATAATCTTAAAGGAAAAGAAAGGAGCATAAAAGTTGCTTCAGAGAAAGTGTTAATGTTACTAAAAGAGCCCAAATTTCTAAAAATATTGCGAAAAACAACAATCTTCTGTTTTAGAGTGAATGTTTGAGGTGTTTAGAAGGCATTTATTTCATTTTTAGAAAATTTAATTTTTCACATTTTTCCGTGAAAAGTGCCAATACCCCCCCCTTTGGGTTCTAGGTGAAAATCTCACTCGACACAAATCAAACAAAAATGTTTCAAAGGTGTGTATTGTTGTTCATTTTCATCAAATAAACAAAATAAAACCCAGAATTAATCCTGAAAGACAATAAAAGATCATAAAAGATGCTTCAGTCCAGGTGTTTATGTTACTAAAAGAGCCCAAATTTCTAAAAATATTGCGAAAAACAAAAATCTTCTGTTTTAGAGTGAATGTTTGAGGTGTTTAGAAGGTATTTATTTCATTTTTAGAAAATTTAATTTTTCACATTTTTCCATGAAAAGTGCCAATACCCCCCCCTTTGGGTTCTAGGTGAAAATCTCACTCGACACAAATCAAACAAAAATGTTTCCATGGTGTTTATTGTTGTTCATTTTCATCAAATAAACAAAATAAAACCCAGAATTAATCTTGAAGGACAAGAAATGGGCATAAAAGTTGCTTCAGAGAAAGTGTTAATGTTACTAAAAGAGCCCAAATTTCTAAAAATATTGCGAAAAACAACAATCTTCTGTTTTAGAGTGAATGTTTGAGGTGTTTAGAAGGCATTTATTTCATTTTTAGAAAATTTAATTTTTCACATTTTTCCATGAAAAGTGCCAATACCCCCCCTTTGGGTTCTAGGTGAAAATCTCACCCAACACAAATCAAACAAAAATGTATCCAAGGTGTGTATTGTTGTTCATTTTCATCAAATAAACAAAATAAAACCCAGAATGTATCCTGAAAGACAATAAATGATCATAAAAGATGCTTCAGCCCAGGTGTCTATGTTACTAATAGAGCCCAAATTTCTAAAAATATTGCGAAAAACAACAATCTTCTGTTTTAGAGTGAATGTTTGAGGTGTTTAGAAGGCATTTATTTCATTTTTAGAAAATTTAATTTTTCACATTTTTCCATGAAAAGTGCCAATACCCCCCCCTTTGGGTTGTAGGCGAAAATCTCACTCAACAAAAATCAAACAAAAATGTATCCAAGGTGTGTATTGTTGTTCATTTTCATCAATTAAACAAAATTTAACCCAGAATGAATCCTGAAAGACAATAAAAGATCATAAAAGATGCTTCAGCCCATGTGTTAATGTTACTAAAAGAGCCCAAATTTCTAAAAATATTGCGAAAAACAACAATCTTCTGTTTTAGAGTGAATGTTTGAGGTGTTTAGAAGGCATTTATTTCATTTTTAGAAAATTTAATTTTTCACATTTTTCCATGAAAAGTGCCAATACCCCCCCCCTTTGGGTTCTAGGTGAAAATCTCACTCGACACAAATCAAACAAAAATGTATCCAAGGTGTGTATTGTTGTTCATTTTCATCAAATAAACAAAATAAAACCCAGAATGAATCCTGAAAGACAATAAAAGATCATAAAAGATGCTTCAGCCGAAGTGTTAATGTTACTATTGGAGCCAAAATTTCTAAAAATATTGCGAAAAACAACAATCTTCTGTTTTAGAGTGAATGTTTTAGGTGTTTAGAAGGTATTTATTTCATTTTTAGAAAATTTAATTTTTCACATTTTTCCATGAAAAGTGCCAATACCCCCCCCTTTGGGTTCTAGGTGAAAATCTCACCCGACATAAATCAATCAAAAATGTTTCCATGGTGTGTATTGTTGTTCATTTTCATCAAATAAACAAAATAAAACCCAGAATGAATCCTGAAAGACAATAAAAGATCATAAAAGATGCTTCAACCCAAGTGTTAATGTTATTAAAAGAGCCCAAATTTCTAAAAATATTGCGAAAAACAACAATCTTCTGTTTTAGAGTGAATGTTTGAGGTGTTTAGAAGGCATTTATTTCATTTTTAGAAAATTTAATTTTTCACATTTTTCCATGAAAAGTGCCAATACCCCCCCCTTTGGGTTCTAGGTGAAAATCTCACTCGACACAAATCAAACAAAAATGTATCCAAGGTGTGTATTGTTGTTCATTTTCATCAAATAAACAAAATAAAACCCAGAATGAATCCTGAAAGACAATAAAAGATCATAAAAGATGCTTAAACCCAAGTGTTAATGTTACTAAAAGAGCCCAAATTTCTAAAAATATTGCGAAAAACAACAATTTTCTGTTTTAGAGTGAATGTTTGAGGTGTTTAGAAGGCATTTATTTCATTTTTAGAAAATTTAATTTTTCACATTTTTCCATGAAAAGTGCCAATACCCCCCCCTTTGGGTTCTAGGTGAAAATCTCACTCGACACAAATCAAACAAAAATGTTTCCATGGTGTGTATTGTTGTTCATTTTCATCAAATAAACAAAATAAAACCCAGAATTAATCCTGAAAGACATTAAATGAGCATAAAAGATGCTTCAGCGCAAGTGTTAATTTTACTAAAAGAGCCCAAATTTCTAAAAATAAGGGGAAAAACAACAATCTTCTGTTTTAGAGTGAATGTTTGAGGTGTTTAGAAGGTATTTAATTCATTTTTAGAAAATTTAATTTTTCACATTTTTCCATGAAAAGTGCCAATACCCCCCCCTTTGGGTTCTGTGTGAAAATCTCACCCGACACAAATCAATCAAAAATGTTTCCATGGTGTGTATTGTTGTGCATTTTCATCAAATAAACAAAATAAAACCCAGAATTAATCCTGAAAGACAAGAAATGAGCATAAAAGATGCTTCAGCGCAAGTGTTAATGTTACTAAAAGAGCCCAAATTTCTAAAAATATTGCGAAAAACAACTATCTTCTGTTTTAGAGTGAATGTTTGAGGTGTTTAGAAGGCATTCATTTTATTTTTAGAAAATTTTATTCTTTACATTTTTCCACGAAAAGTGCCTATACCACCCCCTTTGGGTTCTAGGTGAAAATCTCACTCGACACAAATCAAACAAAAATGTTTCCATGGTGTGTATTGTTGTTCATTTTCGTCAAATAAACAAAATAAAACCCAGAAATAATCTTAAAGGAAAAGAAAGGAGCATAAAAGTTGCTTCAGAGAAAGTGTTAATGTTACTAAAAGAGCCGAAATTTCTAAAAATATTGCGAAAAACAACAATCTTCTGTTTTAGAGTGAATGTTTGAGGTGTTTAGAAGGCATTTTTTCATTTTTAGAAAATTTATTTTTTCACATTTTTCCATGAAAAGTGCCAATACCCCCCCCTTTGGGTTCTAGGTGAAAATCTCACTCAACACAAATCAAACAAAAATGTATCCAAGGTGTGTATTGTTGTTCATTTTCATCAAATAAACAAAATAAAACCCAGAATGAATCCTGAAAGACAATAAAAGATCATAAAAGATGCTTCAGCCCAAGTGTTAATGTTACTAAAAGAGCCAAAATTTCTAAAAATATTGCGAAAAACAACAATCTTCTGTTTTAGAGTGAATGTTTGAGGTGTTTAGAAGGTATTTATTTCATTTTTAGAAAATTTAATTTTTCACATTTTTCCATGAATAGTGCCAATACACTTTGGGTTCTATGTGAAAATCTCACCCGACACAAATCAATCAAAAATGTTTCCATGGTGTGTATTGTTGTTCATTTTCATCAAATAAACAAAATAAAACCCAGAATTAATCCTGAAAGACAAGAAATGAGCATAAAAGATGCTTCAGCGCAAGTGTTAATGTTACTAAAAGAGCCCAAATTTCTAAAAATATTGCGAAAAACAACAATCTTCGGTTATAGAGTGAATGTTTGAGGTGTTTAGAAGGCATTTATTTCATTTTTAGAAAATTTAATTTTTTACATTTTTCCACGAAAAGTGCCAATACCCCCCCCTTTGGGTTCTAGGTGAAAATCTCACTCGACACAAATCAAACAAAAATGTTTCCATGGTGTTTATTGTTGTTCATTTTCATCAAATAAACAAAATAAAACCCAAAATTAATCTTGAAGGAAAAGAAATGGGCATAAAAGTTGCTTCAGAGAAATAGTTAATGTTATTAAAAGAGCCCAAATTTCTAAAAATATTGCGAAAAACAACAATCTTCTGTTTTAGAGTGAATGTTTGAGGTGTTTAGAAGGCATTTATTTCATTTTTAGAAAATTAAATTTTTCACATTTTTCCATGAAAAGTGCCAATACCCCCCCTTTGGGTTCTAGGTGAAAATTTCACTCGACACAAATCAAACAAAAATGTATCCAAGGTGTGTATTGTTGTTCATTTTCATCAAATAAACAAAATAAAACCCAGAATGTATCCTGAAAGACAATAAATGATCATAAAAGATGCTTCAGCCCAGGTGTCTATGTTACTAATAGAGCCCAAATTTCTAAAAATATTGCGAAAAACAACAATCTTCTGTTTTAGAGTGAATGTTTGAGGTGTTTAGAAGGCATTTATTTCATTTTTAGAAAATTTAATTTTTCACATTTTTCCATGAAAAGTGCCAATACCCCCCCCTTTGGGTTGTAGGCGAAAATCTCACTCAACAAAAATCAAACAAAAATGTATCCAAGGTGTGTATTGTTGTTCATTTTCATCAATTAAACAAAATTTAACCCAGAATGAATCCTGAAAGACAATAAAAGATCATAAAAGATGCTTCAGCCCATGTGTTAATGTTACTAAAAGAGCCCAAATTTCTAAAAATATTGCGAAAAACAACAATCTTCTGTTTTAGAGTGAATGTTTGAGGTGTTTAGAAGGCATTTATTTCATTTTTAGAAAATTTAATTTTTTACATTTTTCCATGAAAAGTGCCAATACCCCCCCCTTTGGGTTCTAGGTGAAAATCTCCTCGACACAAAACAAACAAAAATGTATCCAAGGTGTGTATTGTTGTTCATTTTCATCAAATAAACAAAATAAAACCCAGAATGAATCCTGAAAGACAATAAAAGATCATAAAAGATGCTTCAACCCAAGTGTTAATGTTACTAAAAGAGCCCAAATTTCTAAAAATATTGCGAAAAACAACAATCTTCTGTTTTAGAGTGAATGTTTGAGGTGTTTAGAAGGCATTTTTTCATTTTTAGAAAATTTATTTTTTCACATTTTTCCATGAAAAGTGCCAATACCCCCCCCTTTGGGTTCTAGGTGAAAATCTCACTCAACACAAATCAAACAAAAATGTATCCAAGGTGTGTATTGTTGTTCATTTTCATCAAATAAACAAAATAAAACCCAGAATGAATCCTGAAAGACAATAAAAGATCATAAAAGATGCTTCAGCCCAAGTGTTAATGTTACTAAAAGAGCCAAAATTTCTAAAAATATTGCGAAAAACAACAATCTTCTGTTTTAGAGTGAATGTTTGAGGTGTTTAGAAGGAATTTATTTCATTTTTAGAAAATTTAATTTTTCACATTTTTCCATGAAAAGTGCCAATACCCCCCACTTTGGGTTCTATGTGAAAATCTCACCCGACACAAATCAATCAAAAATGTTTCCATGGTGTGTATTGTTGTTCATTTTCATCAAATAAACAAAATAAAACCCAGAATTAATCCTGAAAGACAAGAAATGAGCATAAAAGATGCTTCAGCGCAAGTGTTAATGTTACTAAAAGAGCCCAAATTTCTAAAAATATTGCGAAAAACAACAATCTTCGGTTTTAGAGTGAATGTTTGAGGTGTTTAGAAGGCATTTATTTCATTTTTAGAAAATTTAATTTTTTACATTTTTCCACGAAAAGTGCCAATACCCTCCCCTTTGGGTTCTAGGTGAAAATCTCACTCGACACAAATCAAACAAAAATGTTTCCATGGTGTTTATTGTTGTTCATTTTCATCAAATAAACAAAATAAAACCCAAAATTAATCTTGAAGGAAAAGAAATGGGCATAAAAGTTGCTTCAGAGAAAGTGTTAATGTTACTAAAAGAGCCCAAATTTCTAAAAATATTGCGAAAAACAACAATCTTCTGTTTTAGAGTGAATGTTTGGGGTGTTTAGAAGGCATTTATTTCATTTTTAGAAAATTAAATTTTTCACATTTTTCCATGAAAAGTGCCAATACCCCCCCTTTGGGTTCTAGGTGAAAATTTCACTCGACACAAATCAAACAAAAATGTATCCAAGGTGTGTATTGTTGTTCATTTTCATCAAATAAACAAAATAAAACCCAGAATGTATCCTGAAAGACAATAAATGATCATAAAAGATGCTTCAGCCCAGGTGTTAATGTTACTAATAGAGCCCAAATTTCTAAAAATATTGCGAAAAACAACAATCTTTTGTTTTAGAGTGAATGTTTGAGGTGTTTAGAAGGCATTTATTTCATTTTTAGAAAATTTAATTTTTCACATTTTTCCATGAAAAGTGCCAATACCCCCCCCTTTGGGTTCTAGGCGAAAATCTCACTCGACACAAAACAAACAAAAATGTATCCAAGGTGTGTATTGTTGTTCATTTTCATCAAATAAACAAAATAAAACCCAGAATGAATCCTGAAAGACAATAAATGATCATAAAAGATGCTTCAGCCCAGGTGTTAATGTTACTAAAAGAGCCCAAATTTCAAAAAATATTGCGAAAAACAACAATCTTCTGTTTTAGAGTGAATGTTTGAGGTGTTTAGAAGGCATTTATTTCATTTTTAGATAATTTAATTTTTCACATTTTTCCATGAAAGGTGCCAATACCCCCCCTTTGGGTTCTAGGTGAAAATCTCACTCGACACAAATCAAACAAAAATGTATCCAAGGTGTGTATTGCTGTTCATTTTCATCAAAGAAACAAAATAAAACCCAGAATGAATCCTGAAAGACAATAAAAGATCATAAAAGATGCTTCAGCCCAAGTGTTATTGTTACTAAAAGAGCCCAAATTTCTAAAAATATTGCGAAAAACAACAATCCTCTGTTTTAGAGTGAATGTTTGAGGTGTTTAGAAGGCATTTATTTCATTTTTAGAAAATTTAATTTTTCACATTTTTCCATGAAAAGTGCCAATACCCCCCCTTTGGGTTCTAGGTGAAAATCTCACTTGACACCAATCAAACAAAAATGTTTCCATGGTGTGTATTTTTGTTCATTTTCATCAAATAAACAAAATAAAACCCAGAATTAATCCTGAAAGACATGAAATGAGCATAAAAGATGCTTCAGCGCTAGTGTTAATTTTACTAAAAGAGCCCAAATTTCTAAAAATATTGTGAAAAACAATAATCTTCTGTTTTAGAGTGAATGTTTGAGGTGTTTAGAAGGCATTTATTTCATTTTTAGATAATTTAATTTTTCACATTTTTCCATGAAAAGTGCCAATACCCCCCCCCTTTGGGTTCTAGGCGAAAATCTCACTCAACAAAAATCAAACAAAAATGTATCCAAGGTGTGTATTGTTGTTCATTTTCATCAAATAAACAAAATTTAACCCAGAATGAATCCTGAAAGACAATAAAAGATCATAAAAGATGCTTCAGCCCAGGTGTCTATGTTACTAATAGAGCCCAAATTTCTAAAAATATTGCGAAAAACAACAATCTTCTGTTTTAGAGTGAATGTTTGAGGTGTTTAGAAGGCATTTATTTCATTTTTAGAAAATTTAATTTTTCACATTTTTCCATGAAAAGTGCCAATACCCCCCCCTTTGGGTTCTAGGCGAAAATCTCACTCAACAAAAATCAAACAAAAATGTATCCAAGGTGTGTATTGTTGTTCATTTTCATCAATTAAACAAAATTTAACCCAGAATGAATCCTGAAAGACAATAAAAGATCATAAAAGATGCTTCAGCCCATGTGTTAATGTTACTAAAAGAGCCCAAATTTCTAAAAATATTGCGAAAAACAACAATCTTCTGTTTTAGAGTGAATGTTTGAGGTGTTTAGAAGGCATTTATTTCATTTTTAGAAAATTTAATTTTTTACATTTTTCCATGAAAAGTGCCAATACCCCCCCCTTTGGGTTCTAGGTGAAAATCTCCTCGACACAAAACAAACAAAAATGTATCCAAGGTGTGTATTGTTGTTCATTTTCATCAAATAAACAAAATAAAACCCAGAATGAATCCTGAAAGACAATAAAAGATCATAAAAGATGCTTCAACCCAAGTGTTAATGTTACTAAAAGAGCCCAAATTTCTAAAAATATTGCGAAAAACAACAATCTTCTGTTTTAGAGTGAATGTTTGAGGTGTTTAGAAGGCATTTTTTCATTTTTAGAAAATTTATTTTTTCACATTTTTCCATGAAAAGTGCCAATACCCCCCCCTTTGGGTTCTAGGTGAAAATCTCACTCAACACAAATCAAACAAAAATGTATCCAAGGTGTGTATTGTTGTTCATTTTCATCAAATAAACAAAATAAAACCCAGAATGAATCCTGAAAGACAATAAAAGATCATAAAAGATGCTTCAGCCCAAGTGTTAATGTTACTAAAAGAGCCAAAATTTCTAAAAATATTGCGAAAAACAACAATCTTCTGTTTTAGAGTGAATGTTTGAGGTGTTTAGAAGGAATTTATTTCATTTTTAGAAAATTTAATTTTTCACATTTTTCCATGAAAAGTGCCAATACCCCCCACTTTGGGTTCTATGTGAAAATCTCACCCGACACAAATCAATCAAAAATGTTTCCATGGTGTGTATTGTTGTTCATTTTCATCAAATAAACAAAATAAAACCCAGAATTAATCCTGAAAGACAAGAAATGAGCATAAAAGATGCTTCAGCGCAAGTGTTAATGTTACTAAAAGAGCCCAAATTTCTAAAAATATTGCGAAAAACAACAATCTTCGGTTTTAGAGTGAATGTTTGAGGTGTTTAGAAGGCATTTATTTCATTTTTAGAAAATTTAATTTTTTACATTTTTCCACGAAAAGTGCCAATACCCTCCCCTTTGGGTTCTAGGTGAAAATCTCACTCGACACAAATCAAACAAAAATGTTTTCATGGTGTTTATTGTTGTTCATTTTCATCAAATAAACAAAATAAAACCCAAAATTAATCTTGAAGGAAAAGAAATGGGCATAAAAGTTGCTTCAGAGAAAGTGTTAATGTTACTAAAAGAGCCCAAATTTCTAAAAATATTGCGAAAAACAACAATCTTCTGTTTTAGAGTGAATGTTTGAGGTGTTTAGAAGGCATTTATTTCATTTTTAGAAAATTAAATTTTTCACATTTTTCCACGAAAAGTGCCAATACCCCCCCTTTGGGTTCTAGGTGAAAATTTCACTCGACACAAATCAAACAAAAATGTATCCAAGGTGTGTATTGTTGTTCATTTTCATCAAATAAACAAAATAAAACCCAGAATGTATCCTGAAAGACAATAAATGATCATAAAAGATGCTTCAGCCCAGGTGTTAATGTTACTAATAGAGCCCAAATTTCTAAAAATATTGCGAAAAACAACAATCTTTTGTTTTAGAGTGAATGTTTGAGGTGTTTAGAAGGCATTTATTTCATTTTTAGAAAATTTAATTTTTCACATTTTTCCATGAAAAGTGCCAATACCCCCCCCTTTGGGTTCTAGGCGAAAATCTCACTCAACAAAAATCAAACAAAAATGTATCCAAGGTGTGTATTGTTGTTCATTTTCATCAAATAAACAAAATTTAACCCAGAATGAATCCTGAAAGACAATAAAAGATCATAAAAGATGCTTAAGCCCATGTGTTAATGTTACTAAAAGAGCCCAAATTTCTAAAAATATTGCGAAAAACAACAATCTTCTGTTTTAGAGTGAATGTTTGAGGTGTTTAGAA
Source organism: Hetaerina americana (assembly GCF_022747635.1). Taxonomy (NCBI): domain Eukaryota; kingdom Metazoa; phylum Arthropoda; class Insecta; order Odonata; family Calopterygidae; genus Hetaerina; species Hetaerina americana. Next base: position 46,470 of record NW_027286793.1, on the reverse strand, counting down.
GGCATTTATTTCATTTTTAGAAAATTTAATTTTTTACATTTTTCCATGAAAAGTGCCAATACCCCCCCTTTGGGTTCTAGGTGAAAATCTCACTCGACACAAAACAAACAAAAATGTATCCAAGGTGTGTATTGTTGTTCATTTTCATCAAATAAACAAAATAAAACCCAGAATGAATCCTGAAAGACAAAAAAGATCATAAAAGATGCTTCAACAAAAGTGTTAATGTTACTAAAAGAGCCCAAATTTCAAAAAATATTGCGAAAAACAACAATCTTCTGTTTTAGAGTGAATGTTTGAGGTGTTTAGAAGGCATTTATTTCATTTTTAGATAATTTAATTTTTCACATTTTTCCATGAAAGGTGCCAATACCCCCCCTTTGGGTTCTAGGTGAAAATCTCACTCGACACAAATCAAACAAAAATGTATCCAAGGTGTGTATTGCTGTTCATTTTCATCAAAGAAACAAAATAAAACCCAGAATAAATCCTGAAAGACAATAAAAGATCATAAAAGATGCTTCAGCCCAAGTGTTATTGTTACTAAAAGAGCCCAAATTTCTAAAAATATTGCGAAAAACAACAATCTTCTGTTTTAGAGTGAATGTTTGAGGTGTTTAGAAGGTATTTATTTCATTTTTAGAAAATTTAATTTTTCACATTTTTCCATGAAAAGTGCCAATACCCCCCCCTTTGGGTTCTAGGTGAAAATCTCACTCGACACAAATCAAACAAAAATGTTTCCATGGTGTTTATTGTTGTTCATTTTCATCAAATAAACAAAATAAAACCCAGAATTAATCTTGAAGGACAAGAAATGGGCATAAAAGTTGCTTCAGAGAAAGTGTTAATGTTACTAAAAGAGCCCAAATTTCTAAAAATATTGCGAAAAACAACAATCTTCTGTTTTAGAGTGAATGTTTGAGGTGTTTAGAAGGCATTTATTTCATTTTTAGAAAATTTAATTTTTCACATTTTTCCATGAAAAGTGCCAATACCCCCCCTTTGGGTTCTAGGTGAAAATCTCACCCAACACAAATCAAACAAAAATGTATCCAAGGTGTGTATTGTTGTTCATTTTCATCAAATAAACAAAATAAAACCCAGAATGTATCCTGAAAGACAATAAATAATCATAAAAGATGCTTCAGCCCAGGTGTTAATGTTACTAAAAGAGCCAAAATTTCTAAAAATATTGCGAAAAACAACAATCTTCTGTTTTAGAGTGAATTTTTGAGGTGTTTAGAAGGCATTTTTTCATTTTTAGAAAATTTATTTTTTCACATTTTTCTATGAAAAGTGCCAATACCCCCCCCTTTGGGTTCTAGGTGAAAATCTCACTCAACACAAATCAAACAAAAATGTATCCAAGGTGTGTATTGTTGTTCATTTTCATCAAATAAACAAAATAAAACCCAGAATGAATCCTGAAAGACAATAAAAGATCATAAAAGATGCTTCAGCCCAAGTGTTAATGTTACTAAAAGAGCCAAAATTTCTAAAAATATTGCGAAAAACAACAATCTTCTGTTTTAGAGTGAATGTTTGAGGTGTTTAGAAGGTATTTATTTCATTTTTAGAAAATTTAATTTTTCACATTTTTCCATGAAAAGTGCCAATACCCCCCACTTTGGGTTCTATGTGAAAATCTCACCCGACACAAATCAATCAAAAATGTTTCCATGGTGTGTATTGTTGTTCATTTTCATCAAATAAACAAAATAAAACCCAGAATTAATCCTGAAAGACAAGAAATGAGCATAAAAGATGCTTCAGCGCAAGTGTTAATGTTACTAAAAGAGCCCAAATTTCTAAAAATATTGCGAAAAACAACAATCTTCGGTTTTAGAGTGAATGTTTGAGGTGTTTAGAAGGCATTTATTTCATTTTTAGAAAATTAAATTTTTCACATTTTTCCATGAAAAGTGCCAATACCCCCCCTTTGGGTTCTAGGTGAAAATTTCACTCGACACAAATCAAACAAAAATGTATCCAAGGTGTGTATTGTTGTTCATTTTCATCAAATAAACAAAATAAAACCCAGAATGTATCCTGAAAGACAATAAATGATCATAAAAGATGCTTCAGCCCAGGTGTTAATGTTACTAATAGAGCCCAAATTTCTAAAAATATTGCGAAAAACAACAATCTTTTGTTTTAGAGTGAATGTTTGAGGTGTTTAGAAGGCATTTATTTCATTTTTAGAAAATTTAATTTTTCACATTTTTCCATGAAAAGTGCCAATACCCCCCCCTTTGGGTTCTAGGCGAAAATCTCACTCAACAAAAATCAAACAAAAATGTATCCAAGGTGTGTATTGTTGTTCATTTTCATCAAATAAACAAAATTTAACCCAGAATGAATCCTGAAAGACAATAAAAGATCATAAAAGATGCTTAAGCCCATGTGTTAATGTTACTAAAAGAGCCCAAATTTCTAAAAATATTGCGAAAAACAACAATCTTCTGTTTTAGAGTGAATGTTTGAGGTGTTTAGAAGGCATTTATTTCATTTTTAGAAAATTTAATTTTTTACATTTTTCCATGAAAAGTGCCAATACCCCCCCTTTGGGTTCTAGGTGAAAATCTCACTCGACACAAAACAAACAAAAATGTATCCAAGGTGTGTATTGTTGTTCATTTTCATCAAATAAACAAAATAAAACCCAGAATGAATCCTGAAAGACAAAAAAGATCATAAAAGATGCTTCAACAAAAGTGTTAATGTTACTAAAAGAGCCCAAATTTCAAAAAATATTGCGAAAAACAACAATCTTCTGTTTTAGAGTGAATGTTTGAGGTGTTTAGAAGGCATTTATTTCATTTTTAGATAATTTAATTTTTCACATTTTTCCATGAAAAGTGCCAATACCCCCCCTTTGGGTTCTAGGTGAAAATCTCACTTGACACCAATCAAACAAAAATGTTTCCATGGTGTGTATTTTTGTTCATTTTCATCAAATAAACAAAATAAAACCCAGAATTAATCCTGAAAGACATGAAATGAGCATAAAAGATGCTTCAGCGCTAGTGTTAATTTTACTAAAAGAGCCCAAATTTCTAAAAATATTGTGAAAAACAATAATCTTCTGTTTTAGAGTGAATGTTTGAGGTGTTTAGAAGGCATTTATTTCAGATTTAGAAAATTTAAATTTTCACATTTTTCCATGAAAAGTTCCAATACCCCCCCCTTTGGGTTCTAGGTGAAAATCTCACTCGACACATATCAAACAAAAATGTATCCAAGGTGTGTATTGTTGTTCATTTTTATCAAATAAACAAAATAAAACCCAGAGTGTATCCTTAAAGACAATAAATGATCATAAAAGATGCTTCAGCCCAGGTGTTAATGTTACTAAAAGAGCCCAAATTTCTAAAAATATTGCGAAAAACAACAATCTTCTGTTTTAGAGTGAATGTTTGAGGTGTTTAGAAGGCATTTATTTCATTTTTAGAAAATTTAATTTTTCAAATTTTTCCATGAAAAGCGCCAATACCCCCCCCTTTGGGTTCTAGGCGAAAATCTCACTCGACAAAAATCAAACAAAAATGTATCCATGGTGTGTATTGTTGTTCATTTTCATCAAATAAACAAAATAAAACCCAAAATAAATCATTAAAGACAAGAAATGACCATAAAAGATGCCTCAGCGCAAGTGTTAATGTTAGTAAAAGAGCCCAAATTTACAAAAATATTGCGAAAAACAACAATCTTTCATTATAGAGTGAATGTTTGAGGTGTTTAGAAGGCATTTATTTCATTTTTAGAAAATTTAATTTTTCACATTTATCCATGAAAAGTGCCAATACCCCCCCCTTTGGATTCTAGGTGAAAATCTCACTCGACACAAATCAAACAAAAATGTATCCAAGGTGTGTATTGTTGTTCATTTTCATCAAATAAACAAAATAAAACCCAGAATGTATCCTGAAAGACAATAAATGATCATAAAAGATGCTTCAGCCCAGGTGTTAATGTTACTATTGGAGCCCAAATTTCTAAAAATATTGCGAAAAACAACTATCTTCTGTTTTAGAGTGAATGTTTGAGGTGTTTAGAAGGCATTTATTTCATTTTTAGAAAATTTAATTTTTCATATTTTTCCATGAAAAGTACCAATACCCCCCCTTTGGGTTCTAGGTGAAAATCTCCCCGACACAAATCAATCAAAAATGTTTCCATGGTGTGTATTGTTGTTCATTTTCATCAAATAAACAAAATAAAACCCAGAATTAATCCTGAAAGACAAGAAATGAGCATAAAAGATGCTTCAGCGCAAGTGTTAATGTTACTAAAAGAGCCCAAATTTCTAAAAATATTGCGAAAAACAACAATCTTCGGTTTTAGAGTGAATGTTTGAGGTGTTTAGAAGGCATTTATTTCATTTTTAGAAAATTTAATTTTTTACATTTTTCCACGAAAAGTGCCAATACCCCCCCCTTTGGGTTCTAGGTGAAAATCTCACTCGACACAAATCAAACAAAAATGTTTCCATGGTGTGTATTGTTGTTCATTTTCATCAAATAAACAAAATAAAACCCAGAATGTATCCTGAAAGACAATAAATAATCATAAAAGATGCTTCAGCCCAGGTGTTAATGTTACTAAAAGAGCCAAAATTTCTAAAAATATTGCGAAAAACAACAATCTTCTGTTTTAGAGTGAATTTTTGAGGTGTTTAGAAGGCATTTATTTCATTTTTAGAAAATTTAATTTTTCACATTTTTCCATGAAAAGTGCCAATACCCCCCCCTTTGGGTTCAAGGTGAAAATCTCACTCGACACGAATCAAACAAAAATGTATCCAAGGTGTGTATTGTTGTTCATTTTCATCAAATAAACAAAATAAAACCCAGAATGTATCCTGAAAGACAATAAATGATCATAAAAGATGCTTCAGCCCAGGTTTTAATGTTACTATTGGAGCCCAAATTTCTAAAAATATTGCGAAAAACAACAATCTTCTGTTTTAGAGTGAATGTTTGAGGTGTTTAGAAGGCATTTATTTCATTTTTAGAAAATTTAATTTTTCACATTTTTCCATGAAAAGTGCCAATACCCCCCCTTTGGGTTCTAGGTGAAAATCTCACTCTACACAAAACAAACAAAAATGTATCCAAGGTGTGTATTGTTGTTCATTTTCATCAAATAAACAAAATAAAACCCAGAATGAATCCTGAAAGACAAAAAAGATCATAAAAGATGCTTCAACACAAGTGTTAATGTTACTAAAAGAGCCCAAATTTCAAAAAATATTGCGAAAAACAACAATCTTCTGTTTTAGAGTGAATGTTTGAGGTGTTTAGAAGGCATTTATTTCATTTTTAGAAAATTTAATTTTTCACATTTTTCCATGAAAAGTGCCAATACCCCCCCTTTGGGTTCTAGGTGAAAATCTCACTCGACACAAATCAAACAAAAATGTATCCAAGGTGTGTATTGCTGTTCATTTTCATCAAAGAAACAAAATAAAACCCAGAATGAATCCTGAAAGACAATAAAAGATCATAAAAGATGCTTCATCCCAAGTATTATTGTTACTAAAAGAGCCCAAATTTCTAAAAATATTGCGAAAAACAACAATCTTCTGTTTTAGAGTGAATGTTTGAGGTGTTTAGAAGGCATTTTTTCATTTTTAGAAAATTTAATTTTTCACATTTTTCCATGAAAAGTGCCAATACCCCCCCTTTGGATTCTAGGTGAAAATCTCACTCGACACAAATCAAACAAAAATGTATCCATGGTGTGTATTGTTGTTAATTTTCATCAAATAAACAAAATAAAACCCAGAATGAATCCTGAAAGACAATAAAAGATCATAAAAGATGCTTCAGCCAAAGTGTTAATGTTACTAAAAGAGCCCAAATTTCTAAAAATATTGCGAAAAACAACAATCTTCTGTTTTAGAGTGAATGTTTGAGGTGTTTAGAAGGCATTTATTTCATTTTTAGAAAATTTAATTTTTCACATTTTTCCATGAAAAGTGCCAATACCCCCCCTTTGGGTACTAGGTGAAAATCTCACTTGACACAAATCAAACAAAAATGTTTCCATGGTGTGTATTGTTGTTCATTTTCATCAAATAAACAAAAAAAAACCCAGAATTAATCCTGAAAGACATGAAATGAGCATTAAAGATGCTTCAGCGGAAGTGTTTATTTTAATAAAGAGCCCAAATTTCTAAAAATATTGCGAAAAACAACAATCTTCTGTTTTAAAATGAATGTTTGAGGAGTTTAGAAGGCATTTATTTCATTTTTAGAAAATTTAATTTTTCACATTTTTCCATGAAAAGTGCCAATACCCCCCCCTTTGGGTTCTAGGTGAGAATCTCACTCGACACAAATCAAACAAAAATGTATCCAAGGTGTGTATTGTTGTTCATTTTCATCAAATAAACAAAATAAAACCCAGAATGAATCCTGAAAGACAATAAAAGATCATAAAAGATGCTTCAGCCGAAGTGTTAATGTTACTAAAAGAGCCCAAATTTCTGAAAAGATTGCGAAAAACAACAATCTTCTGTTTTAGAGTGAATAATTGAGGTGTTTATAAGGCATTTATTTCATTTTTAGAAAATTTAATTTTTCACATTTTTCCATGAAAAGTGCCAATACCCCCCCTTTTGGGTTCTAGGTGAAAATCTCACTCGACACAAATCAATCAAAAATGTTTCCATGGTGTGTATTGTTGTTCATTTTCATCAAATAAACAAAATAAAACCCAGAATTAATCCTGAAAGACAAGAAATGAGCATAAAAGTAGCTTCAGCGCAAGTGTTAATGTTACTAAAAAAGCCCAAATTTCTAAAAATATTGCGAAAAACAACAATCTTCTGTTTTAGAGTGAATGTTTGAGGTGTTTAGAAGGCATTTATTTCATTTTTAGAAAATTTAATTTTTCACATTTTTCCATGAAAAGTGCCAATACCCCCCCTTTGGGTTCTACGTGAAAATCTCACTCGAAACAAATCAAACAAAAATGTTTCCATGGTGTGTATTGTTGTTCATTTTCATCAAATAAACAAAATAAAACCCAGAATGAATCCTGAAAGACAATAAAAGATCATAAAAGATGCTTCAGCCAAAGTGTTAATGTTACTAAAAGAGCCCAAATTTCTAAAAAGATTGCGAAAAACAACAATCATCTGTTTTAGAGTGAATGTTTGAGGTGTTTATAAGGCATTTATTTCATTTTTAGAAAATTTAATTTTTCACATTTTTCCATGAAAAGTGCCAATTCCCCCCCCTTTTGGGTTCTAGGTGAAAATCTCACTTGACACAAATCAAACAAAAATGTTTCCATGGTGTGTATTGTTGTTCATTTTCATCAAATAAACAAAATAAGACCCAGAATTAATCCTGAAAGACATGAAATGAACATAAAAGATGCTTCAGCGCAAGTGTTAATTTTACTAAAAGAGCCCAAATTTCTAAAAATATTGCGAAAAACAACAATCTTCTGGTTAAGAGTGAATGTTTGAGGTAATTAGAAGGCATTTATTTCATTTTTTAAAAATTTAATTTTTCACATTTTTCCATGAAAAGTGCCAATACCCCCCCTTTGGGTTCTAGGTGTAAATCTCACTCGACACAAATCAAACAAAAATGTATTCAAGGTGTGTATTGTTGTTCATTTTTATCAAATAAACAAAATAAAACCCAGAATGTATCCTTAAAGACAATAAATGATCATAAAAGATGCTTCAGCCCAGGTGTTAATGTTACTAAAAGAGCCCAAATTTCTAAAAATATTGCGAAAAACAACAATCTTCTGTTTTAGAGTGAATGTTTGAGGTGTTTAGAAGGCATTTTTTCATTTTTAGAAAATTTAATTTTTCACATTTTTCCATGAAAAGTGCCAATACCCCCCCTTTGGATTCTAGGTGAAAATCTCACTCGACACAAATCAAACAAAAATGTATCCATGGTGTGTATTGTTGTTAATTTTCATCAAATAAACAAAATAAAACCCAGAATGAATCCTGAAAGACAATAAAAGATCATAAAAGATGCTTCAGCCAAAGTGTTAATGTTACTAAAAGAGCCCAAATTTCTAAAAATATTGCGAAAAACAACAATCTTCTGTTTTAGAGTGAATGTTTGAGGTGTTTAGAAGGCATTTATTTCATTTTTAGAAAATTTAATTTTTCACATTTTTCCATGAAAAGTGCCAATACCCCCCCTTTGGGTACTAGGTGAAAATCTCACTTGACACAAATCAAACAAAAATGTTTCCATGGTGTGTATTGTTGTTCATTTTCATCAAATAAACAAAAAAAAACCCAGAATTAATCCTGAAACACATGAAATGAGCATTAAAGATGCTTCAGCGGAAGTGTTTATTTTAATAAAGAGGCCAAATTTCTAAAAATATTGCGAAAAACAACAATCTTCTGTTTTAGAGTGAATGTTTGAGGAGTTTAGAAGGCATTTATTTCATTTTTAGAAAATTTAATTTTTCACATTTTTCCATGAAAAGTGCCAATACCCCCCCTTTGGGTTCTAGGTGAAAATCTCACTCGACACAAATCAAACAAAAATGTATCCAAGGTGTGTATTGTTGTTCATTTTCATCAAATAAACAAAATAAAACCCAGAATGAATCCTGAAAGACAATAAAAGATCATAAAAGATGCTTCAGCCGAAGTGTTAATGTTACTAAAAGAGCCCAAATTTCTAAAAAGATTGCGAAAAACAACAATCTTCTGTTTTAGAGTGAATGTTTGAGGTGTTTATAAGGCATTTATTTCATTTTTAGAAAATTTAATTTTTCACATTTTTCCATGAAAAGTGCCAATACCCCCCCTTTTGGGTTCTAGGTGAAAATCTCACTCGACACAAATCAATCAAAAATGTTTCCATGGTGTGTATTGTTGTTCATTTTCATCAAATAAACAAAATAAAACCCAGAATTAATCCTGAAAGACAAGAAATGAGCATAAAAGATGCTTCAGCGCAAGTGTTAATGTTACTAAAAAAGCCCAAATTTCTAAAAATATTGCGAAAAACAACAATCTTCTGTTTTAGAGTGAATGTTTGAGGTGTTTAGAAGGCATTTATTTCATTTTTAGAAAATTTAATTTTTCACATTTTTCCATGAAAAGTGCCAATACCCCCCCTTTGGGTTCTAGGTGAAAATCTCACTCGACACAAATCAAACAAAAATGTTTCCATGGTGTGTATTGTTGTTCATTTTCATCAAATAAACAAAATAAAACCCAGAATTAATCCTGAAAGACATGAAATGAACATAAAAGATGCTTCAGCGCAAGTGTTAATTTTACTAAAAGAGCCCAAATTTCTAAAAATATTGCGAAAAACAACAATCTTCTGGTTAAGAGTGAATGTGTGAGGTGTTTAGAAGGCATTTATTTCATTTTTAGAAAATTCAATTTTTTACATTTTTCCATGAAAAGTGCAAACACCCCCCCCTTTGGGTTCTAGGTGAAAATCTCACTCGACACAAATCAAACAAAAATGTTTCAATGGTGTGTATTGTTGTTCATTTTCATCAAATAAAAAGAATAAAACCCAGAATTAATCTTGAAGGAGAAGAAATGAGCCTTAAAGGTGCTTCAGAGAAAGTGTTAATGTTACTAAAAGAGCCCAAATTTCTAAAAATATTGCGAAAAACAACAATCTTCTGTTTTAGAGTGAATGTTTGAGGTGTTTATAAGCCATTTATTTCATTTTTAGAAAATTTAATTTTTCACATTTTTCCATGAAAAGTGCCAATACCCTTTGGGTTCTAGGTGAAAATCTCACTCGACACAAATCAAACAAAAATGTATCCAAGGTGTGTATTGTTGTTCATTTTCATCAAATAAACAAAATAAAACCCAGAATGTATCCTGAAAGAAAATAAATGATCATAAAAGATGCTTCAGCCCAGGTAATAATGTTACTAAAAGAGCCCAAATTTCTAAAAATATTGCGAAAAACAACAATTTTCTGTTTTAGAGTGAATGTTTGAGGTGTTTAGAAGGCATTTATTTCATTTTTAGAAAATTTAATTTTTTACATTTTTCCATGAAAAGTGCCAATACCCCCCCCTTTGGGTTCTAGGTGAAAATCTCACTCGTTACAAATCAAACAAAAATGTATCCAAGGTGTGTATTGTTGTTCCTTTTCATCAAATAAACAAAATAAAACCCAGAATGAATCCTGAAAGACAATAAAAGATCATAAAAGATGCTTCAGCTCAGGTGTTAATGTTACTAAAAGAGCCCAAATTTCTAAAAATATTGCGAAAAACAACAATCTTCTGTTTTAGAGTGAATATTTGAGGTCTATAGAAGGCATTTATTTCATTTTTAGAAAATTTAATTTTTCACATTTTTCCATGAAAAATGCCAATACCCCCTCCTTTGGGTTCTAGGTGAAAATCTCACTCGACACAAATCAAACAAAAATGTATCCAAGGTGTGTATTGTTGTTCATTTTCATCAAATAAACAAAATTAAACCCAGAATGTATCCTGAAAGACAATAAAAGATCATAAAAGATGCTTCAGCCCATGTGTTAATGTTACTAAAAGAGCCCAAATTTCTAAAAATATTGCGAAAAACAACAATCTTCTGTTTTAGAGTGAATGTTTGAGGTGTTTAGAAGGCATTTATTTCATTTTTAGAAAATTTAATTTTTCACATTTTTCCATGAAAAGTGCCAATACCCCCCCCTTTGGGTTCTAGGTGAAAATCTCACTCGACACAAATCAAACAAAAATGTATCCAAGGTGTGTATTGCTGTTCATTTTCATCAAAGAAACAAAATAAAACCCAGAATGAATCCTGAAAGACAATAAAAGATCATAAAAGATGCTTCAGCCCAAGTGTTATTGTTACTAAAAGAGCCCAAATTTCTAAAAATATTGCGAAAAACAACAATCTTCTGTTTTAGAGTGAATGTTTGAGGTGTTTAGAAGGCATTTATTTCATTTTTTAAAAATTTAATTTTTCACATTTTTCCATGAAAAGTGCCAATACTCCCCCTTTGGGTTCTAGGTGAAAATCTCACTCGACACAAATCAAACAAAAATGTTTTCAAGGTGTGTATTGTTGTTCATTTTTATCAAATAAACAAAATAAAACCCAGAATGTATCCTTAAAGACAATAAATGATCATAAAAGATGCTTCAGCCCAGGAGTTAATCTTACTAAAAGAGCCCAAATTTCTAAAAATATTGCGAAAAACAACAATCTTCTGTTTTAGAGTGAATGTTTGAGGTGTTTAGAAGGCATTTTTTCATTTTTAGAAAATTTAATTTTTCACATTTTTCCATGAAAAGTGCCAATACCCCCCCTTTGGGTTCTAGGTGAAAATCTCACTCGACACAAATCAAACAAAAATGTTTCCATGGTGTGTATTGTTGTTCATTTTCATCAAATAAACAAAACAAAACCCAGAATGAATCCTGAAAGACAATAAAAGATCATAAAAGATGCTTCAGCCAAAGTGTTAATGTTACTAAAAGAGCCAAAATTTCTAAAAAGATTGCGAAAAACAACAATATTCTGTTTTAGAGTGAATGTTTGAGTAGTTTATAAGGCATTTATTTCATTTTTAGAAAATTTAATTTTTCACATTTTCCTATGAAAAGTGCCAATACCCCCCCTTTTGGGTTCTAGGTGAAAATCTCACTTGACACAAATCAAACAAAAATGTTTCCATGGTGTGTATTGTTGTTCATTTTCATCAAATAAACAAAATAAGACCCAGAATTAATCCTGAAAGACATGAAATGAACATAAAAGATGCTTCAGCCCAAGTGTTAATGTTAGTAAAAGAGCCCAAATTTCTAAAAATATTGCGAAAAACAACAATCTTCTGTTTTAGAGTGAATGTTTGAGGTGTTTAGAAGGCATTTATTTCATTTTTAGAAAATTTAATTTTTTACATTTTTCCATGAAAAGTGCCAATACCCCCCCCTTTGAGTTCTAAGTGAAAATCTCACTCGTTACAAATCAAACAAAAATGTATCCAAGGTGTGTATTGTTGTTCCTTTTCATCAAATAAACAAAATAAAACCCAGAATGAATCCTGAAAGACAATAAAAGATCATAAAAGATGCTTCAGCTCAGGTGTTAATGTTACTAACAGAGCCCAAATTTCTAAAAATATTGCGAAAAACAACAATCTTCTGTTTTAGAGTGAATGTTTGAGGTGTATAGAAGGCAATTATTTCATTTTTAGAAAATTTAATTTTTCACATTTTTCCATGAAAAATGCCAATACCCCCCCCTTTGGGTTCTAGGTGAAAATCTCACTCGACACAAATCAAACAAAAATGTATCCAAGGTGTGTATTGTTGTTCATTTTCATCAAATAAACAAAATAAAACCCAGAATGTATCCTGAAAGACAATAAAAGATCATAAAAGATGCTTCTGCCCAGGTGTTAATGTTACTAAAAGAGCCCAAATTTCTAAAAATATTGCGAAAAACAACAATCTTCTGTTTTAGAGTGAATGTTTGAGGTGTTTAGAAGGCTTTTATTTCATTTTTAGAAAATTTAATTTTTTACATTTTTCCATGAAAAGTGCCAATACCCCCCCCTTTGGGTTCTAGGTGAAAATCTCACTCGACACATCAAACAAAAATGTTTCCATGGTGTGTATTGTTGTTCATTTTCATCAAATAAACAAAATAAAACCCAGAATTAATCCTGAAAGAAAAGAAATGAGCATAAAAGATGCTTCAGCCCAAGTGTTAATGTTACTAAAAGAGGCCAAATTTCTAAAAATATTGCGAAAAACAACAATCTTCTGTTTTAGAGTGAATGTTTGAGGTGTTAAGAAGGTTTTTTTTCATTTTTAGAAAATTTTATTTTTCACATTTTTCCATGAAAAGTGCCAATACCCCCCCCTTTGGGTTCTAGGTGAAAATCCCAATCGACACAAATCAAACAAAAATGTATCCAAGGTGTGTATTGTTGTTCATTTTCATCAAATAAACAAAATAAAACCCAGAATGTATCCTGAAAGACAATAAAAGATCATAAAAGATGCTTCTGCCCAGGTGTTAATGTTACTAAAAGAGCCCAAATTTCTAAAAATATTGCGAAAAACAACAATCTTCTGTTTTAGAGTGAATGTTTGAGGTGTTTAGAAGGCATTTATTTCATTTTTAGAAAATTTAATTTTTCACATTTTTCCATGAAAAGTGCCAATTCCCCCCCCTTTGGGTTCTAGGTGAAAATCTCACTCGACACAAATCAATCAAAAATGTTTCCATGGTGTGTATTGTTGTTCATTTTCATCAAATAAACAAAATAAAACCCAGAATGAATCCTGAAAGACAAGAAATGAGCATAAAAGATGCTTCAGCGCAAGTGTTAATGTTACTAAAAGAGCCCAAATTTCTAAAAATATTGCGAAAAACAACAATCTTCTGTTTTAGAGTGAATGTTTGAGGTGTTTAGAAGGCATTTATTTCATTTTTAGAAAATTTAATTTTTTACATTTTTCCATGAAAAGTGCCAATACCCCCCCCCCCCTTTGGGTTCTAGGTGAAAATCTCACTCGACACAAATCAAACAAAAATGTTTCCATGGTGTGTATTGTTGTTCATTTTCATCAAATTAACAAAATATAACCCAGAATTAATCTTGAAGGACAAGAAATGAGCATAAAAGTTGCTTCAGAGAAAGTGTTAATGTTAGTAAAAGAGCCCAAATTTCTAAAAATATTGCGAAAAACAACAATCTTCTGTTTTAGAGTGAATGTTTGAGGTGTTTAGAAGGCATTTATTTCATTTTTAAAAAATTTAATTTTTTACATTTTTCCATGAAAAGTGCCAATACCCCCCCCTTTGGGTTCTAGGTGAAAATCTCACTCGACACATTTCAAACAAAAATGTTTCCATGGTGTGTATTGTTGTTCATTTTCATCAAATAAACAAAATAAAACCCAGAATTAATCCTGAAAAAAAAGAAATGAGCATAAAAGATGCTTCAGCCCAAGTGTTAATGTTACTAAAAGAGCCCAAATTTCTAAAAATATTGCGAAAAACAACAATCTTCTGTTTTAGAGTGAATGTTTGAGGTGTTAAGAAGGTTTTTTTTCATTTTTAGAAAATTTTATTTTTCACATTTTTCCATGAAAAGTGCCAATACCCCCCCCTTTGGGTTCTAGGTGAAAATCCCAATCGGCACAAATCAAACAAAAATGTATCCAAGGTGTGTATTGTTGTTCATTTTCATCAAATAAACAAAATAAAACCCAGAATGAATCCTGAAAGACAATAAAAGATCATAAAAGATGCTTCAGCCCAGGTGTTAATGTTACTAAAAGAGCCCAAAATTCTAAAAATATTGCGAAAAACAACAATCTTCTGTTTTAGAGTGAATGTTTGAGGTGTTTAGAAGGCATTTATTTCATTTTTAGAAAATTTAATTTTTCACATTTTTCCATGAAAAGTGCTAATACCTACCCTTTGGGTTCTAGGTGAAAATCTAACTTGACACAAATCAAACAAAAATGTTTCCATGGTGTGTATTGTTCTTCATTTTCATCAAATAAACAAAATAAAACACAGATTTAATCCTGAAAGACAAGAAATGAGCATAAAAGATGCTTCAGCGCAAGTGTTAATGTTACTAAAAGAGCCCAAATTTCTAAAAATATTGCGAAAAACAACAATCTTCTGTTTTAGAGTGAATGTTTGAGGTGTTTAGAAGATATTTATTTCATTTTTAGAAAATTTAATTTTTCACATTTTTCCATGAAAAGTGCCAATACCCCCCCTTTGGGTTCTAGGTGAAAATCTCACTCGACGCAAATCAAACAAAAATGTATCCAAGGTGTGTATTGTTGTTCATTTTCATCAAATAAACAAAATAAAACCCAGAATGAATCCTGAAAGTCAATAAAAGATCATAAAAGATGCTTCAGCCGAAGTGATAATGTTACTAAAAGAGCCAAAATTTCTAAAAATATTGCGAAAAACAACAATCTTCTGTTTTAGGTTGAATGTTTGAGGTGTTTAGAAGGTATTTATTTCATTTTTAGAAAATTTAATTTTTAACATTTTTCCATTAAAGGGCCAATACCCCCCCCTTTGGGTTCTAGGTGAAAATCTCACTCGACACAAATCAATCAAAAATGTTTCCATGGTATGTATTGTTGTTCATTTTCATCAAATAAACAAAATAAAACCCAGAATTAATCCTGAAAGGCAAGAAATGAGCATAAAAGATGCTTCAGCGCAAGTGTTAATGTTACTAAAAGAGCCCAAATTTCTAAAAATATTGCGAAAAACAACAATCTTCTGTTTTAGAGTGAATGTTTGAGGTGTTTAGAAGGCATTTATTTCATTTTTAGAAAATTTAATTTTTTACATTTTTCCATGAAAAGTGCCAATACCCCCCCGTTTGGGTTCTAGGTGAAAATCTCATTTGACACATATCAAACAAAAATGTTTCCATGGTGTGTATTGTTGTTCATTTTCATCAAATAAACAAAATAAAACCCAGAATTAATCCTGAAAGAAAAGAAATGAGCATAAAAGATGCTTCAGCCCAAGTGTTAATGTTACTAAAAGAGCCAAAATTTCTAAAAATATTGCGAAAAACAACAATCTTCTGTTTTAGAGTGAATGTTTGAGGTGTTTAGAAGGCATTTAATTCATTTTTAGAAAATTTAATTTTTCACATTTTTCCATGAAAAGTGCCAATACCCCCCCTTTGGGTTCTAGGTGAAAATCTTACTCGACACAAATCAAACAAAAATGTTTCCATGGTGTGTATTGTTGTTCATTTTCATCAAATAAACAAAATAAAACCCAGAATTAATCCTGAAAGACAAGAAATGAGCATAAAAGATGCTTCAGCGCAAGTGTTAATGTTACTAAAAGAGCCCAAATTTCTAAAAATATTGCGAAAAACAACAATCTTCTGTTTTAGAGTGAATGTTTGAGGTGTTTAGAAGGCATTTATTTCATTTTTAGAAAATTTAATTTTTCACATTTTTCCATGAAAAGTGCCAATACCCCCCCTTGGGGTTCTAGGTGAAAATCTCACTCAACACAAATCAAACAAAAATGTATCCAAGGTGTGTATTGTTGTTCATTTTCATCAAATAAACAAAATAAAACCCAGAATGTATCCTGAAAGACAATAAATTATCATAAAAGATGCTTCTACCCAGGTGTTAATGTTACTAAAAGAGCCCAAATTTCTAAAAATATTGCGAAAAACAACAATCTTCTGTTTTAGAGTGAATGTTTGAGGTGTTTAGAAGGCATTTATTTCATTTTTAGAAAATTTAATTTTTCACATTTTTCCATGAAAAGTGCCAATACCCCCCTCTTTGGGTTCTAGGTGAAAATCTCACTCGTTACAAATCAAACAAAAATGTATCCAAGGTGTTATTTGTTGTTCCTTTTCATCAAATAAACAAAATAAAACCCAGAATGAATCCTGAAAGACAATAAAAGATCATAAAAGATGCTTCAGCTCAGGTGTTAATGTTACTAAAAGAGCCCAAATTTCTAAAAATATTGCGAAAAACAACAATCTTCTGTTTTAGAGTGAATGTTTGAGGTGTATAGAAGGCATTTATTTCATTTTTAGAAAATTTAATTTTTCACATTTTTCCATGAAAAATGCCAAAACCCCCCCCTTTGGGTTCTAGGTGAAAATCTCACTCGACACAAATCAAACAAAAATGTATACAAGGTGTGTATTGTTGTTCATTTTCATCAAATAAACAAAATAAAACCCAGAATGTATCCTGAAAGACAATAAATGATCATAAAAGATGCTTCAGCCCAGGTGTTAATGTTACTATTGGAGCCAAAATTTCTAAAAATATTGCGAAAAACAACAATCTTCTGTTTTAGAGTGAATGTTTGAGGTGTTAAGAAGGCATTTATTTCATTTTAAGAAAATTTAATTTTTCACATTTTTCCATGAAAAGTGCCAATACCCCCCCCTTTGGGTTCTAGGTGAAAATCTCACTCGACACAAATCAAACAAAAATGTATCCAAGGTGTGTATTGTTGTTCATTTTCATCAAATAACCAAATAAAACCCAGAATGAATCCTGAAAGTCAATAAAAGATCATAAAAGATGCTTCAGCCGAAGTGTTAATGTTACTAAAAGAGCCAAAATTTCTAAAAATATTGCGAAAAACAACAATCTTCTGTTTTAGAGTGAATGTTTGAGGTGTTTAGAAGTTATTTATTTCATTTTTAGAAAATTTAATTTTTCACATTTTTCCATGAAAAGAGCCAATACCCCCCCTTTGGGTTCTAGGTGAAAATCTCACTCGACACAAATCAATCAAAAATGTTTCCATGGTGTGTATTGTTGTTAATTTTCATCAAATAAACAAAATAAAACCCAGAATTAATCCTGAAAGACAAGAAATGAGCATAAAAGATGCTTCAGCGCAAGTGTTAATGTTACTAAAAGAGCCCAAATTTCTAAAATATTGCGAAAAACAACAATCTTCTGTTTAAGAGTGAATGTTTGAGGTGTTTAGAAGGCATTTATTTCATTTTTAGAAAATTTAATTTTTCACATTTTTCCATTAAAAGTGCCAATACCCCCCCTTTGGGTTCTAGGTGAAAATCTCACTCGACACAAATCATACAAAAATGTATCCAAGGTGTGTATTGCTGTTCATTTTCATCAAAGAAACAAAATAAAACCCAGAATGAATCCTGAAAGACAATAAAAGATCATAAAAGATGCTTCAGCCCAAGTGTTATTGTTACTAAAAGAGCCCAAATTTCTAAAAATATTGTGAAAAACGACAATCTTCTGTTTTAGAGTGAATGTTTGAGGTGTTTAGAAGGTATTTATTTCATTTTTAGAAAATTTAATTTTTCACATTTTTCCATGAAAAGTGCCAATTCCCCCCCCCTTTGGGTTCTAGGTGAAAATCTCACTCGACACAAATCAATCAAAAATGTTTCCATGGTGTGTATTGTTGTTCATTTTCATCAAATAAACAAAATAAAACCCAGAATTAATCCTGAAAGACAAGAAATGAGCATAAAAGATGCTTAAGCGCAAGTGTTAATGTTACTAAAAGAGCCCAAATTTCTAAAAATATTGCGAAAAAAAACAATCTTCTGTTTAAGAGTGAATGTTTGAGGTGTTTAGAAGGCATTTATTTCATTTTTAGAAAATTTAATTTCTTACATTTTTCCATGAAAAGTGCCAATACCCCCCCCTTTGGGTTCTAGGTGAAAATCTCACTCGACACAAATCAAACAAAAATGTATCCAAGGTGTGTATTGTTGTTCAATTTCATCAAATAAACAAAATTAAACCCAGAATTAATCCTGAAAGAAAAGAAATGAGCATAAAAGATGCTTCAGCCCAAGTGTTAATGTTACTAAAAGAGCCCAAATTTCTAAAAATATTCCAAAAAACAACAATCTTCTGTTTAAGAGTGAATGTGTGAGGTGTTTAGAAGGCATTTACTTCATTTTTAGAAAATTTGATTTTTTACATCTTTCCATGAAAAGTGCCAACACCCCCCCTTTGGGTTCTAGGTGAAAATCTCACTCGACACAAATCAAACAAAAATGTATCCAAGGTGTGTATTGTTGTTCATTTTCATCAAATAAACAGAATAAAACCCAGAATTAATCTTGAAGGACAAGAAATGAGCCTTAAAGGTGCTTCAGAGAAAGTGTTAATGTTAATAAAAGAGCCCAAATTTCTAAAAATATTGCGAAAAACAACAATCATCTGTTTTAGAGTGAATGTTTGAGGTGTTAGGCATTTATTTCATTTTTAGAAAATTTAATTTTTCACATTTTTCCATGAAAAGTGCCAATACCCCCCCTTTGGGTTCTAGGTAAAAATCTCACTCGACACAAATCAAACAAAAATGTATCCAAGGTGTGTATTGTTGTTCATTTTCATCAAATAAACAAAATAAAACCCAGAATGTATCCTGAAAGACAATAAATGATCATAAAAGATGCTTCAGCCCAGGTGTTAATGTTACTAAAAGAGCCCAAATTTCTAAAAATATGGCGAAAAACAACAATCTTCTGTTTCAGAGTGAATGTTTGAGGCGTTTAGAAGGCATTTATTTCATTTTTAGAAAATTTAATTTTTCACATTTTTCCATGAAAAGTGCCAATACCCCCCTTTTGGTTCTAGGTGAAAATCTCACTCAACACAAATCAAACAAAAATGTATCCAAGGTGTGTATTGTTGTTCATTTTCATCAAATAAACAAAATAAAACCCAGAATGTATCCTGAAAGACAATAAATTATCATAAAAGATGCTTCTGCCCAGGTGTTAATGTTACTAAAAGAGCCCAAATTTCTAAAAATATTGCGAAAAACAACAATCTTCTATTTTAGAGTGAATGTTTGAGGTGTTTAGAAGGCATTTAATTCATTTTTAGAAAATTTAATTTTTCACATTTTTCCATGAAAAGTGCCAATACCCCCCCTTTGGGTTCTAGGTGAAAATCTCACTCGACACAAATCAAACAAAAATGTTTCCATGGTGTGTATTGTTGTTCATTTTCATCAAATAAACAAAATAAAACCCAGAATTAATCCTGAAAGACAAGAAATGAGCATGAAAGATGCTTCAGCGCAAGTGTTAATGTTACTAAAAGAGCCCAAATTTCTAAAATATTGCGAAAAACAACAATCTTCTGTTTTAGAGTGAATGTTTGAGGTGTTTAGAAGGCATTTATTTCATTTTTAGAAAATTTAATTTTTCACATTTTTCCATGAAAAGTGCCAATACCCCCCCTTGGGGTTCTAGGTGAAAATCTCACTCAACACAAATCAAACAAAAATGTATCCAAGGTGTGTATTGTTGTTCATTTTCATCAAATAAACAAAATAAAACCCAGAATGTATCCTGAAAGACAATAAATTATCATAAAAGATGCTTCTGCCCAGGTGTTAATGTTACTAAAGGAGCCCAAATTTCTAAAAATATTGCGAAAAACAACATTCTTCTGTTTTAGAGTGAATGTTTGAGGTGTTTAGAAGGCATTTATTTCATTTTTAGAAAATTTAATTTTTCACATTTTTCCATGAAAAGTGCCAATACCCCCCCCTTTGGGTTCTAGGTGAAAATCTCACTCGTTACAAATCAAACAAAAATGTATCCAAGGTGTGTATTGTTGTTCCTTTTCATCAAATAAACAAAATAAAACCCAGAATGAATCCTGAAAGACAATAAAAGATCATAAAAGATGCTTCAGCTCAGGAGTTAATGTTACTAAAAGAGCCCAAATTTCTAAAAATATTGCGAAAAACAACAATCTTCTGTTTTAGAGTGAATGTTTGAGGTGTATAGAAGGCATTTATTTCATTTTTAGAAAATTTAATTTTTCACATTTTTCCATGAAAAGTGCCAATACCCCCCCCTATGGGTTCTAGGTGAAAATCTCACTCGACACAAATCAAACAAAAATGTTTCCATGGTGTGTATTGTTGTTTATTTTCATCAAATAAACAAAATAAAACCCAGAATAAATCCTGAAAGACAAGAAATGAGCACAAAAGATGTTTCAGCGCTAGTGTTAATGTTACTAAAAGAGCCCAAATTTCTAAAAATATTGCGAAAAACAACAATCTTCTGTTTTAGAGTGAATGTTTGAGGTGTTTAGAAGGTATTTATTTCATTTTTAGATAATTTATTTTTCACATTTTTCCATGAAAAGTGCCAATACCCCCCCCCTTTGGGTTCTAGGTGAAAATCTCACTCGACACAAATCAAACAAAAATGTATCCAAGGTGTGTATTGTTGTTCATTTTCATCAAATAAACAAACTAAAACCCAGAATGAATCCTGAAAGTCAATAAAAGATCATAAAAGATGCTTCAGCCGAAGTGTTAATGTTACTAAAAGAGCCAAAATTTCTAAAAATATTGCGAAAAACAACAATCTTCTGTTTTAGAGTGAATGTTTGAGGTGTTTAGAAGGTATTTATTTCATTTTTAGAAAATTTAATTTTTCACATTTTTCCATGAAAAGTGCCAATACCCCCCCTTTGGGTTCTAGGTGAAAATCTCACTCGACACAAATCAATCAAAAATGTTTCCATGGTGTGTATTGTTGTTAATTTTCATCAAATAAACAAAATAAAACCCAGAATTAATCCTGAAAGACAAGAAATGAGCATAAAAGATGCTTCAGCGCAAGTGTTAATGTTACTAAAAGAGCCCAAATTTCTAAAAATATTGCGAAAAACAACAATCTTCTGTTTAAGAGTGAATGTTTGAGGTGTTTAGAAGGCATTTATTTCATTTTTAGAAAATTTAATTTTTCAAATTTTTCCATTAAAAGTGCCAATACCCCCCCTTTGGGATCTAGGTGAAAATCTCACTCGACACAAATCAAACAAAAATGTATCCAAGGTGTGTATTGCTGTTCATTTTCATCAAAGAAACAAAATAAAACCCAGAATGAATCCTGAAAGACAATAAAAGATCATAAAAGATGCTTCAGCCCAAGTGTTATTGTTACTAAAAGAGCCCAAATTTCTAAAAATATTGCGAAAAACGACAATCTTCTTTTTTAGAGTGAATGTTTGAGGTGTTTAGAAGGTATTTATTTCATTTTTAGAAAATTTAATTTTTCACATTTTTCCATGAAAAGTGCCAATTCCCCCCCCCTTTGGGTTCTAGGTGAAAATCTCACTCGACACAAATCAATCAAAAATGTTTCCATGGTGTGTATTGTCGTTCATTTTCATCAAATAAACAAAATAAAACCCAGAATTAATCCTGAAAGACAAGAAATGAGCATAAAAGATGCTTCAGCGCAAGTGTTAATGTTACTAAAAGAGCCCAAATTTCTAAAAATATTGCGAAAAAAAACAATCTTCTGTTTAAGAGTGAATGTTTGAGGTGTTTAGAAGGCATTTATTTCATTTTTAGAAAATTTAATTTCTTACATTTTTCCATGAAAAGTGCCAATACCCCCCCCTTTGGGTTCTAGGTGAAAATCTCACTCGACACAAATCAAACAAAAATGTATCCAAGGTGTGTATTGTTGTTCAATTTCATCAAATAAACAAAATTAAACCCAGAATTAATCCTGAAAGAAAAGAAATGAGCATAAAAGATGCTTCAGCCCAAGTGTTAATGTTACTAAAAGAGCCCAAATTTCTAAAAATATTCCAAAAAACAACAATCTTCTGTTTAAGAGTGAATGTGTGAGGTGTTTAGAAGGCATTTACTTCATTTTTAGAAAATTTAATTTTTTACATCTTTCCATGAAAAGTGCCAACACCCCCCCTTTGGGTTCTAGGTAAAAATCTCACTCGACACAAATCAAACAAAAATGTATTTAAGGTGTGTATTGTTGTTCATTTTCATCAAATAAACAGAATAAAACCCAGAATTAATCTTGAAGGACAAGAAATGAGCCTTAAAGGTGCTTCAGAGAAAGTGTTAATGTTACTAAAAGAGCCCAAATTTCTAAAAATATTGCGAAAAAACACAATCATCTGTTTTAGAGTGAATGTTTGAGGTGTTAGGCATTTATTTCATTTTTAGAAAATTTAATTTTTCACATTTTTCCATGAAAAGTGCCAACACCCCCCCTTTGGGTTCTAGGTGAAAATCTCACTCGACACAAATCAAACAAAAATGTATCCAAGGTGTGTATTGTTGTTCATTTTCATCAAATAAACAGAATAAAACCCAGAATTAATCTTGAAGGACAAGAAATGAGCCTTAAAGGTGCTTCAGAGAAAGTGTTAATGTTACTAAAAGAGCCCAAATTTCTAAAAATATTGCGAAAAACGACAATCTTCTCTTTTAGAGTGAATGTTTGAGGTGTTTAGAAGGTATTTTTTTCATTTTTAGAAAATTTAATTTTTCACATTTTTCCATGAAAAGTGCCAATACCCCCCCTATGGGTTCTAGGTGAAAATCTCACTCGACACATTTCAAACAAAAATGTTTCCATGGTGTTTATTGTTGTTCATTTTCATCAAATAAACAAAATAAAACCCAGAATGTATCCTGAAAGACAATAAATGATCATAAAAGATGCTTCAGCCCAGGTGTTAATGTTACTAAAAGAGCCCAAATTTCTAAAAATATGGCGAAAAACAACAATCTTCTGTTTCAGAGTGAATGTTTGAGGCGTTTAGAAGGCATTTATTTCATTTTTAGAAAATTTAATTTTTCACATTTTTCCATGAAAAGTGCCAATACCCCCCTTTTGGTTCTAGGTGAAAATCTCACTCAACACAAATCAAACAAAAATGTATCCAAGGTGTGTATTGTTGTTCATTTTCATCAAATAAACAAATTAAAACCCAGAATGTATCCTGAAAGACAATAAATTATCATAAAAGATGCTTCTGCCCAGGTGTTAATGTTACTAAAAGAGCCCAAATTTCTAAAAATATTGCGAAAAACAACAATCTTCTGTTTTAGAGTGAATGTTTGAGGTGTTTAGAAGGCATTTAATTCATTTTTAGAAAATTTAATTTTTCACATTTTTCCATGAAAAGTGCCAATACCCCCCCTTTGGGTCCTAGGTGAAAATCTCACTCGACACAAATCAAACAAAAATGTTTCCATGGTGTGTATTGTTGTTCATTTTCATCAAATAAACAAAATAAAACCCAGAATTAATCCTGAAAGACAAGAAATGAGCATAAAAGATGCTTCAGCGCAAGTGTTAATGTTACTAAAAGAGCCCAAATTTCTAAAAATATTGCGAAAAACAACAATCTTCTGTTTTAGAGTGAATGTTTGAGGTGTTTAGAAGGCATTTATTTCATTTTTAGAAAATTTAATTTTTCACATTTTTCCATGAAAAGTGCCAATACCCCCCCTTGGGGTTCTAGGTGAAAATCTCACTCAACACAAATCAAACAAAAATGTATCCAAGGTGTGTATTGTTGTTCATTTTCATCAAATAAACAAAATAAAACCCAGAATGTATCCTGAAAGACAATAAATTATCATAAAAGATGCTTCTGCCCAGGTGTTAATGTTACTAAAGGAGCCCAAATTTCTAAAAATATTGCGAAAAACAACATTCTTCTGTTTTAGAGTGAATGTTTGAGGTGTTTAGAAGGCATTTATTTCATTTTTAGAAAATTTAATTTTTCACATTTTTCCATGAAAAGTGCCAATACCCCCCCCTTTGGGTTCTTGGTGAAAATCTCACTCGTTACAAATCAAACAAAAATGTATCCAAGGTGTGTATTGTTTTTCCTTTTCATCAAATAAACAAAATAAAACCCAGAATGAATCCTGAAAGACAATAAAAGATCATAAAAGATGCTTCAGCTCAGGTGTTAATGTTACTAAAAGAGCCCAAATTTCTAAAAATATTGCGAAAAACAACAATCTTCTGTTTTAGAGTGAATGTGTGAGGTGTATAGAAGGCATTTATTTCATTTTTAGAAAATTTAATTTTTCACATTTTTCCATGAAAAGTGCCAATACCCCCCCCTATGGGTTCTAGGTGAAAATCTCACTCGACACAAATCAAACAAAAATGTTTCCATGGTGTGTATTGTTGTTTATTTTCATCAAATAAACAAAATAAAACCCAGAATAAATCCTGAAAGACAAGAAATGAGCACAAAAGATGTTTCAGCGCTAGTGTTAATGTTACTAAAAGAGCCCAAATTTCTAAAAATATTGCGAAAAACAACAATCTTCTGTTTTAGAGTGAATGTTTGAGGTGTTTAGAAGGTATTTATTTCATTTTTAGATAATTTATTTTTCACATTTTTCCATGAAAAGTGCCAATACCCCCCCCCTTTGGGTTCTAGGTGAAAATCTCACTCGTTACAAATCAAATAAAAATGTATCCAAGGTGTGTATTGTTGTTCATTTTCATCAAATAAACAAACTAAAACCCAGAATGAATCCTGCAAGTCAATAAAAGATCATAAAAGATGCTTCAGCCGAAGTGTTAATGTTACTAAAAGAGCCAAAATTTCTAAAAATATTGCGAAAAACAACAATCTTCTGTTTTAGAGTGAATGTTTGAGGTGTTTAGAAGGTATTTATTTCATTTTTAGAAAATTTAATTTTTCACATTTTTCCATGAAAAGTGCCAATACCCCCCCCCTTTGGGTTCTAGGTGAAAATCTCACTCGACACAAATCAATCAAAAATGTTTCCATGGTGTGTATTGTTGTTAATTTTCATCAAATAAACAAAATTAAACCCAGAATTAATCCTGAAAGACAAGAAATGAGCATAAAAGATGCTTCAGCGCAAGTGTTAATGTTACTAAAAGAGCCCAAATTTCTAAAAATATTGCGAAAAACAACAATCTTCTGTTTAAGAGTGAATGTTTGAGGTGTTTAGAAGGCATTTATTTCATTTTTAGAAAATTTAATTTTTCACATTTTTCCATGAAAAGTGCCAATACCCCCCCTTTGGGTTCTAGGTGAAAATCTCACTCGACACAAATCAAAAAAAATGTATCCAAGGTGTGTATTGCTGTTCATTTTCATCAAAGAAACAAAATAAAACCCAGAATGAATCCTGAAAGACAATAAAAGATCATAAAAGATGCTTCAGCCCAAGTGTTATTGTTACTAAAAGAGCCCAAATTTCTAAAAATATTGCGAAAAACGACAATCTTCTGTTTTACAGTGAATGTTTGAGGTGTTTAGAAGGTATTTATTTCATTTTTAGAAAATTTAATTTTTCACATTTTTCCATGAAAAGTGCCAATACCCCCCCTATGGGTTCTAGGTGAAAATCTCACTCGACACATTTCAAACAAAAATGTTTCCATGGTGTTTATTGTTGTTCATTTTCATTAAATAAACAAAATAAAACCCAGAATTAATCTTGAAGGACAAGAAATGAGCATAAAAGTTGCTTCAGGGAAAGTGTTAATGTTACTAAAAGAGCCCGAATTTCTAAAAATATTGCGAAAATCAACAATCTTCTGTTTTAGAGTGAATGTTTGAGGTGTTTAGAAGGCATTTATTTCATATTAGAAAATTTAATTTTTCACATTTTTCCATGAAAAGTGCCAATACCCCCCCCTATGGGTTCTAGCTGAAAATTTCACTCGACACAAATCAAACAAAAATGTTTCCATGGTGTGTATTGTTGTTTATTTTCATCAAATAAACAAAATAAAACCCAGAATAAATCCTGAAAGACAAGAAATGAGCACAAAAGATGTTTCAGCGCTAGTGTTAATGTTACTAAAAGAGCCCAAATTTCTAAAAATATTGCGAAAAACAACAATCTTCTGTTTTAGAGTGAATGTTTGAGGTGTTTAGAAGGTATTTATTTCATTTTTAGATAATTTATTTTTCACATTTTTCCATGAAAAGTGCCAATACCCCCCCCCTTTGGGTTCTAGGTGAAAATCTCCCTCGACACAAATCAAACAAAAATGTATCCAAGGTGTGTATTGTTGTTCATTTTCATCAAATAAACAAACTAAAACCCAGAATGAATCCTGAAAGTCAATAAAAGATCATAAAAGATGCTTCAGCCGAAGTGTTAATGTTACTAAAAGAGCCAAAATTTCTAAAAATATTGCGAAAAACAACAATCTTCTGTTTTAGAGTGAATGTTCGAGGTGTTTAGAAGGTATTTATTTCATTTTTAGAAAATTTAATTTTTCACATTTTTCCATGAAAAGTGCCAATACCCCCCCCTTTGGGTTCTAGGTGAAAATCTCCCTCGACACAAATCAATCAAAAATGTTTCCATGGTGTGTATTGTTGTTAATTTTCAACAAATAAACAAAATAAAACCCAGAATTAATCCTAAAAGACAAGAAATGAGCATAAAAGATGCTTCAGCGCAAGTGTTAATGTTACTAAAAGAGCCCAAATTTCTAAAAATATTGCGAAAAACAACAATCTTCTGTTTAAGAGTGAATGTTTGTGGTGTTTAGAAGGCATTTATTTCATTTTTAGAAAATTTAATTTTTCACATTTTTCCATGAAAAGTGCCAATACCCCCCCCCTTTGGGTTCTAGGTGAAAATCTCACTCGACACAAATCAAACAAAAATGTATCCAAGGTGTGTATTGCTGTTCATTTTCATCAAAGAAACAAAATAAAACCCAGAATGAATCCTGAAAGACAATAAAAGATCATAAAAGATGCTTCAGCCCAAGTGTTATTGTTACTAAAAGAGCCCAAATTTCTAAAAATATTGCGAAAAACGACAATCTTCTGTTTTAGAGTGAATGTTTGAGGTGTTTAGAAGGTATTTATTTCATTTTTAGAAAATTTAATTTTTCACATTTTTCCATGAAAAGTGCCAATACCCCCCCTTTGGGTTCTAGGTGAAAATCTCACTCGACACAAATCAAACAAAAATGTATCCAAGGTGTGTATTGCTGTTCATTTTCATCAAAGAAACAAAATAAAACCCAGAATGAATCCTGAAAGACAATAAAAGATCATAAAAGATGCTTCAGCCCAAGTGTTATTGTTACTAAAAGAGCCCAAATTTCTAAAAATATTGCGAAAAACGACAATCTTCTGTTTTAGAGTGAATGTTTGAGGTGTTTAGAAGGCATTTATTTCATTTTTAGAAAATTTAATTTCTTACGTTTTTCCATGAAAAGTGCCAATACCCTTTGGGTTCTAGGTGAAAATCTCACTCGACACAAATCAAACAAAAATGTTTCCATGGTGTGTATTGTTGTTCATTTTCATCAAATTAACAAAATAAAACCCAGAATTAATCTTGAAGGACAAGAAATGAGCATAAAAGTTGCTTCAGAGAAAGTGTTAATGTTACTAAAAGAGCCCAAATTTCTAAAAATATTGCGAAAAACAACAATCTTCTGTTTTAGAGTGAATGTTTGAGGTGTTTAGAAGGCATTTATTTCATTTTTAGAAAATTTAATTTTTTATTTTTTTCCAAGAAAAGTGCCAATACCCCCCCCCTTTGGGTTCTAGGTGAAAATCTCACTCGACACATATCAAACAAAAATGTTTCCATGGTGTGTATTGTTGTTCATTTTCATCAAATAAACAAAATAAAACCCAGAATTAATCCTGAAAGAAAAGAAATGAGCATAAAAGATGCTTCAGCCCAAGTGTTAATGTTACTAAAAGAGCCCAAATTTCTAAAAATATTGCGAAAAACAACAATCTTCTGTTTTAGAGTGAATGTTTGAGGCGTTTAGAAGGCATTTATTTCATTTTTAGAAAATTTAATTTTTCACATTTTTCCATGAAAAGTGCCAATACCCCCCCTTTGGGTTCTAGGTGAAAATCTCACTCGTTACAAATCAAACAAAAATGTATCCAAGGTGTGTATTGTTGTTCATTTTCATCAAATAAACAAATTAAAACCCAGAATGAATCCTGAAAGTCAATAAAAGATCATAAAAGATGCTTCAGCCGAAGTGTTAATGTTACTAAAAGAGCCAAAATTTCTAAAAATATTGCGAAAAACAACAATCTTCTGTTTTAGAGTGAATGTTTGAGGTGTTTAGAAGGTATTTATTTCATTTTTAGAAAATTTAATTTTTCACATTTTTCCATGAAAAGTGCCAATACCCCCCCCTTTGGGTTCTAGGTGAAAATCTCACACGACACAAATCAATCAAAAATGTTTCCATGGTGTGTATTGTTGTTAATTTTCATCAAATAAACAAAATAAAACCCAGAATTAATCCTGAAAGACAAGAAATGAGCATAAAAGATGCTTCAGCGCAAGTGTTAATGTTACTAAAAGAGCCCAAATTTCTAAAAATATTGCGAAAAACGACAATCTTCTGTTTTACAGTGAATGTTTGAGGTGTTTAGAAGGTATTTATTTCATTTTTAGAAAATTTAATTTTTCACATTTTTCCATGAAAAGTGCCAATACCCCCCCTATGGGTTCTAGGTGAAAATCTCACTCGACACATTTCAAACAAAAATGTTTCCATGGTGTTTATTGTTGTTCATTTTCATTAAATAAACAAAATAAAACCCAGAATTAATCTTGAAGGACAAGAAATGAGCATAAAAGTTGCTTCAGGGAAAGTGTTAATGTTACTAAAAGAGCCCGAATTTCTAAAAATATTGCGAAAATCAACAATCTTCTGTTTTAGAGTGAATGTTTGAGGTGTTTAGAAGGCATTTATTTCATATTAGAAAATTTAATTTTTCACATTTTTCCATGAAAAGTGCCAATACCCCCCCCTATGGGTTCTAGCTGAAAATTTCACTCGACACAAATCAAACAAAAATGTTTCCATGGTGTGTATTGTTGTTTATTTTCATCAAATAAACAAAATAAAACCCAGAATAAATCCTGAAAGACAAGAAATGAGCACAAAAGATGTTTCAGCGCTAGTGTTAATGTTACTAAAAGAGCCCAAATTTCTAAAAATATTGCGAAAAACAACAATCTTCTGTTTTAGAGTGAATGTTTGAGGTGTTTAGAAGGTATTTATTTCATTTTTAGATAATTTATTTTTCACATTTTTCCATGAAAAGTGCCAATACCCCCCCCCTTTGGGTTCTAGGTGAAAATCTCCCTCGACACAAATCAAACAAAAATGTATCCAAGGTGTGTATTGTAGTTCATTTTCATCAAATAAACAAACTAAAACCCAGAATGAATCCTGAAAGTCAATAAAAGATCATAAAAGATGCTTCAGCCGAAGTGTTAATGTTACTAAAAGAGCCAAAATTTCTAAAAATATTGCGAAAAACAACAATCTTCTGTTTTAGAGTGAATGTTCGAGGTGTTTAGAAGGTATTTATTTCATTTTTAGAAAATTTAATTTTTCACATTTTTCCATGAAAAGTGCCAATACCCCCCCCTTTGGGTTCTAGGTGAAAATCTCACTCGACACAAATCAATCAAAAATGTTTCCATGGTGTGTATTGTTGTTAATTTTCAACAAATAAACAAAATAAAACCCAGAATTAATCCTAAAAGACAAGAAATGAGCATAAAAGATGCTTCAGCGCAAGTGTTAATGTTACTAAAAGAGCCCAAATTTCTAAAAATATTGCGAAAAACAACAATCTTCTGTTTAAGAGTGAATGTTTGTGGTGTTTAGAAGGCATTTATTTCATTTTTAGAAAATTTAATTTTTCACATTTTTCCATGAAAAGTGCCAATACCCCCCCCCTTTGGGTTCTAGGTGAAAATCTCACTCGACACAAATCAAACAAAAATGTATCCAAGGTGTGTATTGCTGTTCATTTTCATCAAAGAAACAAAATAAAACCCAGAATGAATCCTGAAAGACAAAAAAAGATCATAAAAGATGCTTCAGCCCAAGTGTTATTGTTACTAAAAGAGCCCAAATTTCTAAAAATATTGCGAAAAACGACAATCTTCTGTTTTAGAGTGAATGTTTGAGGTGTTTAGAAGGTATTTATTTCATTTTTAGAAAATTTAATTTTTCACATTTTTCCATGAAAAGTGCCAATTCCCCCCCCTTTGGGTTCTAGGTGAAAATCTCACTCGACACAAATCAATCAAAAATGTTTCCATGGTGTGTATTGTTGTTCATTTTCATCAAATAAACAAAATAAAACCCAGAATTAATCCTGAAAGACAAGAAATGAGCATAAAAGATGCTTCAGCGCAAGTGTTAATGTTACTAAAAGAGCCCAAATTTCTAAAAATATTGCGAAAAACAACAATCTTCTGTTTAAGAGTGAATGTTTGAGGTGTTTAGAAGGCATTTATTTCATTTTTAGAAAATTTAATTTCTTACATTTTTCCATGAAAAGTGCCAATACCCCCCCCTTTGGGTTCTAGGTGAAAATCTCACTCGACACAAATCAAACAAAAATGTTTCCATGGTGTGTATTGTTGTTCATTTTCATCAAATTAACAAAATAAAACCCAAAATTAATCTTGAAGGACAAGAAATGAGCATAAAAGTTGCTTCAGAGAAAGTGTTAATGTTACTAAAAGAGCCCAAATTTCTAAAAATATTGCGAAAAACAACAATCTTCTGTTTTAGAGTGAATGTTTGAGGTGTTTAGAAGGCATTTATTTCATTTTTAAAAAATTTAATTTTTTACATTTTTCCAAGAAAAGTGCCAATACCCCCCCCCTTTGGGTTCTAGGTGAAAATCTCACTCGACACATATCAAACAAAAATGTTTCCATGGTGTGTATTGTTGTTCATTTTCATCAAATAAACAAAATAAAACCCAGAATTAATCCTGAAAGAAAAGAAATGAGCATAAAAGATGCTTCAGCCCAAGTGTTAATGTTACTAAAAGAGCCCAAATTTCTAAAAATATTGCGAAAAACAACAATCTTCTGTTTTAGAGTGAATGTTTGAGGTGTTAAGAAGTTTTTTTTCATTTTTAGAAAATTTTATTTTTCACATTTTTCCATGAAAAGTGCCAATACCCCCCCCTTTGGGTTCTAGGTGAAAATCCCAATCGACACAAATCAAACAAAAATGTATCCAAGGTGTGTATTGTTGTTCATTTTCATCAAATAAAAAAAATAAAACCCAGAATATATCCTGAAAGACAAAAAATGATCATAAAAGATGCTTCAGCCCAGGTGTTAATGTTACTAAAAGAGCCCAAATTTCTAAAAATATGGCGAAAAACAACAATCTTCTGTTTTAGAGTGAATGTTTGAGGCGTTTAGAAGGCATTTATTTCATTTTTAGAAAATTTAATTTTTCACATTTTTCCATGAAAAGTGCCAATACCCCCCCTTTGGGTTCTAGGTGAAAATCTCACTCGTTACAAATCAAACAAAAATGTATCCAAGGTGTGTATTGTTGTTCCTTTTCATCAAATAAACAAAATAAAACCCAGAATGAATCCTGAAAGACAATTAAAGATCATAAAAGATGCTTCAGCCGAAGTGTTAATGTTACTAAAAGAGCCCAAATTTCTAAAAATATGGCGAAAAACAACAATCTTCTGTTTTAGAGTGAATGTTTGAGGTGTTAAGGTTTTTTTTAATTTTTAGAAAATTTTATTTTTCACATTTTTCCATGAAAAGTGCCAATACCCCCCCTTTGGGTTCTAGGTGAAAATCTCACTGGACACAAATCAAACAAAAATGTATCCAAGGTGTGTATTGTTGTTCATTTTCATCAAATAAACAAAATAAAACCCAGAATGAATCCTGAAAGTCAATAAAAGATCATAAAAGATGCTTCAGCCGAAGTGTTTATGTTACTAAAAGAGCCAAAATTTCTAAAAATATTGCGAAAAACAACAATCTTCTGTTTTAGAGTGAATGTTTGAGGTGTTTAGAAGGTATTTATTTCATTTTTAGAAAATTTAATTTTTCACATTTTTCCATGAAAAGTGCCAATACCCCCCCCTTTGGGTTCTAGGTGAAAATCTCACACGACACAAATCAATCAAAAATGTTTCCATGGTGTGTATTGTTGTTAATTTTCATCAAATAAACAAAATAAAACCCAGAATTAATCCTGAAAGACAAGAAATGAGCATAAAAGATGCTTCAGCGCAAGTGTTAATGTTACTAAAAGAGCCCAAATTTCTAAAAATATTGCGAAAAACAACAATCTTCTGTTTTAGAGTGAATGTTTGAGGTGTTTAGAAGGCATTTATTTCATTTTTAGAAAATTTAATTTTTCACATTTTTCCATGAAAAGTGCCAATACCCCCCCTTTGGGTTCTAGGTGAAAATCTCACTCGACACAAATCAAACAAAAATGTATCCAAGGTGTGTATTGCTGTTCATTTTCATCAAAGAAACAAAATAAAACCCAGAATGAATCCTGAAAGACAATAAAAGATCATAAAAGATGCTTCAGCCCAAATGTTATTGTTACTAAAAGAGCCCAAATTTCTAAAAATATTGCGAAAAACAACAATCTTCTGTTTTAGAGTGAATGTTTGAGGTGTTAAGAAGGTTTTTTTTAATTTTTAGAAAATTTTATTTTTCACATTTTTCCATGAAAAGTGCCAATACCCCCCCTTTGGGTTCTAGGTGAAAATCCCAATCGACACAAATCAAACAAAAATGTATCCAAGGTGTGTATTGTTGTTCATTTTCATCAAATAAACAAAATAAAACCCAGAATGTATCCTGAAAGACAATAAATGATCATAAAAGATGCTTCAGCCCAGGTGTTAATGTTACTAAAAGAGCCCAAATTTCTAAAAATATGGCGAAAAACAACAATCTTCTGTTTCAGAGTGAATGTTTGAGGCGTTTAGAAGGCATTTATTTCATTTTTAGAAAATTTAATTTTTCACATTTTTCAATGAAAAGTGCCAATACCCCCCCTTTGGGTTCTAGGTGAAAATCTCACTCAACACAAATCAAACAAAAATGTATCCAAGGTGTGTATTGTTGTTCATTTTCATCAAATAAACAAAATAAAACCCAGAATGTATCCTGAAAGACAATAAATTATCATAAAAGATGCTTCTGCCCAGGTGTTAATGTTACTAAAAGAGCCCAAATTTCTAAAAATATTGCGAAAAACAACAATCTTCTGTTTTAGAGTGAATGTTTGAGGTGTTTAGAAGGCATTTATTTCATTTTTAGAAAATTTAATTTTTCACATTTTTCCATGAAAAGTGCCAATACCCCCCCTTTGGGTTCTAGGTGAAAATCTCACTCAACACAAATCAAACAAAAATGTATCCAAGGTGTGTATTGTTGTTCATTTTCATCAAATAAACAAAATAAAACCCAGAATGTATCCTGAAAGACAATAAATTATCATAAAAGATGCTTCTGCCCAGGTGTTAATGTTACTAAAAGAGCCCAAATTTCTAAAAATATTGAGAAAAACAACAATCTTCTGTTTTAGAGTGAATGTTTGAGGTGTTTAGAAGGCATTTATTTCATTTTTAGAAAATTTAATTTTTCTCATTTTTCCATGAAAAGTGCCAATACCCCCCCCTTTGGGTTCTAGATGAAAATCTCACTCGTTACAAATCAACCAAAAATGTATCCAAGGTGTGTATTGTTGTTCCTTTTCATCAAATAAACAAAATAAAACCCAGAATGAATCCTGAAAGACAATAAAAGATCATAAAAGATGCTTCAGCCGAAGTGTTAATGTTACTAAAAGAGCCCAAATTTCTAAAAATATGGCGAAAAACAACAATCTTCTGTTTTAGAGTGAATGTTTGAGGTGTTAAGGTTTTTTTTAATTTTTAGAAAATTTTATTTTTCACATTTTTCCATGAAAAGGGCCAATACCCCCCCTTTGGGTTCTAGGTGAAAATCTCACTCGACACAAATCATACAAAAATGTTTCCATGGTGTGTATTGTTGTTAATTTTCATCAAATAAACAAAATAAAACCCAGAATTAATCCTGAAAGACAAGAAATGAGCATAAAAGATGCTTCAGCGCAAGTGTTAATGTTACTAAAGGAGCCCAAATTTCTAAAAATATTGCGAAAAACAACAATCTTCTGTTTTAGAGTGAATGTTTGAGGTGTTTAGAAGGCATTTATTTCATTTTTAGAAAATTTAATTTTTCACATTTTTCCATGAAAAGTGCCAACCCTTTGGGTTCTAGGTGAAAATCTCACTCGACACAAATCAAACAAAAATGTATCCAAGGTGTGTTTTGCTGTTCATTTTCATCAAAGAAACAAAATAAAACCCAGAATAAATCCTGAAAGACAATAAAAGATCATAAAAGATGCTTCAGCCCAAGTGTTATTGTTACTAAAAGAGCCCAAATTTCTAAAAATATTGCGAAAAACGACAATCTTCATTTTTAGAGTGAATGTTTGAGGTGTTTAGAAGGTATTTATTTCATTTTTAGAAAATTTAATTTTTCACATTTTTCCATGAAAAGTGCCAATTCCCCCCCCTTTGGGTTCTAGGTGAAAATCTCACTCGACACAAATCAATCAAAAATGTATCCAAGGTGTGTATTGTTGTTCATTTTCATCAAATAAACAAAATAAAACCCAGAATGTATCCTGAAAGACAATAAATTATCATAAAAGATGCTTCTGCCCAGGTGTTAATGTTACTAAAAGAGCCCAAATTTCTAAAAATATTGCGAAAAACAACAATCTTCTGTTTTAGAGTGAATGTTTTAGGTGTTTAGAAGGCATTTATTTCATTTTTAGAAAATTTAATTTTTCACATTTTTCCATGAAAAGTGCCCTTTGGGTTCTAGGTGAAAATCTCACTCGTTACAAATCAAACAAAAATGTATCCAAGGTGTGTATTGTTGTTCATTTTCATCAAATAAACAAAATAAAACCCAGAATGTATCCTGAAAGACAATAAATGATCATAAAAGATGCTTCAGCCCAGGTGTTAATGTTACTATTGGAGCCAAAATTTCTAAAAATATTGCGAAAAACAACAATCTTCTGTTTTGGAGTGAATGTTTGAGGTGTTTAGAAGGCATTTATTTCATTTTAAGAAAATTTAATTTTTCACATTTTTCCATGAAAAGTGCCAATACCCCCCCCTTTGGGTTCTAGGTGAAAATCTCACTCGACACAAATCAAACAAAAATGTATCCAAGGTGTGTATTGTTGTTCATTTTCATCAAATAAACAAAATAAAACCCAGAATGAATCCTGAAAGACAATAAAAGATCATAAAAGATGCTTCAGCCGAAGTGTTAATGTTACTAAAGGAGCCAAAATTTCTAAAAATATTGCGAAAAACAACAATCTTCTGTTTTAGAGTGAATGTTTGAGGTGTTTAGAAGGTATTTATTTCATTTTTAGAAAATTTAATTTTTCACATTTTTCCATGAAAAGTGCCAATACCCCCCCCTTTGGGTTCTAGGTGAAAATCTCACTCGACACAAATCAATCAAAAATGTTTCCATGGTGTGTATTGTTGTTCATTTTCATCAAATAAACAAAATAAAACCCAGAATTAATCCTGAAAGACAAAAAATGAGCATAAAAGATGCTTCAGCGCAAGTGTTAATGTTACTAAAAGAGCCCAAATTTCTAAAAATATTGCGAAAAACAACAATCTTCTGTTTTAGAGTGAATGTTTGAGGTGTTTAGAAGGCATTTATTTCATTTTTAGAAAATTTAATTTTTCACATTTTTCCATGAAAAATGCCAATACCCCCCCCTTTGGGTTCTAGGTGAATATCTCACTCGACACAAATCAATCAAAAATGTTTCCATGGTGTGTATTGTTGTTCATTTTCATCAAATAAACAAAATAAAACCCAGAATTAATCCTGAAAGACAAGAAATGAGCATAAAAGATGCTTCAGCGCAAGTGTTAATGTTACTAAAAGAGCCCAAATTTCTAAAAATATTGCGAAAAACAACAATCTTCTGTTTTAGAGTGAATGTTTGAGGTAATAAGAAGGCATTTATTTCATTTTTAGAAAATTTAATTTTTCACATTTTTCCATGAAAAGTACCAATACCCCCCCTTTTGGGTTCTAGGTGAAAATCTCACTTGACACAAATCAAACAAAAATGTTTCCATGGTGTGTATTGCTGTTCATTTTCATCAAATAAACAAAATAAAACCAAGAATGAATCCTGAAAGACATGAAATGAGCAGAAAAGATGATGCAGCGCAAGTGTTAATGTTACTAAAAGAGCCCAAATTTCTAAAAATATTGCGAAAAACAACAATCTTCTGTTTTAGAGTGAATGTTTGAGGTGTTTAGAAGGCATTTATTTCATTTTTAGAAAATTTAATTTTTCACATTTTTCCATGAAAAGTGCCAATACCCCCCCTTTGGGTTCTAGGTGAAAATCTCACTCGACAAAAATCAAACAAAAATGTTTCCATGGTGTGTATTGTTGTTCATTTTCATCAAATAAATTAAATAAAACCCAGAACTAATCTTGAAAGACAAGAAATGAGCATAAAAAATGCTTCAGGGAAAGTGTTAATGTTACTAAAAGAGCCCAAATTTCTAAAAATATTGCGAAAAACGACAATCTTCTGTTTTAGAGTGAATGTTTGAGGTGTTTAGAAGGTTTTTTTTCATTTTTAGAAAATTTTATTTTTCACATTTTTCGATGAAAAGTGCCAAAACCCCCCCCCTTTGGGTTCTAGGTGAAAATCTCACTCGTTACAAATCAAACAAAAATGTATCCAAGGTGTGTATTGTTGTTCATTTTCATCAAATAAACAAAATAAAACCCAGAATGTATCCTGAAAGACAATAAATGATCATAAAAGATGCTTCAGCCCAGGTGTTAATGTTACTAAAAGAGCCAAAATTTCTAAAAATATTGCGAAAAAAACAACAATCTTCTGTTTTAGAGTGAATGTTTGAGGTGTTTAGAAGGCATTTATTTCACTTTTAGAAAATTTAATTTTTCACATTTTTCCATGAAAAGTGCCAATACCCCCCCTTGGGGTTCTAGGTGAAAATCTCACTCAACACAAATCAAACAAAAATGTATCCAAGGTGTGTATTGTTGTTCATTTTCATCAAATAAACAAAATAAAACCCAGAATGTATCCTGAAAGACAATAAATTATCATAAAAGATGCTTCTGCCCAGGTGTTAATGTTACTAAAGGAGCCCAAATTTCTAAAAATATTGCGAAAAACAACATTCTTCTGTTTTAGAGTGAATGTTTGAGGTGTTTAGAAGGCATTTATTTCATTTTTAGAAAATTTAATTTTTCACATTTTTCCATGAAAAGTGCCAATACCCCCCCCTTTGGGTTCTTGGTGAAAATCTCACTCGTTACAAATCAAACAAAAATGTATCCAAGGTGTGTATTGTTGTTCCTTTTCATCAAATAAACAAAATAAAACCCAGAATGAATCCTGAAAGACAATAAAAGATCATAAAAGATGCTTCAGCTCAGGTGTTAATGTTACTAAAAGAGCCCAAATTTCTAAAAATATTGCGAAAAACAACAATCTTCTGTTTTAGAGTGAATGTGTGAGGTGTATAGAAGGCATTTATTTCATTTTTAGAAAATTTAATTTTTCACATTTTTCCATGAAAAGTGCCAATACCCCCCCCTATGGGTTCTAGGTGAAAATCTCACTCGACACAAATCAAACAAAAATGTTTCCATGGTGTGTATTGTTGTTTATTTTCATCAAATAAACAAAATAAAACCCAGAATAAATCCTGAAAGACAAGAAATGAGCACAAAAGATGTTTCAGCGCTAGTGTTAATGTTACTAAAAGAGCCCAAATTTCTAAAAATATTGCGAAAAACAACAATCTTCTGTTTTAGAGTGAATGTTTGAGGTGTTTAGAAGGTATTTATTTCATTTTTAGATAATTTATTTTTCACATTTTTCCATGAAAAGTGCCAATACCCCCCCCCTTTGGGTTCTAGGTGAAAATCTCACTCGACACAAATCAAATAAAAATGTATCCAAGGTGTGTATTGTTGTTCATTTTCATCAAATAAACAAACTAAAACCCAGAATGAATCCTGAAAGTCAATAAAAGATCATAAAAGATGCTTCAGCCGAAGTGTTAATGTTACTAAAAGAGCCAAAATTTCTAAAAATATTGCGAAAAACAACAATCTTCTGTTTTAGAGTGAATGTTTGAGGTGTTTAGAAGGTATTTATTTCATTTTTAGAAAATTTAATTTTTCACATTTTTCCATGAAAAGTGCCAATACCCCCCCCCTTTGGGTTCTAGGTGAAAATCTCACTCGACACAAATCAATCAAAAATGTTTCCATGGTGTGTATTGTTGTTAATTTTCATCAAATAAACAAAATTAAACCCAGAATTAATCCTGAAAGACAAGAAATGAGCATAAAAGATGCTTCAGCGCAAGTGTTAATGTTACTAAAAGAGCCCAAATTTCTAAAAATATTGCGAAAAACAACAATCTTCTGTTTAAGAGTGAATGTTTGAGGTGTTTAGAAGGCATTTATTTCATTTTTAGAAAATTTAATTTTTCACATTTTTCCATGAAAAGTGCCAATACCCCCCCTTTGGGTTCTAGGTGAAAATCTCACTCGACACAAATCAAAAAAAATGTATCCAAGGTGTGTATTGCTGTTCATTTTCATCAAAGAAACAAAATAAAACCCAGAATGAATCCTGAAAGACAATAAAAGATCATAAAAGATGCTTCAGCCCAAGTGTTATTGTTACTAAAAGAGCCCAAATTTCTAAAAATATTGCGAAAAACGACAATCTTCTGTTTTAGAGTGAATGTTTGAGGTGTTTAGAAGGTATTTATTTCATTTTTAGAAAATTTAATTTTTCACATTTTTCCATGAAAAGTGCCAATACCCCCCCTATGGGTTCTAGGTGAAAATCTCACTCGACACATTTCAAACAAAAATGTTTCCATGGTGTTTATTGTTGTTCATTTTCATTAAATAAACAAAATAAAACCCAGAATTAATCTTGAAGGACAAGAAATGAGCATAAAAGTTGCTTCAGGGAAAGTGTTAATGTTACTAAAAGAGCCCGAATTTCTAAAAATATTGCGAAAATCAACAATCTTCTGTTTTAGAGTGAATGTTTGAGGTGTTTAGAAGGCATTTATTTCATATTAGAAAATTTAATTTTTCACATTTTTCCATGAAAAGTGCCAATACCCCCCCCTATGGGTTCTAGCTGAAAATTTCACTCGACACAAATCAAACAAAAATGTTTCCATGGTGTGTATTGTTGTTTATTTTCATCAAATAAACAAAATAAAACCCAGAATAAATCCTGAAAGACAAGAAATGAGCACAAAAGATGTTTCAGCGCTAGTGTTAATGTTACTAAAAGAGCCCAAATTTCTAAAAATATTGCGAAAAACAACAATCTTCTGTTTTAGAGTGAATGTTTGAGGTGTTTAGAAGGTATTTATTTCATTTTTAGATAATTTATTTTTCACATTTTTCCATGAAAAGTGCCAATACCCCCCCCCTTTGGGTTCTAGGTGAAAATCTCCCTCGACACAAATCAAACAAAAATGTATCCAAGGTGTGTATTGTTGTTCATTTTCATCAAATAAACAAACTAAAACCCAGAATGAATCCTGAAAGTCAATAAAAGATCATAAAAGATGCTTCAGCCGAAGTGTTAATGTTACTAAAAGAGCCAAAATTTCTAAAAATATTGCGAAAAACAACAATCTTCTGTTTTAGAGTGAATGTTCGAGGTGTTTAGAAGGTATTTATTTCATTTTTAGAAAATTTAATTTTTCACATTTTTCCATGAAAAGTGCCAATACCCCCCCCTTTGGGTTCTAGGTGAAAATCTCCCTCGACACAAATCAATCAAAAATGTTTCCATGGTGTGTATTGTTGTTAATTTTCAACAAATAAACAAAATAAAACCCAGAATTAATCCTAAAAGACAAGAAATGAGCATAAAAGATGCTTCAGCGCAAGTGTTAATGTTACTAAAAGAGCCCAAATTTCTAAAAATATTGCGAAAAACAACAATCTTCTGTTTAAGAGTGAATGTTTGTGGTGTTTAGAAGGCATTTATTTCATTTTTAGAAAATTTAATTTTTCACATTTTTCCATGAAAAGTGCCAATACCCCCCCCCTTTGGGTTCTAGGTGAAAATCTCACTCGACACAAATCAAACAAAAATGTATCCAAGGTGTGTATTGCTGTTCATTTTCATCAAAGAAACAAAATAAAACCCAGAATGAATCCTGAAAGACAATAAAAGATCATAAAAGATGCTTCAGCCCAAGTGTTATTGTTACTAAAAGAGCCCAAATTTCTAAAAATATTGCGAAAAACGACAATCTTCTGTTTTAGAGTGAATGTTTGAGGTGTTTAGAAGGTATTTATTTCATTTTTAGAAAATTTAATTTTTCACATTTTTCCATGAAAAGTGCCAATTCCCCCCCTTTGGGTTCTAGGTGAAAATCTCACTCGACACAAATCAATCAAAAATGTTTCCATGGTGTGTATTGTTGTTCATTTTCATCAAATAAACAAAATAAAACCCAGAATTAATCCTGAAAGACAAGAAATGAGCATAAAAGATGCTTCAGCGCAAGTGTTAATGTTACTAAAAGAGCCCAAATTTCTAAAAATATTGCGAAAAACAACAATCTTCTGTTTAAGAGTGAATGTTTGAGGTGTTTAGAAGGCATTTATTTCATTTTTAGAAAATTTAATTTCTTACGTTTTTCCATGAAAAGTGCCAATACCCTTTGGGTTCTAGGTGAAAATCTCACTCGACACAAATCAAACAAAAATGTTTCCATGGTGTGTATTGTTGTTCATTTTCATCAAATTAACAAAATAAAACCCAGAATTAATCTTGAAGGACAAGAAATGAGCATAAAAGTTGCTTCAGAGAAAGTGTTAATGTTACTAAAAGAGCCCAAATTTCTAAAAATATTGCGAAAAACAACAATCTTCTGTTTTAGAGTGAATGTTTGAGGTGTTTAGAAGGCATTTATTTCATTTTTAGAAAATTTAATTTTTTACATTTTTCCAAGAAAAGTGCCAATACCCCCCCCCTTTGGGTTCTAGGTGAAAATCTCACTCGACACATATCAAACAAAAATGTTTCCATGGTGTGTATTGTTGTTCATTTTCATCAAATAAACAAAATAAAACCCAGAATTAATCCTGAAAGAAAAGAAATGAGCATAAAAGATGCTTCAGCCCAAGTGTTAATGTTACTAAAAGAGCCCAAATTTCTAAAAATATTGCGAAAAACAACAATCTTCTGTTTTAGAGTGAATGTTTGAGGCGTTTAGAAGGCATTTATTTCATTTTTAGAAAATTTAATTTTTCACATTTTTCCATGAAAAGTGCCAATACCCCCCCTTTGGGTTCTAGGTGAAAATCTCACTCGTTACAAATCAAACAAAAATGTATCCAAGGTGTGTATTGTTGTTCATTTTCATCAAATAAACAAAATAAAACCCAGAATGAATCCTGAAAGTCAATAAAAGATCATAAAAGATGCTTCAGCCGAAGTGTTAATGTTACTAAAAGAGCCAAAATTTCTAAAAATATTGCGAAAAACAACAATCTTCTGTTTTAGAGTGAATGTTTGAGGTGTTTAGAAGGTATTTATTTCATTTTTAGAAAATTTAATTTTTCACATTTTTCCATGAAAAGTGCCAATACCCCCCCCTTTGGGTTCTAGGTGAAAATCTCACACGACACAAATCAATCAAAAATGTTTCCATGGTGTGTATTGTTGTTAATTTTCATCAAATAAACAAAATAAAACCCAGAATTAATCCTGAAAGACAAGAAATGAGCATAAAAGATGCTTCAGCGCAAGTGTTAATGTTACTAAAAGAGCCCAAATTTCTAAAAATATTGCGAAAAACAACAATCTTCTGTTTAGAGTGAATGTTTGAGGTGTTTAGAAGGCATTTATTTCATTTTTAGAAAATTTAATTTTTCACATTTTTCCATGAAAAGTGCCAATACCCCCCCTTTGGGTTCTAGGTGAAATCTCACTCGACAAAAATCAACAAAAATGTTTCCATGGTGTGTATTGTTGTTCATTTTCATCAAATAAATTAAATAAACCCAGAACTAATCTTGAAAGACAAGAAATGAGCATAAAAAATGCTTCAGGGAAAGTGTTAATGTTACTAAAAGAGCCAAATTCTAAAAATATTGCGAAAAAACGACAATCTTCTGTTTTAGAGTGAATGTTTGAGGTGTTTAGAAGGTTTTTTTTCATTTTTAGAAAATTTTATTTTTCACATTTTTCGATGAAAAGTGCCAAAACCCCCCCCTTTGGGTTCTAGGTGAAAATCTCACTCGACACAAATCAAACAAAAATGTTCCATGGTGTGTATTGTTGTTTATTTTCATCAAATAAACAAAATAAAACCCAGAATAATCCTGAAAGACAAGAAATGAGCACAAAAGATGTTTCAGCGCTAGTGTTAATGTTACTAAAAGAGCCCAAATTTCTAAAAATATTGCGAAAAACAACAATCTTCTGTTTTAGAGTGAATGTTTGAGGTGTTTAGAAGGTATTTATTTCATTTTTAGATAATTTATTTTTCACATTTTTCCATGAAAAGTGCCAATACCCCCCCCTTTGGGTTCTAGGTGAAAATCTCCCTCGACACAAATCAAACAAAAATGTATCCAAGGTGTGTATTGTAGTTCATTTTCATCAAATAAACAAACTAAAACCAGAATGAATCCTGAAAGTCAATAAAAGATCATAAAAGATGCTTCAGCCGAATTGTTAATGTTACTAAAAGAGCCAAAATTTCTAAAAATATTGCGAAAAACAACAATCTTCTGTTTTAGAGTGAATGTTCGAGGTGTTTAGAAGGTATTTATTTCATTTTTAGAAAATTTAATTTTTCACATTTTTCCATGAAAAGTGCCAATACCCCCCCCTTTGGGTTCTAGGTGAAAATCTCACTCGACACAAATCAATCAAAAATGTTTCCATGGTGTGTATTGTTGTTAATTTTCAACAAATAAACAAAATAAAACCCAGAATTAATCCTAAAAGACAAGAAATGAGCATAAAAGATGCTTCAGCGCAAGTGTTAATGTTACTAAAAGAGCCCAAATTTCTAAAAATATTGCGAAAAACAACAATCTTCTGTTTAAGAGTGAATGTTTGTGGTGTTAGAAGGCATTTATTTCATTTTTAGAAAATTTAATTTTTCACATTTTTCCATGAAAAGTGCCAATACCCCCCCCCTTTGGGTTCTAGGTGAAAATCTCACTCGACACAATCAAACAAAAATGTATCCAAGGTGTGTATTGCTGTTCATTTTCATCAAAGAAACAAATAAAACCCAGAATGAATCCTGAAAGACAAAAAAAGATCATAAAAGATGCTTCAGCCCAAGTGTTATTGTTACTAAAAGAGCC
This sequence comes from Hetaerina americana, assembly GCF_022747635.1. Lineage (NCBI taxonomy): Eukaryota > Metazoa > Arthropoda > Insecta > Odonata > Calopterygidae > Hetaerina > Hetaerina americana. The sequence goes on along the minus strand of NW_027286793.1, from coordinate 2,848 downwards.
CAAATTTCTAAAAATATTGCGAAAAACGACAATCTTCTGTTTTAGAGTGAATGTTTGAGGTGTTTAGAAGGTATTTATTTCATTTTTAGAAAATTTAATTTTTCACATTTTTCATGAAAAGTGCCAATTCCCCCCCTTTGGGTTCTAGGTGAAAATCTCACTCGACACAAATCAATCAAAAATGTTTCCATGGTGTGTATTGTTGTTCATTTTCATCAAATAAACAAAATAAAACCCAGAATTAATCCTGAAAGACAAGAAATGAGCATAAAAGATGCTTCAGCGCAAGTGTTAATGTTACTAAAAGAGCCCAAATTTCTAAAAATATTGCGAAAAACAACAATCTTCTGTTTAAGAGTGAATGTTTGAGGTGTTTAGAAGGCATTTATTTCATTTTTAGAAAATTTAATTTCTTACATTTTCCATGAAAAGTGCCAATACCCCCCCCCTTTGGGTTCTAGGTGAAAATCTCACTCGACACAAATCAAACAAAAATGTTTCCATGGTGTGTATTGTTGTTCATTTTCATCAAATTAACAAAATAAAACCCAGAATTAATCTTGAAGGACAAGAAATGAGCATAAAAGTTGCTTCAGAGAAAGTGTTAATGTTACTAAAAGAGCCCAAATTTCTAAAAATATTGCGAAAAAACAACAATCTTCTGTTTTAGAGTGAATGTTTGAGGTGTTTAGAAGGCATTATTTCATTTTTAGAAAATTTAATTTTTACATTTTCCAAGAAAAGTGCCAATACCCCCCCCCTTTGGGTTCTAGGTGAAAATCTCACTCGACACATATCAAACAAAAATGTTTCCATGGTGTGTATTGTTGTTCATTTTCATCAAATAAACAAAATAAAACCCAGAATTATCCTGAAAGAAAAGAAATGAGCATAAAAGATGCTTCAGGCCCAAGTGTTAATGTTACTAAAAGAGCCCAAATTTCTAAAAATATTGCGAAAAACAACAATCTTCTGTTTTAGAGTGAATGTTTGAGGTGTTAAGAAGTTTTTTTTCATTTTTAGAAAATTTTATTTTTCACATTTTTCCATGAAAAGTGCCAATACCCCCCCCTTTGGGTTCTAGGTGAAAATCCCAATCGACACAAATCAAACAAAAATGTATCCAAGGTGTGTATTGTTGTTCATTTTCATCAAATAAAAAAAATAAAACCTAGAATATATCCTGAAAGACAAAAAATGATCATAAAAGATGCTTCAGCCCAGGTGTTAATGTTACTAAAAGAGCCCAAATTCTAAAAATATGGCGAAAAACAACAATCTTCTGTTTTAGAGTGAATGTTTGAGGCGTTTAGAAGGCATTTATTTCATTTTTAGAAAATTTAATTTTTCACATTTTTCCATGAAAAGTGCCAATACCCCCCCTTTGGGTTCTAGGTGAAAATCTCACTCGTTACAAATCAAACAAAAATGTATCCAAGGTGTGTATTGTTGTTCCTTTTCATCAAATAAACAAAATAAAACCCAGAATGAATCCTGAAAGACAATTAAAGATCATAAAAGATGCTTCAGCCGAAGTGTTAATGTTACTAAAAGAGCCCAAATTTCTAAAAATATGGCGAAAAACAACAATCTTCTGTTTTAGAGTGAATGTTTGAGGTGTTAAGGATTTTTTTTTAATTTTTAGAAAATTTTATTTTTCACATTTTTCCATGAAAGTGCCAATACCCCCCCTTTGGGTTCTAGGTGAAAATCTCACTGGACACAAATCAAACAAAAATGTATCCAAGGTGTGTATTGTTGTTCATTTTCATCAAATAAACAAAATAAAACCCAGAATGAATCCTGAAAGTCAATAAAAGATCATTAAAGATGCTTCAGCCGAAGTGTTTATGTTACTAAAAGAGCCAAAATTTCTAAAAATATTGCGAAAAACAACAATCTTCTGTTTTAGAGTGAATGTTTGAGGTGTTTAGAAGGTATTTATTTCATTTTTAGAAAATTTAATTTTTCACATTTTTCCATGAAAAGTGCCAATACCCCCCCCTTTGGGTTCTAGGTGAAAATCTCACACGACACAAATCAATCAAAAATGTTTCCATGGTGTGTATTGTTGTTAATTTTCATCAAATAAACAAAATAAAACCCAGAATTAATCCTGAAAGACAAGAAATGAGCATAAAAGATGCTCAGCGCAAGTGTTAATGTTACTAAAAGAGCCCAAATTTCTAAAATATTGCGAAAAACAACAATCTTCTGTTTTAGAGTGAATGTTTGAGGTGTTTAGAAGGCATTTATTTCATTTTTAGAAAATTTAATTTTTCACATTTTCCATGAAAAGTGCCAATACCCCCCCCTTTGGGTTCTAGGTGAAAATCTCACTCGACACAAATCAAACAAAAATGTATCCAAGGTGTGTATTGCTGTTCATTTTCATCAAAGAAACAAAATAAAACCCAGAATGAATCCTGAAAGACAATAAAAGATCATAAAAGATGCTTCAGCCCAAATGTTATTGTTACTAAAAGAGCCCAAATTTCTAAAATATTGCGAAAAACAACAATCTTCTGTTTTAGAGTGAATGTTTGAGGTGTTTAGAGGTTTTTTTTAATTTTTAGAAAATTTTATTTTTCACATTTTTCCATGAAAAGTGCCAATACCCCCCCTTTGGGTTCTAGGTGAAAATCCCAATCGACACAAATCAAACAAAAATGTATCCAAGGTGTGTATTGTTGTTCATTTTCATCAAATAAACAAAATAAAACCCAGAATGTATCCTGAAAGACAATAAATGATCATAAAAGATGCTTCAGCCCAGGTGTTAATGTTACTAAAAGAGCCCAAATTTCTAAAAATATGGCGAAAAACAACAATCTTCTGTTTCAGAGTG